>NC_064920.1:739408406-740008406 GCF_023897955.1 Schistocerca gregaria | reverse complement strand
AGAGAGAGAACTAACTCAGTTGTGACAAAATGGAAAAATATTTGGCTATGGGAGCCTGGAAAAACAACGTCAATATGATATAGTGGAATTTAAATATGATTTCTCCAATAACATTTAACTGTAACAACTGTTGTGGTTAACTATAATCACTGTTGTGAAATCAAAATGACACCAGTAGTTGTACTAGTTGTGTGACACATAGTAATTTAGTTTAGTTTCTGTGTCTCACATATTTCCACAAGGAAGTGAAATGTAGTTGTGTATTTTAATGTGTAGACCAATGTTTACAAGCTCCCAGGTCTTAAGAGTCATGTCAAGTGATTCCATTTAAATCTCGTGTTAGTACATAGCACGTAATAGTTTAGATCAGTGCTTTAGAGCTAGCATATTTATTTCCTGCAGCAGCTTTTGTGTAAGCAAACATAAAAACAAACAAAAACACACACACACACACACACACACACACACACACACACACGATTCTGATGGAAGAAGTGGAGGAGTGTTCATAGAAAGCTATGAGAAAAATCAGGTTCTTTCCACAGTTAACCCTCTTTTTTTCACTTCTTTCTCTATCAAATTATCCAGTTAATCTATTGGTTATTATAGTCACTTTCTAGTTATAAACAGGATCTTAAAAATACCTACAAGAAAATACATAAAATACCTACAAATAAGGGAAGAGCAAATGAGATTAACAGTATTTCTGTAAATGCTACAATACTGGCCCCTTTGATGTTGTTCAAAGCCATATTTTGTTAGCAAAAACCCTACTGCCTCTCACAGCTATTATTGTCATTCTGTTTATGGTTTTCAAGTTTAGTAGTATCTCATCACAGCTATAGTATGATACAGATCACCTTTTTCATGTTGAACCTACCTCTGAATTTTGTGTAGAAGGATTTCACTAAAGTCTACAGCAATATTTCAGAATTAGTGTAAGTTTGTACACTAAATGCTTTTCTGTGTTTGTAAAAGGGAAAGTGCAACAGCATTTACATTTCTAGTTTAATATATGATCTACCATAATTAAAGAATGTTATATACACTACCGCAATGGAAATCTTACGTAAATGAACTTGAAAGAAGTCAGTTTATATGTTTAACATGAAATATAAATTTTGGAAATGATGGGTAGAGTTTTAGTCCTTAAGAATAAACATATAGTTATGTTTAGTCTAAAGAACACAAAGAATTTATGATACAGGATTACATCTTCCACAATGAAGGACATGCAAAAATAATACTGATCTGATATGGTGAGGAGTAAGAAGTTTTTCTATGGTGTTTACTGGTGGTGTTCAAAAGTGACACTTCAGCAAAAATTATATCTCATGTTTGAGATATCCATCACATACCAAATGTCACATTCATTGGAGCTTATAGTGGGCCAACTTTAATATTGTTTCTACTGTAGAAAGAAAATCTATGGATAGAATCCCTCAACCTTTCAAAACTTGTTTACACTTTTGGCCTGAAAACCAAATATTACACAACTTTAAAAGATAACTGAGAAATCAGTAACCTGTTAGGGGGTACAACAATGAAGTGGAGTGACTGAGCAGTTTCTTGAACAATTACAACAACAAAATCTTCTTTAAGGAATTATTTAAAGCAATAAAAATATTAATATAATGCAAATCTTTCATCAAGTGTTTATTTTATTGATGATAATTGTTTTTTGGGATTTTCACTGTGTTTCAAGTCATGTTCTTGAACATGACATTTTGACTCCAGTTGTTACGTAGATGTTTCAGAACGAATCAACTGTCACCATAAGTTTTGAAGACGTTTGCAGCAGCTGGAGATGAAAAGTTGGGCAGAAAAATATGGCTTTGACCATGACCATCACCACAAAACACTGAAAATCAAAATGTATTTGTGTTCCCATTTTGCGTAATTACACCTGAGCCTCCAAGTACAATTTTATGATGATTGCACTGCTCAGTTATCAGAACTGGGAAATAAATGAATACATGCATAAATAAATTATAATCAATGTATGTCGTATTTACAAACTGGCCACTAAACTCATTAATAACCATACAAAAAGTTTAGAAATTTGATGATATATTCATCAAATGATACTGAACTATAGTGTGAGAATTTCCCTTTCCACTGTGAAGAAAATTAAAATAATTTGTTGAGCACCAAATATGTATTGATTGAAATACTGATAAACTGCAGCCATGGAATCACAGAACAGAAAGGCCAGTACATAAATGCCATTTACATCATGGAAGAAGAAGGATGAAATAGAAAAATCTGTAACACATCTGTTACAAACAGAGTCATTCTCTGCTTCATTCTGTTCTACAAACTTAGATAACAGAGACACTTCACACTTTCAGATAAGGACAGCACAAAAGAGATTTTTATCATCACTACATGAAACTTAAGATAAAGTGTATTTGTCAATAATAAAAACCATGAGTCATTAAGTAGAATAGAAAAGAATGATTTGGCACTGCTGGCTGGGGGATCCCAAAGTATAGGTTTGTCTGCCTCATTGGAAAGGGTTTTCTTCCCCTGTACACAACAACCCCTTTACTCATGGTGAGTGAGAACTGTTTCTTAAGTGTGATTGTTGGGTGCAAGTGACTGTAATACATGTAGTCTGGCATCAAGTTTGTGTTGTATAATGATGACCAATGGGAAATTAAAGCTATGTGCTGGCACATAACCTACTCCCAAATAGCTTCAGACTACATTTTCCCCATCTGATGTATGGATCATAAACAACAATGCCACATGCCTTCACTCCATGAGGCTCTGCAAAGATGTTTGAAATTTAATCCACAACATTTTCATAAAGTCTGTTGATCAGGGAGTTTATATCACCACTTATCCTCCATTTGCCAGCTAACTACTGGCAGTGAAAATGTCTTCCACAATCAAGATTTGAAATGGGTACCTCTGAGGCAGTCACCCCCGACAGTTGTCTGTTAGCTACCTCAGCTCTGGAGGTTTGTCTTTAAGTAGAGGATCAACAGCTACACAGAGAAAATACAATATTTCACAGTGTATGAGACAATGCAATGAAGTTGATGAGATTTTTGACGAAGCAAAGGTATTGAAGCTTTAGCAGCTGTAATTGGTCAGGGGAAAGTCAATGATCGTGTAAACTATTTGGAACTAATTTGTGTTATTGCCACTGTAATGGCCCAATGTCTTCTGTGAGAAATAAGTTAATCTTATTTGCCCCTCCACCTCTCTCTCTCTCTCTCTCTCTCTCTCTCTCCTCTCTCTCTCTCTCTCTCTCTCTCTGAAACACTAGTGCCACCGCACAACCAAAGATGAGTCAGAAGTTAATGAACTGTATTAATAATAACCAACAGGTGAGGAGGTAGCATTAACTCCGTCTTCCTGTCATTTGAGCTGGGAGAGGGCATGATTCCATGCAGTATTTAAGCAAGAACCTCCATCAGCCAACTGCTAATTTAGTTCAACTGCTTCCGTATTAATGCTATAGCATTAGTTGGAAGTGCATTCTATAATCTCTGTGTTTTTATATTCCATGGGATGACAAGTGTCAAGGCAGTGCTCTGCAATAGCAGATTTGCTCAGCTGTGTGTGTGTTTTTTCTTTTTATCTAGTTTCATAGAACCAAACTGAGCAACAAATCTCGAAGGTCGTGAAACAAATCAGTACGTGAAAGTACAACATAAAAGTAATAACAGATAATTTTTTTTGGGTAAACATGTGAGAGATTTATGCCCAGTACATTGGTCCTCCGTGGTCATGATGGTCTGATCAACAGTCATGATGGTTTCCCCAACATATAACATGCCACAACTGCAAGGAATACAATAGGCATCCTCCAACATCATGCTTTATAGGTACTTGTAAGTTATATGAACATTTTATATGATGAAAGAAACTCAAGTTTCAGAATTCAAACTATAGTCCAGAGTTGAAATATTCCACAAACTTTGTTATTTTTATAAAGAATACGAAGCTTTGGAACAAACATGAGAAAGTGGTCAAAGCAAATAAAATTTTCATTTGATGAAAATATGTTATTAAGTCATAAAATACTGTTATTACACTTTTCAATGAAGTGATTTCTTTCTTCCCAATTTTTTAATCTTTATTTCACTTTATGTCTCCTACCTTTCCAATTGCTAGAGCAAATTTACCAAATTTAAACGGTCTCTCTTCACCACTCTTCAGTGCATCAGTGGATTTTATATGATTCGCAGCATAATCTTCAACAAACACAGTCATTTTTAACTTACTGAGCATATTATAACAATTTTACCTGGTGATTTTTCTGTTTGGACACACAAATGGTAGTATCTAGGGAGTCATTGCCATACAACAACAAAATGTCATGCCAGATCTCTTCGTCTGAGGTGAACTGCAGGTTTTAGTTCTCCGTAGAGCATCACACTGTGCTGTACTGTTTACTTTTACATTCTTCACCAGGTAATATTCATGTATTGGCTCCTGTAACTCTCAGAACAATGTGGAAGGTTTTGTTCTGAATTATTTCTTAACTGGAGGTTGCAACTGTTCCTACTCGACATTCTGAAATTTACTTTTAGTTTTGAAAGGGTAGCTCCATATTTCATTTTAATTCAACATCCATCAAGTACTTTTTAGAATATTCTTCACTGTCCATTATTCATCATAAGAACAATACTGACATAAAGAAACACATACACAGTGATTGGCCAGTGGTCATGGCATATGTAGGTCACTGGAAATAGACCCTAATTATGTTTTGATATTTTATGTTATACTACCGCTAATGAAACTTTAAGAAGATTTAAAGCATTTACAGCCTGCAACACTTTTGCTGATCAGAATGCTACAAAATAGCAGGTCAGCAACTGGAAGCAGTTAATTCCATAAATTATCTGGGAGTACGCATTAGGAGTGATTTAAAATGGAATGATCATATAAAGTTGATCGTCGGTAAAGCAGATGCCAGACTGAGATTCATTGGAAGAATCCTAAGGAAATGCAATCCGACAACAAAGGAAGTAGGTTACAGTACGCTTGTTCGCCCAATGCTTGAATACTGCTCAGCAGTGTGGGATCCGCACCAGGTAGGGTTCATAGAACAGATAGAGAAGATCCAATGGAGAGCAGCGCGCTTCGTTACAGGATCATTTAGTAATTGCGAAAGCGTTACGGAGATGATAGATAAACTCCAGTGGAAGACTCTGCAGGAGAGACGCTCAGTAGCTCGGTACGGGCTTTTGGTGAAGTTTCGAGAACATACCTTCACCGAAGAGTCAAGCAGTATATTGCTCCCTCCTACGTATATCTCGCGAAGAGACCATGAGGATAAAATCAGAGAGATTAGAGCCCACACAGAAGCATACCGACAATCCTTCTTTCCACGTACAATACGAGACTGGAATAGAAGGGAGAACCGATAGAGGTACTCAGGGTACCCTCCGCCACACACCGTCAGGTGGCTTGCGGAGTACGGATGCAGATGTAGATGTAGATGCTCACACCATATATTCCTCATTTCAAATAATATTTTACCATTGCTTTCTCTGAAAAACTGTGTTATGGCTAGTTCTGAACGGTACATGTCGACTTGGTTTGTAAACATTGTTTCAGTTTCTGCTTTGAAAATGAAATGCTGAAACCTTAAATTTTCACGTCTTTTAATCATAAATTTTAAGAAATGTGGTAGAGTATCATTATAAAAATATCACCAAA
The DNA here is from genome assembly GCF_023897955.1 of Schistocerca gregaria. NCBI lineage: Eukaryota > Metazoa > Arthropoda > Insecta > Orthoptera > Acrididae > Schistocerca > Schistocerca gregaria. Next base: position 740,002,724 of record NC_064920.1, on the reverse strand, counting down.
CTTATGGTCGTGTAGTAGATACAGTAGATGACCTGTATACACATGGTTGTCAGTTGAATTCCTGTCTAAGTTATTCTTTTTCTTTTTTTCCAGAATGGCATCCTGTGGTGTACACTAGAAAGTAAATGGAGTGTGTGAAGGAAAATCAACCTCCATTTGTGGCAATTCACTGCTCAGCACACCTCAATCTGTAACTGGTGATCTTCTCGTACAGGAGCGTTTAGTTATATATATCATTCTGAAGAAACATCAAGAAGGTGTGAAGAATCTCTCCCATTGTGAATACTGATGAAAATAGCAGGAAGTCCACACCCCCTCTCTCCCCCCCCCCCCCCCTCCCCCCGCCCCCCAAATATTCCGCACAATAATTATGTGGGTGGTCATGGTGGTACTTCACACTCATTTGTGTTTCTCCAATGTGTAAAGTGAAAATGACTGAAATTGCATTATGTTCTTTTGTGAAACATAGAAGACAAATGCTGTTAAAAAGTGGTGAAAAATTTATAGTTCTCAGTGTTTTTGAGAAAAGCATCAGTCACTACTGGTAAAGACTTTGCAGTAATAGTATCCGATTTTACCATTGTTTCTGTGACAAGTGTAGTGTGTGCATGTGAAGAAAGAAGCAACTCCAGGAAAAACAGGAAAACATCAGTCATGTATTTTAGGAAAATGTGACGATTTTGTTAAAAATGCCATGTGATCAACAGTGTGTGCATTTTGCTTCAATAACAAAGAACCTACAATAAACAGGGTACTTTAAGCAATAAATAATGACAATGACATGCCTTCTTCTAAAACAATGATATTTTATAAACTGATAAAAGAAATTGGTTCTCAATTCGAAAGCAGGAAATGAAATAGCGTAAGTCCACACACGCAGATATTCCTTTGTGGAGAATGTGTTATCTTCAACAGATTCAGCAGTACAGGTGTGAGAAACAGAAGATTTACTACCTCAGTGAAACATTAGTTAATGCGTGAGGTGTGGCAGAAAAACTGTGGACCAACAAAACACTGATTGATAAGAGACAAGTCTTTGTTGCAGGTCTGTCAAAGGGTTTAAATAATCTGATGGGAAAAGGCACAAGGCTAATTATAGTGCATATAGAAAGCAACTGTGATTTTATTGAAGGAGCTGAACTGATTTTTGAATAAAAAAAGACTGGAGATTATCATGAAGACATGAATGGTGAAGTATTCCTAAAATGGTTCAAAGATATTCTACCCAAATTAGAGCTCACAAAAATCTTGGACAGAGGTAGACATTGTAAATTGCCTGATGGGAAAGAAAGCACAAGTTGATCCTATTGTGATTACTGAAATAGCTTGAAGTTTATGATGCAGTCTGTGGGTCATATTGTCATTAGGTTACCGCCACACCACTACACTTTGAACCCCACAGAAGTTATTTGAAGCCAAGTTAAAGGGTTACAAGAAATAATTAACATTTAAGCTTCTGGACCTGCTTAAATTAATGTGTGAAGCTCTGTTCCACATCACTACCAAATGCTAGTGGGGTACAGAACAACATGTAATAAAAGAATAAGATGAAATGTGGCATTTGGATGGTTTCATAGATTATGTCATTCATCAGCTACTTATTATTGTTGAAGATGGCAGTTCTACTAATGAAATGCCTTCTTCAGATTCAGATTCAGAGATGGAAGGAGTTCAGAGGTTATCAAATGCCTGAGGTGAGTAATACCTTAACTGGCCTCAGTATTTATTTCATTATGCAGCAAAATCCCTATAATACACTCTTAAAATCACACATTGCTGTCACAGGTAAGTTATACTGAGTATACTCAAGTATTTTTTGATGCTCTTTGTCTAACCTAAAATACAATTCTCTTTGGTCCCTTAAGAAGTGTATTACAGGAGTATTAATGTATATTAATTTACCTCTCTTAAAATTTGAATGGCATTCCAAGTTTTAGTATTTGCTGCTGTTTGTTGATTTTATTAACTATCTGAAGGAGTAATGTTTGGTCTACTCTGCTTCTTCTTCTTCTTCTTCTTTCAAATCGTTATTCACTAGTTATGTTTCTCCTTTCTCTCCTTTGTCCAAAGGGAACTGATCTTTTTATAGGGTGATTTGTCCTGAAACCTCTTTTCTTTTAGTATCCTTCTGAGAAGTGCTCAGTTTCTAACGTCACTTTCAGTTATGTTCAGTTCCTGGATGTCTGTCTGCTCCAGTGACGAATCCCTCAACAATTACACCAATAACCTGAACAGTGCTTTCCTCTCCTGCAACTATCCTGAAGACCTTGTCCACAAACAGATCTCCCTAGCAAACATTCCTCCCCCTCCAACAACAATGTTCCTGCCCCCAGACCACACAGAAGAATCCCCCTTGTACCCAGTATTATCCTGGCCTCGAATACATCAACAGGGATATGACTTTCTCAAGTCAAGCCCTGAAATGAGATCATTCCTTGACAATATTCTCCCCACACCACTCAGAGTTGCCTTTTGTCGCCCCCCTAACCTCCATAACATCCTTGTCAAACTCTACAATATTCCCAGACCACCTTCTCTACCCAGCAGTTCCTACCCCTGTAACCAACCCTGCTGCAAAACCTGCCCCATGCATCCCCCCACAACCACCTACTCCAGCCCCACTGCATAGACAATTCAAGGCAGGGCCACATGTGAAACAATACATGTCATTTATCAGCTGATATGCCTGCACTGCACAGCCTGTCACATTGGTATGACGACAACTAAACTGGCTGAGTGAATGAACGGGCACAGACGAACTGTCCACCTAGGAGATTACCAATACCCAGTAGCGGACCATGCCCTCCAGCATAATTCTAGGGACCTAGGAACCTGCTACACTGTACATGCCATTTGGCTTCTCCCGCCCAACACCAGTGTCTCGGAACTGAGGAGACGGGAACTTGCACTCCAACACAGCCTTTCATCCCGCCATCCCCCTGGACTGAACCTACGTTAACCAACCTCACTCCCATTTACTCTTCAGTCTTCTCCTCTTTCCCTTTCCTCTTTAGCCATTCACGCATCTTTTCATCCCCTGCGTTAACCAACCTCACTCCCATTTACTCTTCAGTCTTCTCCTCTTTCCCTTTCGTCTTTAGCCATTTACGCATCTTTTCATCCTACATAGTTTTGTTTATCTTTATACTATTACCTCTTTACTTCTGTATGAATCCTCTTTGGTTTGAAGCTGGCACAGTACTTACAGTAGAATGATTTGGCTTCTCTCTGACACCCAAGCCTCCATCTTTGCTACCCTACCTGTTTACCTTTCCCCTGTTGCTTCATAACATGGGTTGTGAGTAACTGAATCCACTTTCCCTTCTTCCCCTTTTTCCCCTCTCTCCTCCCTGATGAAGGAACAAAGTTCCGAAAGCTAGAATACGTAATTTTTCTGTTCTGTTTTGTGTATCTATCAGCTGTACTGAGCTGAGGTAAGTACTGGACAGCCCCTCTATCTCTCAAAAATTAAGTGTAAAAATAAAGTACCTGGAAGCAGATTACATGAAATATTATTGGGGAATGCAAACAGAAACAAATATGCTGTGGTAGTTCATGTCATTGATAAAGTGTTATGCATTTAGCTACCCTGTAGGCAAGCTACACTTCTATGTAAAACATAAGGTTATTATTGTACCCAACTATATACAGCTGAAGCTCTGTGGGAAATGAAATCCAATAACGTAATAGCAAACAGGAAAAAAATATGCAGCATAATGTTTACATCAGGACTGTTCTTATGTTGAACAGTCTATAGGTCTTGGCAGAGGGTATCTATTTTAACATGAATATTACACTCAGTTGCCCAACAGTAGGTAGGAAAACATGTATTAACCCTGATTCATTATCCACATATGATTACACTCAACTGAACTTCTCCACTGTCTTACATACACTTTTTACAGTGGATTCAGTATCACATTTGCCTGTCAGACAATTTGAATAACAGTCTCTGCAACACCTTACAGCTAAAGAAATCAAATTACACTGCACTTGTCTTCTGACTTGATAACAATGGAGCAGTGTTTGCAGAGAAGTAGCTGTAAAAAGCCACTGGGACAAAGCTTGAACATGCATTCAGGGACATCATACTGATAGAAAGTTGCCAATAGAAGCACAGGCATTTAAATTAATAGTGTACATGCTTATTAACTCATCCTCAAGAAAGATTGACTTTTCATCAGCAGTGAGCTAAATTCCAGAATTAAGGTACAGATGTGTGTCTGACAGCAGGAACTGTAATTTATTAATAACATACTAGGAAATACCTAGCTAAATACATTAAGAAAATAAACAAAAATGAAGAAAAATAGCCACTCACCTGCTGCTGATTAACATATGGCTAGTACAGAAACAAATATCATTATTACATTGTAGCCTATTACCTATAATTTAAACATAAACAGTATCCCTAGTTTTTGAACTACAGCCTCTTGTTTTACTCTAAGCACATGTCTCATACATACAATCACAAAGACACCCAAATGCAATGACTGCAGACACATTGAGACTGACTGTTTATGAGAGGATGATCAGGCTGCAGCAACTGGGAGAAGGTAAAATGTGTATGGCGAGGAGGGAATGGAGACAATGGGATGAGTGATAGGAAAAAGACAGGTAGCTCTCAGCCCTTAACTTTCTTCCACGTATTCTCATTCTCCCTCCCACCCCACCGCCCCCCCCCCCCCCCCCCACCCCGTTTTCATCCATGACTTTGTTACGTTGTCTTATATGCCTGCCCTCTCTGTCTCCATTTTATGAATGCTACCTTTCGCTCCTTACTTTGCTGAACGCCATCTTTCTATAGCCCACACCAGCCACTACCTCTCAACGTCCTCCTCCTTGTCATACACATTTTAGCCCCCATCATTCCTTCACTAACAACAAAGATGACATAAACCTTTTGTTCCCCTACAATTTTAGTGATGTGGGCATCCACTAACTAAGAATCAGTCTCGCTACAACCAATTGCCTTTCATCGTTTTCAATTTTCTTTTTTCTTTCCATCATGAAATTTCTGTCACTGTAGAAATGTATAAGGAATAAGACTAAAGACAGATAATAAAGGACTTAAATTTTAAACTGTGATCCAGCAAACAGTGATACATTAAGCAAAATTTCTTTTGCAAACTAAAGCAGTGAACAAATAAGGGAGCAAAACAGAGACAGAAAGAATAAGTTGCATCAAATCATCATCAGTCAGAAGTGATGAAAAGAACACCAAGAATAGCCAGAGCATATGTATTCTATACATCTAAGTAGTGACTTACCCTGCAGGTGGAGCTAAGAGTGTTATTCACTATACTAGATCACAATCATTTTGTACGTGACTTCTCACTGTTATTTTCAGTAGATACACACACTCAAGGATTTCAGTAAATGGATAGTCTGGTACACCATAAATTTTGCACAAAAAAGTGGATGTCAGTGTACCTTCATACACGTATACACCACTGTGTGGGTATGAAAATGATTACTACTGCAATTTTTTGTAACAGATGGAACAGCCAACAGAGTGATGTTTGTGTTTAGTGTTGTTACCAGGCTGATACAGATATAAGATGTGTGAACAGCATATGATGTTGAGTGGTTATTGTGAAGGACACGGAAATGCCACATACTTATATGAGACAGCATTATCAGCACCTGACAGAGTTTGAAGGGGATCTCATTGTGGAGTTCAAATTGGCTGGCAGTTTGAATTGTACAGGTGAATTTGATGTGGCAGTGGCTCAGTGTTGAGATGCATGGGAACACAAAGGCAGCCACATTCTTTGGCATGGTTATTGTTGGCCACTTCTGATCACCACACAGGAGAATTTTAGTATTGTGGACCATGCACATCATAGACCCTTCACATCTGCACCTGCCATCTGACAACATGAAACGGACTTCCTGCAATAGTCGCTGTCATCTCACACCATTGGTCAGAGACTAGCAGCAGCTGGACTAGGGAATTATTGATGCATGTGTATACTTTCATTAACACCACAACACAAATGGCTGAATGTGGAGCGATGGAGCGATGGTGTCACATTACATTCAGCAATGAATCACAGCTCTGCACTACCCCAGATGAACATCATTTAGTGAATATGGTTGGGGATTTGTTGGGAGGTCCCATTTTTCAAATGTTTTGGCATCACGGTATGGGGAGCCATTCGGGCATGACTTCAGGTCATGACCGGCAATGGCTGAGCAAGCTCTGAAAGCACAACAATATGTACAGACATCTTACACCCTTATGTGTTACCTCTCATGGGACAGTAACATGGTGCCATTTTTCAACAGGACAATGCTCATTCACAAACGACACATGTTCCTGATGTTGATGTACTCCCATTGCCAGTAAGATCTCCAGATCTGTTGCCAATAGAACGTGTGTGGGACCAGCTTGGATGTCAACTATGCCCCAGTGCCAGCATCCAGGATAACAAGAACCAGTTAAACAGCTGTGGCCCAGCATGCCTCAGGAGAGGATACAATGTCTTCATGATGCTCTTCTCAACTGAAACAATGCATCATCTGAGCCAGAGGGGGATGCAACATCATTATGATAAGTGTGCTCACACTTCCAAGTTCTTTGAAAATTTGATTCAATTTTGTAATCACTGATATCACATACCCTCTCAGCCAGTGAAGTTTCATTCCATTTTTTGACTTGCTTCTGAGTGCTTCAATTTTTGTGTCAGTTGCCATAGTAGAAACAAAACTGATCATCATCAGATTCGCTTGTGGGAAGAAATTCGAATGACAAAAACAACACAATATGTCATTTTATAGTAATCATCAATGAATAAAATTCATAAGCATGGGGAGTTTCAACCTGTCTTTGGTGCATTACCTCCACTTTGTTATCCATCCCAAAAAGATTGAATTTGGAGTCATCTATCAGAGTAAGTTTGGGGCAGAAGAAATGAAAATCACCGAGGCTTTGATACTAATACTCACAGTGTTAAGATAATTGATAGTAAAGTACTCTTTTCCCCCGTGTGTAATTTTATAGTTTCAGTGCACTACTCTTTATTTCAGTTCTGCTTCTTAGTAATCTATTTAACTTTTAGAACCAACTTGGTCCACAACATAATTCTACACTCATCATTGCACAGGGTTACTTTTAACTTTATATAATTGTTATTTCTGGCAATTAATAATACACCCAAAAAATAAAAACAAAATAAAATAAAAATGCATAATGAAGGAATTATCCAAATTGAATGGAAATTGGTAGATGTGATGTACATATACAGACAAAGAAAGGGCAACAATTTCAGCAAAATTGGATGATTTATTCAAGACAAAGAACTTCACAAACTGAGCAAGTCAATAATGCATTGGTCCATCTCTGGCCATTGTGCAATCAATTATTTGGCTTGTCATCAATTTTGATGATGTAATGTGCCAGTTGGACAGAATTTGGCACAAAAACCTTCAAGCAGACATTCAGTAACTCTATCAAGCAACAATTGTTCAATATCCAATTTTAAGTTATATTTCTCCCTTTAAGTGTTTGGTAAGACAACTCAAAGGTTGGAGAATGGTGAATGTATACCACATCCAGTAGGACTGTCCAGTAGGACTGTATCAACATTAGGGTTGGGGACTGCTATACCTCTATACATCATGACATTGCGACTTGCCTATTTTTTAAATTTCTTCAACCATTCCTGTTTCAAACTTTTTTTACCTATGACAGTTACTTCCTCTCAAGTGAATACTGTGAGATTCTTGTTTTTGTCTGAGCTCATTCTCACAGCCATAAAAGTTGCAGTTTAGCAAATGACTACATTCAAATAAACTGTAACTTTAAGTAACGTTGTTACGCATAAATGCCTGATAAAGAGCAAAACATGCTAAAAATGTGTTAAATTAAACATAAAATAAATAACTGTAACTGTTAACAGAAAAACGCAAATAATTTTGCCATGCAGTCACGACTTTAAACTTAGCCAGCATGGCTAAAATTAATAATAATAATAAAAATAATAATAATAATAGCTGTAACAGGATTTTGTGGGAGTAATACTAAAACTCAAAACCAAATATATATCATCTAAAACCACAAGATTTAAGATTCCATGATAAATATCTTTTATTCTCTTTCTCTCTCCATAAACCATATACGGGTCCATAACTGCAGAGAATGCTACATTTGGATTTATCTCTAGTACACTCTGTGCCTTTAATATTTGGCTGCTGTGCCCAGATGTATTTTTATGTGTCACTTATTTCCAGTTTCCACTACTTATGACTATATTAATTGATGAACTCACATTCTCCCAATAACACAGTAGATTTTGGATGTAGGAATTATGAATTACTACTAACTATCATGCAAATCTCTTTTATTTGGTCTTGTAATTGTTCCTTTTCAATGTACAACAAGTGCTCAATGCATAAGCACATTTCTAATATTGCTCATATTTTAAGAAAACAAAATCATAATACGGTTCATAATGGCAACGTTCAGAATTTTATAGCCTATGGTTGCTTGTTAAGCTAGGCTTAACAATTTTGGGCAGCAACCTTTGTCCCACTGGATTCAAGAAGTTTAATGTTTTAAAATACCAGAACAGTTACTACAATGATTGTTAAACAATTCAATGTAACTACTGGATGGCCAATAATCCAGCACTGATATTAGATTAAGATTTAAATCAACACAAATCCTCTTTCCATAGTATATCATTACAAGCAGCAATGATATTTCAAAATTACATCATTAGAGTATTTTTTAAACCAATTTTAAAATAACAATTAGAAAAGCACAAATAATTTTCTAACAGAATTTTTTTAAAATATTCTCTTTTGACAAAACAAGTCATTAGAATAATTATATATAATATTTACATTACTTTAAAGCTCTTAGACTACGAACACCGACATTATCTATCTTACTACTAAAGTCGAATTTTATAAGTCAAATTATAAAGTTCATTGTTCAAGTGTGATAGCTGCTCCTTCTCACGTATCTCATCAAAACGCTGAGCATGAGTATGTGACACAACGTACATAATTTTATCATCATCCATAGTACAACGACCAAAACAACCTCTGCTATATTCAATGCATCTCCAATATTTCTTCTGACCTCTATACCAGTGTAAGTGATATATGTATCCATCATGAACAAGCTGCTTTTTACCTCGAAAACTTGTGATGTATCTTGGTTTACCTACAAAGAACACATCTACATTACATTCAATGTCATGGGGTAAATGAACAATAAACTAATTTAACTGTTATATTTCTCTTTTAAATAGTGCAAAAATTATACTGCACCAATGATTAAAATGAAGTTTAGGCAAAACGTGTCTCAATATCCCTTTCTGAAAATACTGCACAATTAACAGTAGCTAACGAACATACTTAGCTACTTCTTCGAAGGGCTACATTTTCAGTACATATTAATGTCATTTCATTTTGTTTTTTTCTAAAAAAGTACTTTCATTTTATTAATCTGTGAAGTGCACCATAATTGATTAACATAAGCTTACACCATTCTTAGATGTAATTTTAAAACAGCGTTGATTGATTATAATCAAAATAAATCTCACGACCAATTTTACAATTTTAATGCAACAATTTCCTGTTGTAGCACAAACTGCATACTATACCCTATATACTTCAGACCAACTAGAACAAAGAAAAATTTAGAAGTACAATCAATGTTAACTGAGTGTGTCCACTTGAAAGAAAAAATTTGCCTTTCACAGGGGATACACTGAATGAGAATTTCCACACTGCAGTGGAGTGAGAGCTGATATGAAACTTCCTGGCTGATTAAAACTGTGTGCGGGACCGAGACTCGAACTCAGGACCTTTGCTTTTCATGGGCAAGTGCTCCACCACCTAAGCTACCCAAGCACGACTCATGCGCCATGTTCCACCACTGCGTCGTCAACTCCGTTCTTGACCACAAGGCGGTGATCACTCTTTTTGGTGGACAGCTAGTTGATTCCCATATACACAGAAATTGCAGCAGGGGTGGTTAATGACACAACTTCTTTCACAGGTGACTCTGCCTGTGATGGTATAAGGTAGGCCAGTGATGGGACTGGAGTGGGATGTGTTGGGTGAGTATATTGGACAGATTCTGGAGGTATGACCCATGTGCAAGTGGTTGGTAGTGGATGCTGCACAAAGATGGACCAGGACATTGTGTGGTTTGGGAGGGCAGCGGAATACCAATTTTCATGGATGGGAAGGCTTATGGGTAGGATGTTTCTCATATCTGGACATAATGATAAATAGTCAAAGCCATAGCCCTTGTTCAGTTGTTCCAGTAATTGTACTCTAGCTTGAAAACGGATTTATCTAAAAGCTAGCTAAAATTTCAGACTTGTTAACTCACTGCGCACTGTAGCTCGACCCCTCTCTGACCGGTGAAAGTTGACAGATATCATACTGTGCAGTAAGATTCCATTTCAGATTATTCAGACATTAAAGTGATGCTTACTTTCACATCACTTCTGTGATGCATTAACCCATCACACATTTGTTTGTTTTATAATCTGTAAGCTGGCTGCTCTGGGAGAAGCATGTGGGGCTTGTCCCTGAAGCCAATGAACTCTGAGCTTATTGCACGCTTTCACTCCCAGCATGCTCCACAAATGGGCCAAGTTAAAGTGTGTGATCTGTATGTGCCTGCCAACAATTCAACAGTTCTACTATTTTGGGTGTTGTAACTTAAACTCCCAAATTATTTACATTACTATATATTTGTTATATTGACACTGTACGAGTATCCTACAGCTGGGATTGCACATTGTTACAATTCCAGACTTGCAATTTTGAAGAGCCAGCTTCCACATTCAGTCCAGCAGTCCTGATTTAGATATTTAGTTGTTTCATACATGCTTTTGATAAATCCTGGAGTTGATCATGTGATACTTCCAATGTAAAAATACAGAAGTAGTAAAAAGAAGTGATCCTCCATCAGCATTGCTGACAACAGAGGACTTAATACTATGTGAGATGATCTCCAATAATATAACACTTCAATAATATAACACTTCAGTAACAATAACATAACACTTCAGAACAAAGGAAAACTGCACCACGTATAGTTAAAAATGACTGATGATTAAAATGTAATCTGCAACTTGCAATACTGTGTAATGTAGTTCAAAGCTCTGTTGTTTAAAAATTTGTCATTTGGTAGCAAAAACCAAATCAGAGAACAAATTTAGTCAGTAAAAAGCACGCTCAGTGGTGATGGATTTTAATCACCTTTGTGACAAGTATATATTATTTTGTGCATTTGTCCTCTTTCTATGCACCTACTACTCTGGATATTGTATACAATAAGATTTTATCATGTACTAGTAAAATGTTGAGGCTGTTTTTCTTGAGAGTTCTCCAGAAGAAAACTGCTTATGAATCCCTACAAAAGGTTGGAGCATATAATAATATGATACTGATATACAGGGTATTTAAGCATTACTGTTATACATATTCGTTTTGTTTAAACATTATCATGAAAACAAGTCAACAAAGGAGACACTCATTGAGATCATAAGTCAGATTGTGACAGGTCAGTCTCATCATTAGTTTCTCATTATGATAGGTTTGGGATTGTTCGAGGGGGATGGAGGGGCAGGGTGGAAAAGGGGCAGAGTTTCTGTGTATTTGGCTAACATATGGACCTTGCCATTGGTGTGGAGGCTTGCATGCCTCAGCGATACAGATAGCCGTACTGTAGGTACAACCACAACAGAGGGGTATCTGTTGAGAGGCCAGACAAATGTGTGGTTCCTGAAGAGGGGCAGCAGCCTTTTCAGTAGTTGCAAGGGCAACAGTCTGGATGGGGGAAACTACGGCCATCATTTTTCCCGAGGGCATGCAGCTTTACTATATGATTAAATGATGATGGCGTCCTCTTGGGTAAAATATTCCGGAGGTAAAATAGTCCCCCATTCGGATCTCCGGGTGGGACTAATCAAGAGGATGTCATTATCAGGAGAAAGAAAACTGACGTTCTACGGATCTGCGCATGGAATGTCAGATCCCTTAATCGGGCAGGTAGGTTAGAAAATTTAAAAAGGGAAATGGATAGGTTAAAGTTAGATATAGTGGGAATTAGTGAAGTTCGGTGGCAGGATGAATAAGACTTTTGGTCAGGCGAATACAGGGTTATAAATACAAAATCAAATAGGGGTAATGCGGGAGTAGGTTTAATAATGAATAGGAAAATAGGAATGTGGGTAAGCTACTACAAACTGCATAGTGAACGCATTATTGTGGCCAAGATAGATACGAAGCCCACACCTACTACAGTAGTACAAGTTTATATGCCAACTAGCTCTGCAGATGATGAAGAAATTAAAGAAATGTATGATGAAATAAAAGAAATTAATCAGATAGTGAAGGGAGACAAAAATTTAATAGTCATGGGTGACAGGAATTCGAGTGTAGGAAAAGGGAGAGAAGGAAACATAGTAGGTGAATATGGATTGGAGCTAAGAAATGAAAGAGGAAGCCGCGTAGTAGAATTTTGCACAGAGCACAACTTAATCATAGCTAACACTTAGTTTAAGAATCATGAAAGAAGGTTGTATACATGAAAGAGCCCTGGAGATACTAAAAGGTATCAGATAGATTATATGATGATGGCAAGACAGAGATTTACGAACCAGGTTTTAAATTGTAAGACATTTCCAGGGGCAGATGTGGACTCTGACCACAATCTATTGGTTATGACCTGTAGATTAAAACTGAAGAAACTGCAAAAAGGTGGAAATTTAAGGAGATGGGACCTGGATAAACTAGTGATATGTGAGCAGGAGTAGGCTTTTTTCTCTAAAGAACTACTTTTCTCTCAACATACATTAATAAACATAATCTAGAAGGAATACTCTCAATAATCTATGTGACTTGATTAGTGCCACTCATTATTTGTTCTTAGTAAACCCCACAGAACTAACCTACGGTGACTGTTTCTGCTTGCTAATGTGCAACCTCAGTAGTGCCACAACCCCAAAAGCTCTTCTTCATGATAAGATTTACACAGCCCAATGTATTAATGAATGAATGAATGAGTGAATGACTGAATAAATAAATGATGGCAAATAAAACAGTGCTGCAATAATGAATTTTTAAGATAAGCGACACTGCCCACAATAAATTGGGACCTGGGTAAACTGACTAAACCAGAGGTTGTACAGAGTTTCAGGGAGAGCATAAGGGAACAATTGACAAGAATGGAGAAAAGAAATACAGTAGAAGAAGAATGGATAGCTTTGAGGGATGAAGTAGTGAAGGCAGCAGAGGATCAAGTAGGTAAAGAGACGGCCTTGGGTAACAGAAGAAATATTGAATTTAATTGATGAAAGGAGAAAATATAAAAATGCAGTAAATGAAGCAGGCAAAAAGGAATATAAATGTCTCAAAAATGAGATTGACAGGAAGTGCAAAATGGCAAAGCTAAGATAGATACTGTCAACAGGAAAATTAAAGAGACCTTTGTAGAAAAGAGAACCACTTGTATGAACATCAAGAGCTCAGATGGAAAACCAGTTCTAAGCAAAGAAGGGAAAGCAGAAAGGTGGAAGGAGTATATAGAGGGTCTATATAAGGGCGATGTACTTGAGGAGAATATTATGGAAATGGAAGAGGATGTAGATGAAGATGAAATGGGAGACATGATACTGCGTGAAGAATTTCACAGAGCACTGAAAGACCTGAGTCGAAACAAGGCCCCCGGAGTAGACAACATTCCATTAGAACTACTGACGGCCTTGGGAGAGCCAGTCCTGACAAAACTCTACCATCTGGTGAGCAAGACGTATGAAACAGGCGAAATACCCTCAGACTTCAAGAAGAATATAATAGTTCCAACCCCAAAGAAAGCAGGTGTTGACAGATGTAAAAATTACTGAACAATCAGTTTAATAAACCACAGCTGCAAAATACTAACGCGAATTCTTTACAGACGAATGGAAAAACTAGTAGAAGCTGACCTCGAGGAAGATCAGTTTGGATTCCGTAGAAATACTGGAACACATGAGGCAATACTGACCTCACGACTTATCTTAGAAGAAAGATTAAGGAAAGGCAAACCTACGTTTCTAGCATTTGTAGACTTAGAGAAAGCTTTTGACAATGTTGACTGGAATACTCTCTTTCTAATTCTAAAGGTGGCAGGGATAAAATACAGGGAGCGAAAGGCAATTTACAATTTGTACAGAAACCAGATGGCAGTTATAAGAGTCGAGGGACATGAAAGGAAGGCAGTGGTTGGGAAGGGAGTGAGACAGGGTTGTAGCCTATCTCCGATGTTATTCAATCTGTATATTGAGCAAGCAGTAAAAGAAACAAAAGAAAATTTCGGAGTAGGTATTAAAGTCCATGGAGAAGAAATAAAGACTTTGAGGTTCGCCGATGACATTGTAATTCTGTTAGAGACAGCAAAGGACTTAGAAGAGCAGTTGAATGGAATGGACAGTGTCTTGAAAGGATGAACATCAACAAAAGCAAAACGAGGATAATGGAATGTAGTCGAATTAAGTCGAGTGATGCTGAGGGAATTAGATTAGGAAATGAGACACTTAAAGTAGTAAAGGAGAATTGCTATTTGGGGAGCAAAATAACTGATAATGGTCGAAGTAGAGAGGATATAAAATGTAGACTGGCAATGGCAAGGAAAGCATTTCTGAAGAAGAGAAATTTGTTAACATTGAGTATTGATTTAAGTGTGAGGAAGTCATTTCTGAAAGTATTTGTATGGAGTGTAGCCATGTCCGGAAGTGAAACATGGACGATAAATAGTTTGGACAAGAAGAGAATAGAAGCTTTCGAAATGTGGTGCTACAGAAGAATGCTGAAGATCAGATGGGTAGATCACATAACTAATGAGGAAGTATTGAATAGGATTGGGGAGAAGAGACGTTTGTGGTACAACTTGACCAGAAGAAGGGATTGGCTAGTAGGACATGTTCTGAGGCATCGAGGGATCACCAATTTAGTATTGGAGGGCAACGTGGAGGGTAAAAATCGTAGAGGGAGACCAAGAGATGAATACACTAAGCAGATTCAGAAGGATGTAGGTTGCAGTAGGTACTGGGAGATGAAGAAGCTTGCACAGGATAGAGTATCATGGAGAGCTGCATCAAACCAGTCTCAGGACTGAAGACCGCAATAACAACATATAAATTGAAAATCTTCATTTATATAAGATAAGAAATTTTGTCTTGTCCAGAGGACAAGAAAGCCTTAACTACCAAACAAAACAAACATGTATCATGCTCCAGGATCCTTAGCATGTAAACTATTCAAAGGATCAACTAAAATTTTGGAGATGGCACCACCATTCTCACTAAAGCTTACATTGTCAATTCTGCTGCTATTGTGAACGTTGAACTTTAAATTATTAAAACTTTTTATAGATTGTGGCATCTCATGAATTAATAAAATTCTACCAATATATTCCAAACACAGCTGATACCGATCTTCAAAAAATATACTTTCTTAGTAAATACATATATCACTCTCTAGGACAAAGATAACCTTCAATCAAAGATTCAGAAAGAGTGCAGTCTAATTATGCTTACTATCAATTAAATATATAATCACAGTCATAAAAAAATCCAGATGGTTATTCAAATCTTGGAGAACATAAATACAAATATGCTCAATTATTTGAAACAAAACAGTAAGAAACTAAATGAAGAAATGAAATGTGTTGCTGTTCTCATGAAACTTCAACTGTCTGTGACATCACCAACTTATATGCAGACATATTTATCTAAGAATCTGGTAAAGGAAAGTCACAGCCAAATTTGTGAGTAATTCAAGGAGTAGGTACATTAACAAGAGGGAGAACGTTGCTAGCTTTCAAATGAATTCTTTTCCTTTTTTCTTTTAATAGAGTCTTTCACTAGTGTAAATAATATGGAATTAGATGCAATCCATTCAGTCAGTTTCAGTCTCATCTAAGAAGCATGGAGTAGAAGGTTGCCTTACTTTTTCACATAACAGGAAGTGCCTGGATTATTGATTGATCAGGCCTTGCACAATTAGCCCCCCCCCCCCCACCCTATATATGATTTGCTACATTGGCAATTAGACTCCCCACTTGTGCAGTTCCATATCATTCTTCACAGTTCCTAACAAAATAGAGATGTTGGGAGGTGGGCAGAACATTGTTCAACATATCACACACATAAGAGAAGTACACTGTTGCCTGAGTAGCCTCCTGCTCATCCCACTTTTGTGTTGCCACTGGCTGCCACTAAGAGTGCCTTATTTGTTGGTCATTTTATCTATGTCTCTTGAATGTGGTCTTTAGGGGGAGGGGGGGGGGGGGAGGGGGGTAAGTGCTCTTCCTTGGAGATTATTCTTGTTCTATGGCCTAAGGCACACAAGACCCTTTCACACTGTGAGTTGTGGTGACAACTGAAAGTATGTAGCTGTAAATATAAACTGGTTTGAGCAACTTTTCTGTAGACAATGTGGCTAAGCATACTGTTACATTTCTGTCTCACTAGGAAATCCAAGACTGAGATGGCATCATCATGTTCCACAACAAAATTGAACTATTATGCTGGAATAGAGGCATTTCAGATGTTGCAGCAACTCATCATGTTTTCTACCCTTGGGGCATCATGGCAAAAATGTCATCCACAAAATTGTAGAAGCATATCAGTTTTAGTGGCCACTGATGAAGAGAGTGGGTGGCAAACAGAATGCAAACGGAGACTCTGGTGGACCAACTGATCAATCCTGAGCTGTCACTGGAAGGTGGCAGCAGCTATGACTGCAGAAAATTGTGCAGAATCAATAACTTCATGCTACTAGATCAGCAAGAAGAATTTAAATTACATATTCACTGGGAAAATCTCTGATGGACAATCGATGATGATGTACTCAATTACATTCCTGAAGTTGGCTTATGCACTACAATAATTTTATTGACTGTAAATATTACACTCAACTGTATTAATTCAATTAGTTTAATTGCAATTTGCTACACTTAAGTCATTTCCTTAGCTAAGAAATGTAATTAACAAAAATTAGTTTCATGAGGTATTGGATTGGTGCATAAGCTCGTAGCATTTTTCCATAATTTAATACATACACCAGACGTACATAATAGATACTTTACCATCCGTAAAATATTTGCCTTCACTAATTACAGCACTCTTGTCAATGCTAGGATAATTTTTCAATTCCATGACAATAGAAATCATGTGGTTCTGGGTTAAGAATTTATTGAGCCATGTTCAGAGAGTATTTTCATTCAGAGAGGAAGATCCTTGAAGACAGCATGCAAATGTGCATTGTTGTGGAGTCGCATCACTTCATATAGTCTTCCTGGTCATTGTTCTTGGATTGTCTCTGCAAGACGTCTCAATTTTTGACAGTAAATGTCAGCATTTATGGTTACACTTTGCTGAAGCAATTCATAGTGCACCACACCATCACTGTTTCACTGGGTGCACAATATTATGTTTTGTGCATGTGTGCAGGTCTTTGTGTGGAGAGTTGCTGCTTTGTTTGGGTTCAGCCATTCATAGGAATGGTCAGTGTTATTTATGAACCAATGGATGATCAGCAAGCCGAGATGCTCATACAGCTACCTGATGATTATTGCGATTTTGGCTTAGAGGATGCAGAACCCATACACCTGATTTTTGAACCCACCCCATTCCATGCAAACGTTGCACGATGGTGGAATGATCACATTTCCTCACATAAGGCAGTTCTCGATTACACTGACATGGACCAGTGTGGATTACTGCATTTAAATGATTCTTCTTAAAATGAGAATACGATTTTCTTGCCATTCTCTGTCCAATGGTAATATCCCCATACACAGCTTAAACTGTTTCTGGCTGCCTCCACTCATGTCATCCCTCTATTGGACTTAAACAGAAGAATGTGTCAGAAACATTCCTATTTCTCACCCTGGCACTCCATTTTCTAGCATACACAGCTCCACTCACTATTGCCAAATGACAAAATGATGATAGATCAGTTCAAATAGCAACAGTAAACTACAAATAACAAATAAAAAATGGCAATCAATAAATAAAGCCAAAGCAACCAGAATACCAAAACGCAAAACAAAAAATGCTATGAAGTTATGCACCAGCCTAATAAATTGAATTAATAATCCATCACCACATGAAGAGATTGACCAAACCCTGAAGTCACAGTTAATACAGTAAATTGAGAAAAAAAGCTTTAATGTGTTGGTGGGCACCACTGATTGTAAAATATTCATAAATAATTTTGTTTTATATGTACACATTGTTGCAGGTCATGTATTATATACATCGAGTTGCTAACAAACCAATCAGTGAAGAAATAAATATCACTTTATTTTTGCTTATTTGTATGACATACATTCCTCCTCATGCCAGAAAATGCATGTTTACTCATCCAAAACACACTTGTTGCTTACTGCTCCTGACACCTAGTGATCATTCTGAGGAGCAGGCTGGGAACGTGTTCTGCAGAGTATATTGAATACAATACAGTCGGCGCTTTTACAAAAAATGGCACACATTGTGTAGGAACATCATTTGAACGGATGTATCATACATGGTACCAGGGGTCACTAGAGGTTAACAGAAGGATACTGTATAAACCAAATTCCTCAAGTGTCCTTAACAAAAGTGTCACTAAAACTTATATAGACTCATATTAGAAAATGAATAATATAATCAATCATGTTGTGGAGAGAAGGGACTCTTGCTTCACTCTTAACTGCAATAAATCTTGGTACAAATAGATCTTTTATGCAAATTATTTGCATCAACATTTGACTCACAATGATGCATGATTAGTTAAGTGACAATACCTGTCCTCTGGGACTGAGGTTCACTGGTAAACTTTCATGGAAGGTTTGTATTCAAATCTCCAGTAGAATCAGGAGTCTGCAACCAGTACAATTACAATTTTTCTCACAATCAGTGACAGTTTGGTTCATATATTTTCACTCCTTGGTGTTAAATGGCCAAATATCTCAGGGAACACCGTTTGAGTGAAAAGAAATTTTTTCCTCCGTAATTGAGTCACCTAGTTGATACATTATGGAAAAAAAGGTCACAAAGCTGATGTAGCTTTTGCTGGGATTCTTACATATGCATTGCAGTACATCTACACACTTACAGGATTTATGGCTGACAACACAAACTTGTTCAAAATGAATAGCATAATCTATTCAGTGAACACTGTACAGGGTAATGATCTTATGTTGCAAGAAAGCCCATTAAAAAAGTCCAAAACAATTAGCTTTCTGCAACACAAATTTTCAATGGGCTTCTACAAGAGTTGAAGGTCATATTATCTATATGAAATTCACTGAAATGAATTAAATAGAAGAGTATCTTGTTCTCCACCCTTCTTTCCTCAATCACAAAACTGATAGCCAAAATGCAGTGTAACAACAATCTTACTTTAGCTACTCATCTTATTTGCCAATATGGGTGTCACAGCCTCTAAGAACACTATTCTTGGCCTTCTCTGTTTAGATCTTCTTTCTATTCGACGTTCAATTATTATCACTACAGTATGTTCCTCTTCTGCATTTCTCAGTACCAATTTTTTCTGCCTCCTACTTGTCCTGGGGATGAGCCACATTTGATGCAAAAAGCAAATCTCTAATGCCTCCCTCAGCAAGGTCCAGGTCACTGGTCCATATTTTCCCCAACGCTGTCTTCAAAATTGTTTCACTTTCATCTATAAGCACTTCAGTGTTGTGTACATGTCTTTACAATTGTAAGTCACTAAAATATGAAGTATGAAAGCTTTGGAGACAGTCAGTTGCTCCTGATGACGACAACAGAGGCTATTGTCGAAAGCAAGAGATTTTATCCCGAATTGACACGTTGAGAAAACAGAGAATGTTTTACATATAAGTATGAAAGCTGTTATTATTAATAATAATATTATTATTACTATAATTATTATTATTATCATCATCGTCGTCATCATTTCATGAACAGCACTTTTTCATGTTATTTTCATTCTAGAACTTTGTATTCTTCTATTTTATTATTACAAGTTAGTGTATATTATGATATTGTCACTGGCACAGATGTCCAAATGAATAAAAATGAATAGATAAATATTATATTATGTCCCTACCATCATCCTTGAAGTTTGTATTAGCATGGAATTTTTATTTTCCTTTCAAATAATTGTTCTTAAGTTGGACCAACATAAAAAAATGACAAGTGTTTTGGGAGCATGCTGTTATCCTAAGGTAAGTACAAGTGTATCAGCAGCACCACAATTTTTTCCACTCCTGCAACCCAGGTCCAGTTACATGTGTATTGCATTGCAATAAATGTTCTCAAGCACAGATACTTTGTTTTTATCGACAATGATTCTGACACAAGTCTCACATCCAAAACTGTCTGTCATTCTGCAAAATTATCTTCAGGACCTATGCAGATATGTGTAACAAAGCATTTCTTCAAAAAAAGTGAGCGATCAGAATATTATGTAAAATAGGTAACTATACATCTGTACTGCTCTACAATTTTCCTAAATCCAGTTTTCCCAAGATTTTAACTTATTTATTCAATTTTTACTTCCATCTCTAGCTTTACAGTTGCATTCTTTGCCATTTATAAGTTTTCTAACCTACTCCTGAGCCAACAGTATACTGATCCTGTCTCTCAAGTCTCCCTCAACCCAGGTTCTTCATGACTTTTCCTGTATGCTTAAGACTTATCACCCAATTCCAAGTAAATTCTTTCATCCCTTTTGCCAGAATAAGCAGCAGCTGGTTCCAGATGTCTCCAAACTTATAATAATATGTCTTTCTAAAGGTTTCTGCCTGCTGCCACTTCAAGCAGACAATTTTCCATTCATATTACAAACATTTTCAATCATGAGCATCGAAAACATAAAGAGATAGAAGTGCTTTATTAGCAGGAATGAACACAAAAACACATTATTTATGATAAGGATCTTCTTCCTGCATCACAATGTAAAGCAATGTGATGAGCAAATTATATTCAACAACAATAAAAAATTAAATAAACATAATGAAATAAAGTAGTTTATAAATGAATGACAGCCCAACTGATTTGTTTCTAAATTATAAAATGATGAGTGTATAAAATAGTTCTTTTTAAAACTGAACTTATTTCAAAAGAAGATTCTAGTGATGTTGGAATTATTGTGTATATTAGTCTATCTGCACAACCTACACATAACAACAAAATTGATGAAATCAATAAATTTTGGTCTATACCCCTCAGGACAAGATGTAGTTTTGGAATTCAGTCACATCATGGCTGATGACAATGACATCTTGTGATTTAGATTAATATAACTGAGGCATGCAACCATGCACAAAATCAAATATTATTCAGAAATATGTAACATACAAAGGTTATTTCAATAAAAGACATTTATATGTAAAATTTCGTTTTAAAACAAGTCTCTTAGCCCTACAATTAATTTGAAAATCCAGTTTACTGTAGAAATGGAACATGTACAACAGAAACAAATTCATTCCTCTCTTTCCCCTTGTGTCTTACTTGACTTTTACATGTATGTAATAAGCATGTACACCTACATCAAGAGTAAGAAGTAAGTGTCAGGAGATAAACAGCATTAAATTGCTTTTATTCAGTTTTTTGTCTCTACTGCACAACTAGGAAATATGGAAATGTTGCATTTCTGCAGTAATTTGTTCATATATACTCTGCAAGCCAGCATACATGTCAAAGTACAAAGGACTCCATACCAATATTAATTACTTTCTTTCCTATTTCATTCATACGGAAAGTGAAAACTGATAGTCACTATGCCTTCTAACCTTTCTCGTTTTATTCTGGTGGGCCCTTTGTGATGTATATGGACGAGACAAAACTTTTCTCAAATCCTGGTTCTCTATATATACCCAACAGGACTTCACAAAAACAACATCACAAATCATGAAAAGTATCCAAAGTACCCTCTTCCATATCCTGCTCCACTTTGTCCTTCAGTGTCAGATCTTGCAACAGTACCAAGCATTAAAATTTCTGCTTCAAAGTTTCCATAAGGCCTTCAAAACATGTGGTTCTGAAATGCTCAGCTCTTTGCTTGATCTATCTGTTGATTTCTGTAAGTTATGTGAGAATTCTACTGGCTGTATTCTATTGCTCCTTCAGTCACTATCCACTGACCCTTTCAATTCCCTTTGCAGTGGCACTCTGTGGCTGTAAACTGTGTGTACAACCATCAAATAAAATTTGAATTTGGTACACATTTGTAACCTATTGATTTGAAATGTTGTTAGTACTCATTTGAGTGAAATTCAAGCGTGACATAAAATTTCTACATGATTGTCTCTATTTTATTGCCAGCTACTGTGCACTCAAAGAGAGGTTGAAAACATACAACAGATGAAAACCTTTTGAGTTTCTCAGTACAACTGCAATGTTCTGAAGTATGTTAAAAAACACACATCAGAGCACTGGTGTAAGTGCTTTGCACTTGCACTTGTAATAGCTAAGCATAATTTAACTTTTGAATAAATGAAAGTAAAAATTTTATTTTAGGAATATTGCTTGTCAACTGAGTCAGTGATATTCAAATAGATGAGATGATGCAGAGATATATGTGGTAAACCACTAATGAGTCAATTATTTCATTAGGTTCAAGCAGTAAATAGTTTAAAATTGTAAGTGTGCTTAGCAAATCCTTGACAGAAAAACAACACAATTAGAAACTTGTGGCCTAAGGAAATGTACGTACAGGATGTCCGACAGTCTCGGAACAGTTTAGGGTTTTTATACAAAATTTTATTCTGATTTTTTTTGTACGGCTTTCAATCAAGTTGGCAGTGTGAGTTCCCATAGTATCTATGTGCCTAGTGGAACTGAGGCATCAGCTTGATGCCACACTTTCCAGTACTTTGCTGACAAAATCAACCCCATGTACCTGTAGACAGTCATTAGGAGGTGCAAGAAAGGAGTCACATGGTAGTTGCTGAGGGCATCTTCAAGGACACAGCACATTCTGGTCACACTTCTGTGATCTAGCTTTGCAACAGAGCAGACTGCTTTGTGCCATCTGAATCTGTTTCTCGTGTACTCCAGCTCTTCGGCTACCAGCTCATGTGAATTACCTTCTCTCCATTTTCCTATTCCCCTATTCCAGCTATCATTGAGACAGATGGACACCCTCGCAGTTCACCCTACAAGAGCCCATCTGCATTCTCAGTACCTAGAATCTATCTGAAGTTCTGTTTATTCAATAGTTTTATTGCTAAACTCTCTTCTGACACCCATCTTGACCACACTAGGACTTCTGCATCTGTGCATGCATTAGCAACCTATGTATTCTGTGGCTTAGGCTTTAAGCAAACATATGACCACTATGTATATACCACAGCAGCAACAGAAAGTGCGTGGGGAAATACATATGATACATATGGATTTAATCTAAGCCTTACTTTAAAAAAACTGCTCATAAAATTATTATTTTTTTTATTTGCCCTTAAAAACATTTTTTCATTAAAATGTCATTTTGTAACATCCCACCCTGAAGAAAGTAGATTGCAAGTGAATTCCACTGTAGCACTGTCCCTAAACTGCGATATTCCCAATTTACATCTGAACAGTTGAAACAAATGAAAATTACAGCATGATTAATCAACAATATGAGAAAGGATATCCAAGATTCTTCAGCAGCTTCCTTTCGTAAAGAATGTCATTGCAGCAATTTGGATCACTACATCATCATACAACAGTAGTACATTGTGAACCAGTCGCACATGTTTAGCATGAAGAGTAGTTTCTACTTAATTCAAAATGCTACAGTAAATCCATCATTAATTTTCCTTTGTTGGAAGCATACTAATGAATGTCAATATTGAGAAATTCCACATATCCGAAATAAATAAATAAACTTTTCACGAGATACAAAAAACATTTCAGGCTTTGACATTTTGCGAAAATTCAGTTTTTCTTCTAGTTTTTTGTCAAAATGAATCTATAGAGATGAATGCTAATAATCTACAGGCAATCCTAATATATTTTTTTGATGTTATGTTAAAATTTATTTAGTGAACATGTGGGCTTTCTTAATATTTTGTAATAAACACACGTAACTCAATGCCTAACTCATATTTTATTGCTAATATATTCAAAAATCAAACAAATTATGGCGGTTTTCCATTCTCTTTGGCATTATACTCCATACATGATTCATTCTTTGGCACATGTTGGCCAATTGTATATGTCAGAACAGAAGTTGCTGATTTCTTCTTTTGGTGAGAATGGTAGAAATCACCTTAGGTCATGCATTTTCTTCTCATTTATGGGCACACAAAATTGATAAGCCTCACTTACAGGGCTAAGTGGAATTACAGTTCGATCAGCCAGTTGAAATATGTGTTCTTCTGTCCCAATAATGAATGGCCTAACTTTAACAGCACCAAGTGTTTCATGTGCATAGCAGAACTGCATTACTTATGTTACATGAAAGTGCTGTTTGTTATTTCTATGTGTAGCCCTTTGTAACGTTTCAATGGAAATAGCGTTCTTTTGGTACAACTTTGGCCACAATTTCTTAAAACTTAGCACCTCTTCTGTTTTTGGTATTTTCACTTCTTTGTGCTTGATTCTATTATTAATTCTGTGTATTCTTTCTGCAGATATATTCTTTCCATCTTTGTAATTTTCTTTTTCACCATGCTGAAATCTGTCACAAGGAAGGTAGGCCTCTTATTGGAAAATAATGGATGATGAACTGAAATCTTACCTGCCCATAAGCAATAAACAAAATCTCATCACTGTATGATTTTTAATTTGGTATCCACAAGAGTTGGAGAACAAGAAAAGTATTAACATGTTGTCCAACATTTACATTTACATAATAAAAAAGAAATGAACAGACTTCATCGGGGATTTTTTGTGCTATTCCTTCATGATAGAGATAAAACCTGGCTCCCACATTCTTTAAGTTATGTATATTAGAATATTTATTGAAAGCTGACACAAGTAAAATGTATCTTGTATTGGTACCTGAGGCAATTGCAAGTTCTGCATAAAATCAAATGTGATGCCTACAATTATAGAATCAGTTTCAGTTTTCATTTTAACAGTAGGCAATTTCTTGAAGAATTTATCAGCGTGCCTCTTGTACACTATTACCTCAGCTATTGCCACCCTTTTGGCATCATCATCCAGAGATGGACTTCTGAATTTTACACCAAGCTCTTCACATGTGCAACATGTATCCACTTGTGGGTTGCACAAATTTTAAATTAAAATGCCCACAGAAATTTTTCGAATTAAACTGATGGTCAACTTGAATATCCAGTTTAATGTTTTTGAGCATCTGCCGTATAATCTTCATGTTAAATCTAAGGTCAAGATAATTGTGTTCTTCATTGGTATAACATGCTTTCCTGAGTGGAAACGAATTAATGTGATTTTTTATTTGCACTATTAAAGCCACTGGTTTTGCATTTCTAGGATGACATATCCCCCTCTTATCTTGCAGAGATTTACCTTCTTTCAACAGATTGCTCAGGTGCCTTATTCGGTTACTGCTGACACCAAAAACACTTTGGCAGGCAGTAAAATGTATCTTGTATTCGTACCTGAGGCAATTGCAAGTTCTGCATAAAATCAAATGTGATGCCTACAATTATAGAATCAGTTTCAGTTTTCATTTTAACAGTAAGCAATTTCTTGAAGAATTTATCAGCGTGCCTCTTGTACACTATTACCTCAGCTATTGCCACCCTTTTGGCATCATCATTCAGAGATGGACTTCTGAATTTTACACCAAGCTCTTCACATGTGCATATCTTGCTGCCCTACCTTGGTTGTCACACATTTCATCTGACAACTGGAACCAGAGTTATGTATTCAATTGAATTTCATGTTCTAGATTATTATGTTCATTGTGTAATTAGACCTTAATTTTGAAGCAATACTAACTTTCAGGTTAGAACTCACTTGCAGTCATATCCATGATGTTTTGATTGAAATCTATTCCTTTCCAATTTGTATATGCTTCATTTTTCACCCTTTCCCATTTGGTGGCTATGTTTTTGAAACTCTACTGCATTCTTTTTTTTACCTTCAATAACAAAATAAATCAACTACCAAACAGTAAGAGGCAATATCGGCTATTCTCTCTGTTTTAAACAGAGCTGACAACTTAAAATTTCCAGAAACCCGTATCTTTTGTAATTTTGGGGTTTCCTTTTAGTTAAGGTTACACAATGGCTGCATAACAATACAAAAACCGCCAAAACATATGGAATTGCTCTATACCATGATTGGGTTACATGTTTAAAGTACAAAATCATAGATAACTCAATTTTGTCGAGAGCGGATATGTGGAGTTTCTCAATATTCCCACTCAAATGTAAACTAATAGGGGGTAGGATTAAGTGTGAGGTGGCCAGATGCATATTTTTATTGCCAAAGAGTAAACTTTTTCTTTTGTTTCACCAATACTTTCCCTGCTTTATTAATTAGCAGTAGCAGTGAACTCATACTTCTTCAAAAATCATAGTACAATTCAATAAAAATCTTCTAATTTCTCCTACAAGTAAACCCTACTGATCAGAAAAATTTTGTGCTAATAAAAGAATTTTGTTCTTCAGTAAGCAGATGTACATAATTTCCTGCAAAGGCAAGCCTCCCTGCTAACAGCTAGTTCACTCCCATAGCTTATTACTGCTACTATGCCAATTTTTGAAATTATCACGGGCTAACTAGAACTAATGAAGTCCTTAAAAGGACCCATATTTCTTTCTCGTGGCTCTTGAGTGTGGTGAACAGCAACAGACAACATAAAAATAATACACACACTCCCCTTCCTCATCTAGGTTTTAAAGTGGTGTTCTGTCCTCTGACTCATAAAGTAGTGTTCTACACTCTGACTCAGAGGTCCACAACTGAGTAGCATCAGACTAAAGCAAGATATTAAAAATTCTTGTAAATTCAAAAAAAACTAAAATCATGCCTCACAAGCCATTCCTAGCAATTAACTGATTATCTAGACTCAAGTAAGGAAGTAGGAATAAAAATAAATGTAGGAATATCTTTCTGCTTAGCAAGTCACGCACAAAAGGTTTCAGATTATATTAGCAGTCAACAAGGAAATCATATCTCCAGCTCTCACAATATTGTGTACCAACTGGCAAAGTCCAGAAGTATTGTACAATATGCTTTAGAGAGGGATGTGCCTAGTCACATTGTGATGATGGATAAGACCCGCCATGGTTTGATAGCCATGTTAGAAAGTTGCTACAAAAGCAAAGAGAGCTTCACTGCAAATTTAAACAGAGCCAAAGCCTCACAAACAAACAAAACTGAAAAAAGCAAAAATTAGCATAAGGAGATCCATGCAAGTAGATTTCAATGAACTCAAAAGCAAAATTCTATCAATGCAATTGACAGAAAATCCTGAGGAGTTGATGTCATCTGTCACGACAAACTGTGACCATAATGGCATCAAAATGAAGGATGACACAGATTAGGCCAAAATACTAAATATCTTTTTCCAAAACTCTTTCACTGAGCAAGATCACATTGTAGTTTCTCCTCTAAATTATTGCAGGAACGTCAAAATGACATTTACTAAAATAAGTGACTATTAAATAGAAAAGCAACTGAAATTACTCAACAGAGAAAAGGCCACTATACCTGATGGGATACCAATATAATTCTACATAGAGTATGCAAAAGAAATTGTTCCTCTTCTACCAGCATTGTACCATCAGTTTCTGGTTTAAAGGAGTGTCATCAAACAGGCTCATAAAACCATAGGCACCAAATCCCTGGTGGTAATATGTTGTAGGATTATGGAACATGTTTTATGCTCACATATTATAACATATCTGGAAATCGAAAATCTTCTTGTCAGGAATCAACCTGGGTTCCACAAACAACAATCTTGTGAAACCCAGCTCCCTCTGTTTGTCCATGAGACAAGAAAGTAGCAGAAACTGACACCCAGGTTAATGCTGTATTCCTTGACTTCAAAAAGGCAATCACTATGACTCCATACTAGCTCCCAAGATGAGCCCTTGGATTATCAGACCAGCTATGTGATTGGACTGAACAGTTTCTAGTAAAGAGAAACCAGCATATCATTCTCAAGTGAGAGAAATCTTCAGATGTAAAAGTAACTTTGGGCATGCCCTAAGAACCATTGCTTTTCGAAGCATATTTAAATGAGCTAGTGGATAACAACAGAGATTCCATGAGGCTTTTCGTGGATGTTGCTGTTGTATAATGAGAAACAGCAACACAAGAAAATTGCAGTGAAGGAAGACCTGCAGGGAATCAATGTTCGGTGGAGCGAGTGGCAGTTCATCTCCAAGATAAACAAATGTAACTGTAGTACACACAAACATGATAAAGTTTACAAAACCCTTGTTCAATCAATACTTGCATATTGCCCATCAGTCTGGGATTCGTGCCACATGGGATTGATTGAAGAAATAGAGAAGGTCAAAAGTAGAGCCATGCATTTCGTTACTGGTTTATTTAATATGCATGAAAGCATTATGGAAATACTGAAACAATTCCAGTGGCAGACACTGCAAGAAACATTCTGCATCACAATGTGGTTTACTGTTAGTTTTGTGAGTTTACATTTCTACAAGAGTGAACCAATACACTGATTCCTTCTACATATATCTCGCAAAAAGACCGTGAAGATAAATTTAAAGAGACCTTAGCCCACATTAAGTTTTTCCAGCAATCGTTCTTCCTGTGAACCACTCATAACTGGAACAGGAAAACGGGGAAGTGACAAACATTCACAAGATACTCCCACCACACTATGTAAGGTGCCTTGTAAAGTACAGTATGGATTCAGTAAAACTGGAGACAACTGTAAGTTATGAACATGTGAGAAATTTCATTATAAACAGATCAATGTGGTTATATGGGTACTAAGATAGCAGGTGAAGGTAGGTAAACCACGACACTTAATATAAATAATATAATAACGGTTTTCTTCAAAGTATAGGCTTTACTGACAATTTTATTATATCAAATTTAGCCTGAGTAAGCAGATGTAGTTTATAGTACTTTAATTATAATTAATTATCAGTGCAGTTTCTAGCAGTTATTCCTTTGTTATTGCAGATAATGCTGTCCACTCTGCTGATAACAGTTAAAATTCACTCCCATGGGAAAAAAGGGGGGAGGCAGGTCACATGACATTAAGTATTAGTTGAAAACATCTATAACATTACTGATATGGGACATCAAATTGGAGTGGGTGCTGAGAGTTAAATTCGCAAATCATTCAGGGCTGAGACCCATACCACAAGGGTAGTATTAGCTGAAGGCCAGATGTGTGAATTACACAAACTACAGGGGTTCAGTAAAATCCCTTGATGCAGTCTCTCTGTGACTGAGCAGCAACCAATAGATTTACTTAGTAATTGAGAAAGACTTTTCTTTCTGCTTTAAAACAGTGTATGCTTCAAATAAATTTCTGAGGGTTTAAATGTCCTTCGAAATTTCCAACCAAATGTACACTTCATCAGTGTCTGTAATGTAAAGAGTGATAGCTTGTATTACTTGTTTATATTGGGAGGTAGAAGTCATAACCAGGCTTAACGTGACTAAATTACCAGTGGTTTCTACACCTTTCCTACTTCAATATTTTGATCTGCAATCAAATTTAGGATACCAAACACCATGTCAGTCTTGGCGTAATTCATCTGTCTGGGCTCTTTCCAGTGCAAGATGGGGGTGCAACTGGAGTTTATGCAGTGTGTTTGGAAAAGATCTTTCTCTAGTTTTGATAAAGGGAGAATAACTTGAGTTTTCCAATTTTTTGTTACCCCTATTTGTATGACATACTACTAAAATTTTGTTTCAAGATGTGTGAAGTAGAATCTGGTGATTTATTGAACACTAAACACTGGACAATGTTAACCACTGGCATTGTGTTAGAACTTGCTTTTACAACTTTCTGGAGCTTCTCCACTGAAAATGGTGTAAGGAAGAAGTACATGTATCTTTCAACATTCTACAGTTGAAGAGAGATATTTTGACAAAGACATTTAACTTTATGCCAAATCTTGTAGACATATGCTCCCCTTTTCATAGAGTTGTGGAGTTATTTCCAGTTGGCTCTATCTGCCAGCTGCAATATTTTCTTTACTTGCACGCAAATCTTGTTATTAATGAGAGAGTTCTCTGAAGTTTTTCTTTATATATACAGTCTATACAGCCACCTTGCACTAAACAAAGCTTCCAAACATGTTTTTTTCCAAGTGAGTGGGCAATTACACTCAATATTACTTCCGCATGTCCTCTGTGGCATTGAATCCAACACTTTATTATTAACTGCAACAATGTAAGATCATCTACAGACCACTGGGAAAAAAGGTGATTCATAACATTCTGACCAAGAAGGGTTCTTTACTTTCCTTGTTGTTGCGATATATTCTCCTCACACACCAGTGATAAAGCCAGAATGAAATATCCACAAAATTACTCATATTTCATAAATGGTTTGAGATACTGAAATGTGATTTTGACAAATGACAGCACACAGAAAGTAGAGTAGTTTGCAATATGGTTATTACGCAAAACTTCATTATCTACCGTGTTGTTCCCCTAACTACAGACTTTTTTTGATGTCATAATGTAATATTTATGGGTCATCAATAGCTGCTGAAATAAGAAATGCTGTAGGTCCTGGAACAGCATAAGTGAAGACATTGCACTTTTTTTTTCCTGAGGCTGTGTATTTTTGTAAGCTATTGACCTTGCTTTTCCCAGTTTCAGAATTCTCTCACAACTATATCTGCATAACATGTTAGTGAGGTGACACTGTGTAAACTCCACTGTGTTTTGGCAAAATAAACACATTTTAACATGGCAACAAGAGAAATGTAGGTTTTACTCAAAAATTCGCCAAACATAATGCCTCTCTCAAAGTTACAAATGGGTAAAAAGAAAGGTGAAATAAACTGCTAGTTTTATTACATTTTCAGAGTAATTCTTTCCAGATACTTACCAATGCAGAGGCGAATGTAAATCTGTTCGAACGGTCACCATGCAGGGAGGAGGGATATGGGTGTGAAGGTGATCCACTTACTGTTAACAAAAAATATGAGTACAGGCTTCATTTTTTCTTTCTTTTTTTTATTATTCAAGGGTCCACTATTTTACATAGCTCCAAGACGTCTTGAATGTAGGATGCTGTTGTTTCTCCTGGACGCTGTGCCCTGCACTATAATTTATCTTCAACCTTGCACTTCTGTCGTTGTGTGCCACCAAAATACATGTGCAGTTCTGCCTGGAATACTTCCCAGCTTGTGAACTTCTCATTGTTCTAATACCATTGCTTAGCAGTGCCCTCCAAGTAGAAAAATACATTAGCCAAACACAAGATGTCACCCCATTTGTTAAATTTAGCTATATGCCCATATACCTTCAGCCACTTGCATGGATCTTGGCCATCGTCAACAGAGAACCTGGAAGGATGTGTCATGTGGTGGCACACAGTTGCTGTCACCGTGGCGTCCTCTTCTTCTCCTGTCTCTGATAGATTGTGATCTGTTGAATATGGCTCGAACTTGGGTTTCTCACTAAGTAAACAGTGGCTCTGTCATGGCCTGATGGGAGCCACTGTGTCATTGATAATGTGCGGTATCACAAGTCCCGATACCCAGCGCCTCCACCAGAATAATGTCATGTAGAGGAAGGTGTAAGTAGATGAATGACAAACACTAACTTCACTTAATGAAGGTTTATTCAGCACTTGCATATACAAGAGTGCGGAGTGAACTGCCTCCGGCCAGAACACATATGGTATATATACAGCTACAAAACGTTCTAGTACAATGATTCTTGGCATTTGTGGATACTTCTAGAATGTACTCAAACCGAATATAGAAATTAAAATTTTTCATTTCAGGTAGGTTTTGAGCTCACGACCCTCCATGCAACAATCTAGTACCATAACCACTACACTACGGCGACTGCACTACTCAGCTTCTTCTGCAACGTTATTACTGCCTTCCTTTCATGTCTCATGATTTTTAGAAGTGCAGTCTGGTTTCTATAAAAGTAGTACATAATCACTAGTTCCCTATATTTGATCCATGATGACTTTAGAAATAAAAAAGAATATTCCAGGAAAAATCAGCAGAAGAATATTAGGTTAACGAGCAATAATTCTCTGTTTATGTAATTCATCTGGAAAAAAAAAAATAATTGCATTCAGAAACACTGTCTTCTGTTGCACATTCCCCACATGTTGTTGTAGGAGTCTGTGTTCCACATTATTTAAGAGGCTACATATCTCAATGTAAGTGAAGAAAACATCCTGATAGTTGCATTGGGGAGTGAACAAATTCTGCAAAATCAGTGGTTGTATGGTGAGAGTTTTATGCTAGTTTTTAATAAAACATAATACTTCAACAAACAACTTCTCAAATAGCACTGAAACAAACAACAAGTGTGCCACAATTTGATGCCAAAAACTAAAACACTGTTGCTTACTTTAATTAGGTTTGTGTAAATACGATACCTACATTTGTTTAATTCAGCACTAAGTACCAAGACCACTTATCACATAAGAGGACTATGGCCATATATCACATCACTCTTAAAAGAAGAAAAAATATTATTGATGAAAGGAATTATAAGAAGTAAAATGAAATAGTTTCAGTATCCGTAGCAGTTTCAGTATTACCACATTGCTACAAAACTTCTTAAAGACTTTCAAGTTTAGCTTTGAAATAGAATTTGATCTACATCTATGTAAGTACTCTACAATTCACATTTAAATGTCTGGCAAACGGTTCTTTGAAGCATTTTCAGACTATTTCTCCACGGTTCCACTCTCTAAGAGAGCATGGAGAAAAACAATCATTTCTCTCTAGGTAGGAGGTGGGGAGGGGGGGGGGGGGGGTTAAATTCAGAGGAGATTGAATTCAGAGGAGAAAGTTGGTGATTGAAATTTTGTGAAAATGCTCGCCACAACGAAAAATGCCTTTGTTTTAGTGATTTCCACCCCACCTCGCTTTTCATAACCGTGATGCTCTCTCCCTATTCACAAATTCTTTGAATTCCATATGATATCATTGTGATGTATCTTGGCAGTCTATTAACTATAAAAGAACATCACACTGTCAGTTATGACAGTTCCAGATTATAATCATGGAGGAAGTCATCAAGTCCTTGACTTTCATTCATGTGACAAAGAAACTACGAAACTGTATCAAAGAATGTTGTTGTAGGAGTCTGTAAGTACTCTACAATTCACATTTAAATGTCTGGCAAAGGGTTCTTTGAAGCATTTTCAGACTATTTCTCCACGGTTCCACTCTCTAAGAGAGCATGGAGAAAAACAATCATTTCTCTCTAGGTAGGAGGTGGGGAGGGGGGGGGGGGGGGGGATTTAAATTCAGATGAGATTGAATTCAGAGGAGAAAGTTGGTGACTGAAATTTTGTGAAAATGCTCATCACAACGAAAAATGCCTTTGTTTTAGTGATTGCCACCCCACCTCGCTTTTCATATCCGTGATGCTCTCTCCCTATTCACAATAATACAAAATGAGAAGCCCTTCTTTGTGCATTTTCAATGTCCTCCATCAATTCTATCTGGTAAGAATCCTATATCACGTAGCAGAGGATGGACAAGCATAGTGCAAGCAGTCTCTCTAACAGACATGTTGCATCTTCTAAATGTTCTGCAAATAAAACAAAGTCCCTGGTTCGCCTTCCCCACAAGATTATCTATGTGATCATTTAAGTTTAAGTTCTTCATAGTAGTAATTACTAAGTATTAAGTTGAATTGACAGCATTTCAATCTGTGAAATTTATTCTGTAACTGAAATTGTATGGATTTATTTTGGTACTCACGTAGATGACCTCATACTTTTCCTTATTCAGAGTCAATAGTCACTTTTTGTGCCGTAAAGATACCATGTCTAAATCATTTTGCAATTGGTTTTTATCTTCTGATGACTTTTACTACACAGTAAATGACCATATCAACTGCAAACAATCTAAGAGGGAAGCGAAGCTCACATTGTCTCCTAAACTGTTTATATATGAGGGCATTTAATAAGTAATGAAACACTTTTTTTTTCTAGGTCAATCATGGAATATTCCTGCTTCAGTCCCTATAATTTCATGAAGTTCTAGTAGGTGGCAGTGCTATACTTAGCCTTCAGAACAGCATCCGTAACAGAGGTGCATTCCAATCAGAGAGCTGTCATTGAGTTTTGGCAGAAAGCCACAGCCATATATTCACAGGTGCTTGCAAATGTCTATGGAGACCTGGCAACGAACAAAAGCATTGTGAATCATCGAGTGAGGCATCGTTCATCAATGCAACAAGGTTGTGCAAACCTGTTTGATCTTCCATATGCCAGCCAGCCACACACAGCTGTAACTCCTGCAGTATTGGAATGTGTGGACATTCCCATTCTAGGTGACTGATGGATCACAATCAAACACCTCGTTGCACAACTGGATGTGTCATCCACCTATTGGGATACTCAAAGATGTTTGCCCATTGTGTTCCTCAACACCTAACAGAAGACTATAAAGTGCAATGACTGTGATAATTCTTTGCTGAAAATGTTTCATCACATCAAACTGGAAACAAAAAGGGAATCCATCGAGTGATGCCATACCACCTCCCCTCAGAAGAAAACTTCAAAGCTGCATCCTCAGCTGCTAAAGTCATGGTGATGGTCTTCTGAGTCTCTGAAGGGGTTATTGTGTTTGATGTTTACCCTCAATGTGCAACAATAAACTATGAAATGTATTGTGCTAGACTCAGGAAATTGAGGAAACAACTACAGTGTATTTGTCGCCACAAAAAAGCAGGTAAACTTCTCCTTCTCTGTGATAATGAGAGGCCTCACACAAGTCTGAACATCTGAGAAGAGCTCACAAAACTCCACTGGACTGTACTTCCTCATTCATCCCACAGTCCGTATCTTGCAGCTTCTGATTTCTGTTACATCCTATGAAGGATGTACTTCTTGGGAAGCAGTACATGAGTGATGGGGTGAGTATTGATGCAGCAAGATGCTGTCTCTGACACTGACTTGTAGAACGGTACCATGTGGGCACACGTGCCCTCCCGGTAAGATGGCGTAAGGCCATAACACAGAATGGAGATTATGTTGAAAAATAGGATTTTGTAGCCAAGAGATGGGAAGATAATATGAAGTATTGAAATGCTGAACAAAACCAGCCTGATTTCAGAAAAAAATGTGTTGCATTACTTATTGAACATCCTTGTAGATTAGGAAGAGCAGAGGGCCTACAATACTTTCTTGGGGACTCAAGATATCACTTCAGTTTTACTTCAAGACTTCTGTCGATTACAATGTACTATGATATTTCTAACAGGAAATCATGATCCAGTTACACAACTGAAACAATTCTCCACAGGCACACAATTTGATTAGAAGCGTCTAGTGATGAATGGTGTCAAAAGCATTCTGGAAATCAGAAATATGAAATCCATCTGACATATCATGTCGACAGAGCTCATTACTTCACGCAAATAAAGAGCAAGTTGTATTTCAAGATGCTATTATTTTCTGAAACCTTGCTGACTACGTGTCAAGAGACGATAACCTTCAAGGAAATTCATTTTGTTCAAACACAGTACACGTTCCAAAAACCTGCTGCAAATTGATGTCAGTAACAAGGGTCTGCAATTCATTGGATTTCTCTGATTTCCTTCCTTGAGTATTGGAGTGATCCAAGAAACTTTTCAGTCTTTAGGTATGGATCTCTCATTGAGTGATTGATTGTAAATGATTGCTAAGTATTGGGCTATTGTATCAGCATACTCTGAAAGGAACCTAATTGGTATATTATTCAGACCAGAAGACTTGCCTTTATTAAGTGATTTATGCTGCTTTGCAATACCAAGGATATCTACTTCCAAGTTATTCCTGCTGGAAACTGCAGTTCATTCTAGAATGCTACTTCATCTCTTCTGGTGAAGAAATTTTGCAAAACTGTGTGTAGATACATGCAGTAAAGGTACTCGAGTGTGTCTTGTCGTTGGTATAATGTAATTTCACTAAGAACAAACATATTCAGAAATGGATTACTTCATGGCTTAAGATCCCTGGTATAAGAAAGTGGAATATTTCTGTTCATTTATATTCTGTAACAAACAGCAGATCAGTTTTCCTAAATTACTTAAAAAATATGAGTTGTGGGATACAATGGGAAAAACTAAGAAACATGATAATTCTATAACTGTGTCATGAAATAAAACAAAGAGGATAAAGGAAGCTGTGCAGTAGCTTACTGGGAAGAAAATAGCTCACAAATCTGATTACCGTAAGTTATTAACAATGTCTTTGTTACTGAGACAGCAGCACACCATTTCAGCTTTTTTACAAGTGTGAGGTGTGTTACTGAAGAAAAAACTTGTCAATGCATACAACAACAACATTCCAAAACCTTTTAGAGCATGAAGTGAACAAATACATAATTTTTCCTGAAGCCTAAGACATAAAAAAAATTGCAAAGATTAAAAATTCAATGAGGAATAAACTTTCAGTTGCTGTCGGTGGGGTGCATAGCACATTGCAAAAACATCGCCAGACTATGTACATCACTGCTATATAAATTATGCAGCAAAAACCTTAGAGAGCTATAGATGCTCATTCAAAAGATACGTAATAGCATGTAGGATGTCATTTTGATGCTAGTTCTGATACCCTGGAGGGAAAAACTGCATTCCTTCATTCTGAAATACAAAGGTTTCCTGAAGAAATGATCTGCTCTGCAACAAATTTCTTAGTTTGTTCCAATTATGTCTGATGGGGTTCAGGTTGGAGCTTTGAGAAATTCATAGACTTTCAATATCTTCATGAAGCATACAGGTAACTATTGTTTACCTTTCATTTCTTGGCTCCACATATGTCCACCTAAGTGCTACATCATGTGTTGTGGCTCAACACGTCACATATATGCTTTCGCTGGTCTAGACCCCAATGGTGGCATTGTTTTCACGGCATGAGGCTACATCATACATTTGTCCTTGTAACTTTCTGCTTCTGTGTAGTAAACAACCCTGAAAATACAGTCCTGTCAAAAGTCCTCTACAGTAATCAACAAGGACGTGTGGCATCTGATGCAAGACTTGAGCATGTATTAATCCAGTGACAAATGTTGAATCTTGCAAATCCCAGTAACTGAGCACCATTCAGACTCAATCACTTCTCAACATTGACTTATTCTACTAGAAAACATAATAATATGTCAATAGCGTCAACACTTCCTGCTTTGCAGTTACGTACCCTACAGCATAGAATGAAGTGCTACCTAGTGTGTGCTCAGTGAGGTGTCTGGGGCTTAGAAAAATTGTGTATTTGCAATTCATCCTTAGCAAATGATCCTTTTCTATAGCAACTAAGAACTGCAGAAATAGCACTCCTAAATAGGATGAGTATCCAACACTATATCTTAGCTCCAAAGCTGTTTACTGTGAAGAGTGTTCAGAAATAAGCAATTTTGGTGCTTGGTGCTCTGCAGGTTGCATATATTTGATAACAAACACTTGAAAAGAAAAAAATGTTGAAAAATGCATACCCGTTATATGAATGCAGCTTAAAGGTGTTGTTTACAAAAAAATATTATCCACCGTTGAAAAA
This sequence comes from Schistocerca gregaria, assembly GCF_023897955.1. NCBI lineage: Eukaryota > Metazoa > Arthropoda > Insecta > Orthoptera > Acrididae > Schistocerca > Schistocerca gregaria. The sequence continues at coordinate 739,965,128 of NC_064920.1, read as the reverse complement.
TTAACAGAAAACAATTTTTGACATGAATGATTGAGACCCTTCTTAAAATCATTATTATCAAAGACTAACATTGGTTAATAACACCTACACTACACTACAAAAACGGTGACTTTCAAACAAATAAATTACATTTTAAATGTACAGGAACATAATGAAAAGATATATGAGTAATACTTTTAAACCTAATAAAATGGAACAGATTACAAGGTTCACTTTAAATAGCTTGGGGTGTTACAAATAAGAAATCTACTTAAAATGTGTATTGCATCTTACATAGAAAATCAATCTCTGATGTGAAGTATATAAAAAACAATTAATTCCAGGCTTGTCTTTCAGAACAATGTCATAAAACTTGAACATTATATCACTGTCTTCCACAGAGTATAATATCAGATTTATTTTTTATGCACATTTGAAGAACTTTCCTTGAAATTTGAGAAATTCTGAATTAGTACTATAATCAATTGATGCCAGTGTTACTGAGCACAGAGTGAAAAATTTCTTCTTACCCTTGCTGCAGAAGAGGTCACAGATGTAATTGCTGATGCGATTTGTTAGAAACAGAGTAACGGTAAATTCTTAGCATACTGTCTTTATATATCCCTATATGTAGTAGAATAAAAATGCAATGAACCAACAATATGCATGGTTAATCGAATGACAGATAGTGCTACTGAAATCAATTTTCTTGGTATTCATATTCAAGATAAAGTAAATGGGTTACATTCTTAAGTTAAAAAACAGTCAAGAACAATGTACGCTGCAACCAAAGTGCTGACATGATCATAACTATGTTTATTCCTTAAATATATTTCCACCTGAGAACTAGTATCATATTCTGTGAAAAAAATTCAGTGTATGGTAGCTTTTGGAAATAAAAATATTATTGTACAGATAATGGATCACGCAAGCATCAGAACCCAAAGCAAATTATTTCAACGTATTTAATATGCCACCTCTTTATAACATTTTTGTACCAGTTGTAATTTTACAGGTCAAGATAAGCATGCATTTTTTAAATTTTTTAAAATTCAGAATAGAGGTCTAGAGGATTACATTACAGGGATACATCATGACATATATACTATCACCTTCAATATTTCCTTTGGTAGGAAGTTGCATACATCTTGGGAGAATCAAATGAATAACAGATTAATTTTGCAGGAAAGTTCTGGTAGAATATAAATACTTTTAAGAGTATAGGAGACAACTCACTAAGAAGCACAAGTGATGATTCATCAATAGGCACACACAAAAAATAAAGGACATTAACTAGCTTTCAGAGTAACCCTTTGTCAAGCTACAACACACCCATTGAGGCAACAGGGTTGCCAGGTGGGAATGGGGGAGGGAGGGATGGTACGTGCACATGATCTACAATCTTCACAGCAGATTGAGAGTTACCCTTGCAACACATCTTTTGGTCCCATAACCATCCTGGCCTCAATCTTCAGTAACCCATTGTCTCCACACCTCCACCCAAGTTTCTCTCCCTCTGTCTTGTCACGCCTCCCAATTCACAACAACTTTAGTTTGTGCCATTCTCCACCTGTTCCAATGACCATGCATCACATGGCTAACTCTCCCATCTACCAACCCTCCCTCCCACACATCTAGCCTGGCTGCCTCCCTCTGAGCTGCTAGTCACCCACACTAAACCCTCTTCCTGCTTCCTGCCTCTTTCTCCCTCTATCCACCCTACCCAAAATAAACCCCACCACACCCTAGTCCATCTGCCTAAATGCAGCACTGCTATTGTGTGTCCAACCAGTGCCATGTAGTGGCACAGGTGTGTGTTGTAGTGCCTTGAGAATTTCGGTGTAAGTTATACAGACACTTGGTTTCCACCGTCTTGAACACCCAATATTTTAAGTATGAGGGTGAAAGAATGAAGATGTGTGTACCTAACCATCGGTTCTGTCTGTGCAGGATGGACGAGTATTGGGAGAATACGGCAACAGTGTTGGCCGATCGGTGTGGACAAGTGTTTGCAGCACACGCCTGAGAAGCTGCATGTCCAGTACAAGGAGCAAGCACACACTATTCCTTGACAGTGTAATGACTGTATTGTTGTGAACAAATGAATTATGTATGGAACAAAAGACATTTATATCTGACTTTCTGGTGTTGGACTTGCGAGCAGCAAGAACTGTTTTTATAGTGGTTATTAAACCAAACATAATATAATTGTATTTGTTAGTTTCTAATGGTCCAAGATGTGGTTGACTCACGAGAGTTGAATGCTTGTGTGAAACTTGTGAAGTTGTTTTATTGTGGAGGTGAAAATATAACAGAGTTGAACAAAAGTATCCTGACAGTACAGAATCATTTCAAGAGTAGAAAAGAAGTCTATTTTGAAATCCCCTTAAACAGCTACAGTCTTCAGTTAAGAACAGTTTGTGAAGATTGACTCAGCCGTCTGACCCTAGAAGATCAGCTGCACTCAATATGTGAGTCAACTGCAAGAGACATGTGAGTCTTGCACCCCAGTACCACACTGTCTCTTGATGTCGTCCGGAGACTGTTAGAATGTGGCGACCACAACAGGATCTGAAGAAAACGAGAATTTAAAGACAGAAACGGAAAGAAGATAGTAGGCGTTGCCATAGCAACTAGGCCTAAAAAGATACAAGAACTGTTTCCAGAAATTGTATTGAGTTCAATAAACAAATGAAAGAAAAACAACACTGTAAAAGACATGAGAAAGTAATAGTGGAGAAAACTGGAGAGAAGAGCTCAACTCTTCAACTAAGGATATTGGGTGTGGAGAGTAAGCAGTTTTCACACCCTTACATCAAGTTGACACCAATACCTTAATGCCACTGAGGCCGACTGCACCAGTTGCTGCTCACCAGTGCTGGCTATGCATCTGCTCGCTGACGCTGATGCTCATACCAACATCCGACATCACCGGTGCCACTGCTGTCCACCGGCGTTGATTACACATCCGCTCACCATCGCCTCATTCATCAACGCAGCTAGAACTCTACGCCGGGTGAGCGAAAACCAATAACTATTTGGTAAAGTTGAATGGACTGTTGAAGAATAAACTGTTTTTATAGTTATTATATGTAGAGGTGATTTGTTTTAATGATAATAAGAGCTGAGAGTAAAATGAGTATGGATCAAGAACAAAAACTAGCAGAACCAGTCACAGCTATCAGGGTGCTAGGGAAACGCCAGACTTGTCTTAATTAGTAAATTTACTTAAAGCCCAGAATGATACTCTAAGGAGAGGAATAGGTTTAGTACATCTAAGTTAGATGATCAAAGAACAGAGTTAAATGCTCAAAATGCTTCCTTGAAACAAGAACTAAATGCTAGATTAGATGACCAAAGTGCTAAGTTGGATGACTAGAAGGCTGATTCAGCAACTCTAAATGAAAAATTAGACGCTCAGAGTGAAATTTTAAGTAATCAGAGTGAAACCTTGAACAGTCAAGCAGCAAATACAGTTTTATTGAAGACTGAATTTGACTCTTTAAATAATAAGGTAGAAAATCTGAAGTTAGATTTAAAGAGTGAACTCATTAGTTCTTTGAATACTTAATGTTAATCAACTATTTACTGAACTTAAGCAGAAACAGGATCAGCGACTTCAAGATTTAACTAAAAAACTAGAATTTGATATTGATGATAAATGTAATAATGTAGAATCTGAATTTAGTGGAAAATTAAAATTTGTGAAAATGTATGAAATGTTAAATTTAATTCCATAAGACAGGAAATGAATATCTCGAAAGAGAGCACAGATTGCAATTTTGTCATATGATGACATGATGGAGAGCACAGATTGATCTATGGAAGTAATATTGATAATTCAATCGAAATTTTTAGGTGTCAGTATACAAGCTGTTACTACACGAGCTGTCAGTGCGTGAGTAAATAGTGTAGAACAAAATTTTAAAGAAATATTAGTCAACTTTGACATTATAAATGTAAGTGTTCTTTGAGATAATTATAGGTCGAGAAATAACCAAGAGTATAATCTCTGGAAACATTGCGAGTATTGCTTTTACTGAACCTAATGATACTAACACGATTATGGACAACTTGTGGAAAGAATTCAAACTTTTCCATGACAAAGTAGAAAGTAGGACAGCTTTACCTACTATCGGGTTACGTAGTAAGGTGGTAATTGTTTTGTTGTGGGGAGACTTTCACACAAAATTTAATGAGAGGTACTGGTATGCACTTGCTCAAGCGATGTTAATGTCAGATCCATAGGATCCGGGCGGAGTCACATCTGTCCCCCAGAGACGTTAACATTGTGTGTTAACGGGCAGAGTGACGACCATCAGATCCCGTTGTTTTCATTGTTTCTTCTGTACTATTTTTTCCTGCAGCGAATTCCCTTCAAATATTAAACTACTCTGTAATCTATTCTTGGATTCTTAAACTATCCTATAATTTTAGTATGCAGGAAACCAGATATGAGTACAAGATTGGGACCAATTTAAGAGAATCACAGGTGAACAGTGATCTCTAGACATGAAATAAACGAATATAATATTATTTGAGAGAAAAGTATAATATTATGGTACTATTCAAACAAATTGATATCTAGACGTGATAAATTGAACAGAGTACTTTATGTATGTATGAAATATAGTGTAAACTGAATAACTAGACAAGTGATTGTAGTGTATAATTTTCTATTTTTATAGAATATTATATGCCTTTTACTTAATGTGGTGTAAATGGAGTGGGAGGGGGGGGGGGGGGTTACCGATTTTGAAAGGGGTGGGTAGTGTAGCGGTATTGGTGGTTGGTGGTTGGTAGTGTAGTGCCTTGAGAATTTTGGGGTAAGTTTTAGAGACACTCGGCTTTCTGCCATCTCGACACTTGCTACATTAAGTAAGAGGGTGAGAGAGTGGAGATATGTGTACCTTGCCACCAGTTTCTGTGCGCGGAGGATGGATGTGTATCGGGAGAATACGGCAATAGTGTCGGTTGATCGGTGTGGACAAGTGTTTGCAGCACATCCCTGAGAAGCTGCATGTCCTGTACAAGGAGCAAGCACACAATATTCCTTGACAGTGTAATGACTGTATTGTTGTGAACAAATGAATTATGTATGAAACAAAAGACATTTACATGTGACTTTCTGGTGTTGGACTTGCAAGCAGCAAGAACTGGTTTTATAGTGGTTATTAAACCAAACATAACATAATTGTATTTGTTAGTTTCTAATGGTCCAAGACGGGGTTGACTCACGAGAGTTGAATGCTTGTGTGAAACTTGTGAAGTTGTTTTATTGTGGAGATGAAAATATAACAGAGTTGAACAAAAGTATCCTGAGAGTACAGAATCATTTCAAGAGTACACAAGAAGTCTATCTTGAAATTCCCTTAATGATCTGTAGTCTTCGGAGAAGAGGAGTTTGTGAAGATCGACACAGCCATCTCACCCGAGAAGAAGGTCAGTTCCACATAATGCGTGAGTCAACTGCGAGAGACTTGTGAGTCTTGCACCCCAGTACCACACTGTCTCTTGATGTCATCAGGAGAGAGAGAGAGAGAGAGAGAGAGAGAGAGAGAGAGAGAGAGAGAGAGAGAGAGAGAGGTTTTTGACTCTAGGTCAAACAGAACTGCTCTGAAAGCTAGCAAATTTTCTTTCTTTTTTGTGTGTGCCGGTTGAGGCCTCAAGGCTTCCGTTTTTGCAGTGAGTGGTCTTCCTTTACCACTAAAGTGTTTGTGTAACGTGTTGCCAAGACATGTACATTTTTTTTTTTTTTATCTAGGCCTATTACTCACTTCATAACTGATTTTATAGAACGTCAGACTGTCACAGTATCTTGATCATGAAACTGTGTAAATAGCTTGTGAGTCTGCAATACAAGTCAAGCAATGCCTCTTTATAAAATATTCACTGTTATAATCTAATTCTACTGTACTGTAGACAATTTTTTGTGCAATATTGGTTTTACAATATATCTAATGGAAAGATTTTACTGAGAAAATAAATAAATCAATCTTAGAAGTTTTTTTTCCTCAAAAGGGCAATGGCAAAAGCCATTATTATTATTATTATTATTATTATTATTATATTATTTTATAGCTACAGCAAGTTTACCAGCACTTGTACCTTTCATACAAAGAAAGTTTCCACAAACTATAATAGGAAGCACAGCCTTAGGACTACAGCTACCATACTTTCAACACTGTTCTTTGGCACCGTACTGCCTCCACACTTTTTCATAATGATTATCATGATTATGAGGAACACTTTTACTTATAAAGATATTATTTTCCATTACACAACGTCCGGGGCATAGTTTATCAACGTAATTAATACATCTCCAATACTTTTTGTTTCCAACAGTTCTCTGCAGCTGATGTAAGAATCCTTGATGCAGCAGTTGTTTTGCACCACGAGGACTTTCCACATATGCAATACGACCTACAAACAACACATTTTCGATAATCATGACAAAGGAGTAATTTTATGTTGCAGGTACTCTACTACATGAAACTCTAATCCGCCAAGAGATTTAATGGAAACAGTAATAACATGAAAATCTGCTAATTAATATAATGACAGAAGACTTTAAGCCACCAAGACATATGCTGTTGATTGACTGGTTGTTGTTCTTGTTGCTCGCATAAGGTGCAAACCAACATGATCATTAGCACCTTTGCACAGATAAATAAAATACAGCAACTAAACAAACTGTACACAAAGTAATTTAAATAAATCATAAAAATCAAAACAGAAAGGAAATGGCAGTGCTAAAAAATGGAGGGTACACCAAGAATAAAAAAGAAAGGCAAATGAATATTGGCTTGAATAACATAGTGCTTTACTACGCATGATCTTATAGGATGTGATATGCATATCCCTTCTTCCTTTTGGTACAGTGTTAAAATACAAAAGATGCTCCAAAGTGATGCAAATTACATGCTTAGAGGCTAGAAGCATCCACCTGAAGAGAATTTAAATGCTACTCTCTAAAAGTTTGGGAAACTGTTGGGAGATCCACCAAAAATTTAGATACCACTTGACACTTTATATAAAATAGAGGGCAAGTTACCAGACAAACAATGTGCTGTCTTCTAGCCAGCAAAGAAATTATATTACATCAAAACATGGCACACTGATACGAGTCTCAAACATACAGCACAGGCTGGTGGTTCATCTCACCAGCAAAAGAAGGACAGACGATGAGTTCAACATCCCATTGTTTGACGATGATGTCAATAAGACACTGAACGCAAGCCTAGACTGGATAACGATAGCAGGTTTCCAAAGGAACCATCCCAGTAGTCAGCCTTAGTGTGACTTTGGGGGAAAGAATTAACTCTGGTTTATCAGATGGACATCTGAACGGTGCCTCTCCCAAAAAACAATCCACTATGAAACCACTCCACAACTTCACTTTCTCTGTCATCTGAAAGGGAGCCTGTGCATCAAAAGATGGCACTTCAACTTGCCTGAGTGGCAGGAATAAGATATGAAATGGTGATGATGGGATGATGGTAACATTGTAAACCACCACTTGTTGTTGCTCACTTCTAGCCCAGCATCATCTAAATGATCCTTGAAGCCTATATCTCTAAAGAAATTTAACAAGATTTTGCCAAGTTGGTACACATTATGTAAACTTCCATGACTAAATTGTTTCCTGAATTTCATTGTGCTCTTTAGTGAGTGATTTGTTCCTTCCAAGAATGTTATTTTGTATGATCCACTATTATTTCTCTGCTGGGTAAGTGAACTAGTTGATTTGAAATACCAATATCCACACAGTCTTTACACACATAAGAGCTTTCACTACGTAAAAATGATTCACCTATTCCAGTGACCTCAAAGTCATATGTTCATTCTGTATCAAATGCACTGATTACATTTACAAGTGGATTTTGAGGCCACAATCAGTAGTCAAGGTTCTCTCCTGATTATATCTATACACACAGTTTTCGACATATTGTGTTGCACTGCTCATGCACAATTTTAGGAAACAGTGGTTGGAAAAGTTATTTTGGTAAACAGTCTTTTCTGTATTTCAGCAACTTCACTATAACTCTGACTCTCTCAGCCAGCCAGTCCACACATAAGTGACTATTTATATTTGTTTGAAACGAACTGCCATTAGGTCATTATTTACGTGAATCCAAAATGGCTACATACAACAGGTGATTTACAAAAGCCACATCCATTGTATAGTAAGTATAGAATATTGATGATAACAAAATAAGGAAGATACTATAATTCTCATGCTCCTTGGGGTATTGCCAGAGGATGACAGTATGGTACCTCCACATCCTCTGCATAGAAAGGCCAGCACTTCTCCCAATCATAAATACTATCAACTATACCCATAAATGTAGGTTTTAAAGGTGCATGCACTGAACACCTAAAGTTACAGCCAGGAATTTGGTAAAGCTTTTTAAAAGAGGAGCAGAGATGCTCTTATGAAATATGTAAGGCAATGGTGAAACTTGACCTTCTAAACAGAAAACCTATAAATAATAATAAAAATACAGTTTTGTGGAACATTCACAATGCTTGTTTTCATTCATTTAAATGGCTAACATTATCAGTTATTGGGAATCACAATGGCTAAGAATGGAAAAAAAACCTCAGAACAGTGTCCCTCATTTGTGAGCTAGCGATGTAAATGTGATAACAGGATAAAGATCCAGTCATAATTACTTCTTTGGGAAAACCCGAAACCAGTATGTGCTGTCTAGTTGCTCAGTTTTCTATTCATTAATTACATATAGTAACTCATTGTTGCAAGTTTGGTGGAGAAGTCAGTGGCTATAAAGAGACTGGTCTCCACAGAAATGTAGCTTGTGGTATTTCCTGCGACCTCTCTAAGGTATTTAGTAGTGTGTATCACAGTATTTCCCTTGATACATTGAAGTTTTATGGGACTAACGGTATACCCAACCAATGGATAATGTCCTATCTGTCCAAAACAATGTAGGAAGGTGTACTTAGTAATTCAACCAATATGGACTAGGGATGTATTCTGGGTTCCCAAAAGTTCAGTCTTAGGTCCACTATTGTTCATCATATATATAAATGATATTTTGTCTATTATACCACAAGCAGAATTAATTCTTTTCGCACATGACACTAATATTACAATAAATCCAAGTGCACATACAGAAACAAGAAATTCTAAAACAATGTTCTTAAAAGTATTGTTGACTGGTTCTCTCTGAATGGTCTCAACCCTCAATTTTAAAGTGACACAACATATTCAGTTCTGCATATCTAGGGGTACTTTACCAGTAATAAATCTAACACGTGGTGAGGACACAATAAATAGGGTGGAAACTTCAAAATTCTTATGTATCTATACTGATCATAATTTAAACTGGGGAAAAAGAAAATTTGGAACGCCAAAAACAACTTAGTTTAGCCACAGTTTCACTGAGTATCATAAAAAACCTTGAAAGGAGGAAATCGGTAAGGTGATATGTTTTGTACATTTTCATTCAATAATATAATTTGGTGTAATGTTCTTGGGTAAATCATCTTTAAGAAAGAAGATCTTCATTGCTCAAGAATGTTATGTAAAAATAAGATGTGGTGCTCATCTAGGATCATCTTATAGATAATTAAAGAATGTCAGAATAAACAATACATTTATCTCATGGTATGATGGCTTGAGATCCATTTTTCTTCTTTGTGTTCCTCTGTAGAATTCTTTCTCAGTGGACAGTAAGTAGTTGGTGTGGTGTAGGTAAAATGACTATTGTAATATCACGTATTTCTCTATATTTTGTGCAGTAATCCAATGGATTTACGGAAATCTGATTTGATGAAGGCTGCCAGTATTGCTTACGAGATGAAGGCAGAGCTCACCATCTACAGCATCGTTGACAGAACCGACTGCAGACCTTTGGTGCAGAGCCGGGTGGAGGGTCTGAATCAGAGGCTCAAACAGTTTTGCGACTGTGTTGGCTGCAGATTCCTTGACTTGCGCCATAGGGTGGTGGGGTTTCTGGTTCTGCTGAATAGGTCAGGAGTTCACTACACTCAGCTGGTGGCTACACGGTTAGCGGAAGCTGTGTGGCGTGGACTGGGAGGTTTTTTTAGGTTAGAAGGCCTCGGGAAAGTATGGGGTGGGCTGCAATCTGAAAGGATGCATGGTAAATACAGGACATGCTTGGATCAAGGAACAGTCGGAATTGTAGTTGTAAATTGTTGTAGTTGTGCTGGGAAAGTCCCTGAGCTTCAAGTGCTAGTAGAAAGCACAGAATCTGAAATCATTATAGGTACAGAAATCTGGCTAAAGCCTGTAATAAGTTCTGCAGAAATTTTTACGAAGTCTCAGACAGTGTTCAGGAAAGATAGATTAGGCAGAATTGGTGGTGGAGTGTTTGTGTCTGTCAGTAGTGGTTTATCTTGTAGAGAAGTAAAACTAGATACTCCGTGCGAATTGGTATGGGTGGAGGTTATACTTAACAGCCGAACTAAGTTAATAATTGGCTCATTCTACCAACCCCCAGAGTCCGATGATATAGTTGCTGAACAGTTCAGAGAAAATTTGAGTCTCGTAACAAATAAATACCCCACTCATACAGTTATAGTTGGTGCAGAGTTAAACCTTCCCTCAATATGTTGGCAAAAATACTTGTTCAAAACCGGTGGTAGACAAAAAACATCTTCCGAGATTGTCCTAAATACTTTCTCTCAAAATTATTTTGAGCAGTTAGTCCACGAACTCATGCGAATTGTAAATGGTTGCGAAAACACACTTGACCTCTTAGCCACAAACAATCCAGAGCTAATAGAGAGCATCATGACTGATACAGGGATTAGTGATCACAAGGTTGTTGTAGCTAGGCTCAATACCGTTTCTTCCAAATCCACCAGAAAGAAACGCAAAATAATTTTAATTAAAAAGCGGATAAAGTGTCGCTAGAAGCCTTCCTTAGAGACAAACTCCATTCCTTCTGAACTGACGATGCAAATGTAGAAGAGATGTGCCTCAAATTCAAACATATAGTAGCAACAGCAATTGAGAGATTCATACCTCATAAACTGGTAAAAGATGGAACTGATCCCCCATGGTACACAAAACAGGTCCGAACGCTGTTGCAGAGGCAACGTAAAAAGCATGCGAAATTCAGAAGAATGAGAAATCCCAAAGTTTGGCTAAAATTTACAGACGCGTGAAATTTGGCGAGATGCCTTTAATACATTCCACAACAAAACATTGTCTCGAAATTTGGTACAAAATCCAAAGAAATTCTGGTCGTATGTAAAGTACACAAGCAGCAAGACGCAGACAATACCTTCGCCGCGCAGTGCCGATGGTACTGTTACTGACGACTGTGCCACTGAAGCGGAGTTACTGAACGCAGTTTTCCGAAATTCCTTCACCTGGGAACACGAATGGAATATTCCAGAATTTGAAACATGAACAGCTGATAGCATGAGTTTCTTATAAGTAGATACCTTAGGGGTTGTGAAACAACTCAAATCGCTTGATACGGGCTAGTCTTCAGGTCCATATTGTATACCAATTAGGTTCCTTTCAGATTACGCGGATACAATAGCTCCCTACTTAGCAATCATATACAACCGCTCGCTCACCGATAGATCTGTACCTACAAATTGGAAAATTGCGCAGGTCGCACCAGTGTTTAAGAAGGGTAGTAGGAGTAATCCATCGAGCTACAGACCTATGTCACTGACGTCGGTTTGCAGTAGGGTTTTGGTGCATATATTGTATTCAAACATTATGAATCACCTCGAAGGGAATGATCTATTGATAAGTAATCAGCATGGTTTCAGAAAACATTGTTCTTGTGCAACGCAGCTAGCTCTTTAATCGCACGAAGTAATGGCCGCTATTGACAGGGGATCTCAAGTTGATTCCGTATTTCTAGATTTCCGGAAAGCTTTTGACACCGTTCCTCACAAGCGGCTTCTAATCAAGCTGCACGCCTATGGGGTATCGTCTCAGTTGTGCAACTGGATTCGTGATTTCTTGTCAGGAAGGTCGCAGTTCGTAGTAATAGATGGCAAACATCGAGTAAAATTGAAGTAATATCAGGTGTTCCCCAGGGAAGCGTCCTGGGACCTCTGCTGTTCCTGATCTATATAAATGACCTGGGTGACAATCTGAGCAGTTCTCTTAGGTTGTTCACAGATGATGCTGTAATTTATGGTCTAGTAAGGTCATCCGAAGACCAGTATAAGTTGCAAAGCGATTTAGAAAAGATTGCTGAATGGTGTGGCAGGTGGCAATTGACGCTAAATAACGAAAAGTGTGAGGTGATCCACTTGAGTTCCAAAATTCGATTACTCAATAAATAGTACAATTCTCAAGGCTGTCAATTCAACTAAGTACCTGGGTGTTAAAATTACGAACAACTTCAGTTGGAAAGACCACATAGATAATATTGTGCGGAAGGCGAGCCAAAGGTTGCGTTTCATTGGCAGGACACTTAGAAGATGCAACAAGTCCACTACAGAGACAGCTTATACTACACTCGTTCATCCTCTGTTAGAATATTGGTGCGTGGTGTGGGATCCTTACCAGGTGGGATTGACGGAGGACATCAAAAGGGTGCAAAAAAGGGCAGCTCATTTTGTATTATCACATAATAGGGGAGAGAGTGTGGCAGATATGATACGCAAGTTGAGATGGAAGTCATTAAAGCACAGACGTTTTTTGTCGCGGTGAGATCTATTTACGAAATTTCAGTCACCAACTTTCTCTTCCAAATGCGAAAATATTTTGTTGAATCAAACCTACATAGGTAGGAATGATCATCAAAATAAAATAACAGAAATCAGAGCTCGAACAGAAAGGTTTAGGTGTTCATTTTCCCGGCGCGCTGTTCGGGAGTAGAATGGTAGAGAGATAGTATGAATATGGTTCAATGAACCCTCTGTCAAGCACTTAAATGTGAATTGCAGAGTAATCATGTAGATGTAGATGTAGAAATAAATGCTGACTCTCTGCTACCCTCATTTTTCGTTTGGGAGCAGATTTGGGCAGATGAGATGTTATTCCTCTATCTGAAGAGTCTTGATAGTTCGAATTACAAGTTTTCGATAAATCTGAGCTTCAAAACAAAGCCTACTGTACACTGTCTTGATTTCTGATCCATTTGCCCCAACGACTTGCAACACCATACCTGTTTAAGAACTCACTTCTCATAGTGTGTGTGGGGGGGGGGGGCGCAAGTGTGCGTGTGAATGACCCCATGCAAACAGTTTTTAATTGTTTACACAAGCAAGCCTTTTGTTGCAAGTGGTGTTTTAGATTCGTCACTGTTGGTACAGTAGTGTTGTGTTTAGTTTTATTTGTTGAATTTTTTTATTTATACACCTTCTAAAAATAAATGCTGTAACAAAGAAAGGAAATTTGTATCTTTGTATGTTTAGTTAGAAGCACTGAAATAACTTAAGGAGAAACAAAAAATAATCTTGCTCTCAAATGTGGTATTGTTGAAGCTACTGTTGGTGACTGGCAAAGAAACCAATTTAAATTGCAACAGTTTTCTTCAAAGAAAGGCTCTAAAGAATCTGTTAACTGAAAAACTACAAAGAAGTCAGAATTCGCAAAAACAAGTGAGGTGGTGTTCATATGTTTATGAAATAAAAATAGGAGGCAGCCCCAAATTCTGGCTGTCTTGTAGGAGAAAGCCTTGTTTTTTAATAACCAACTGCAGGAGGTATACAATAGTTTTGCTACTAGTGTGGGCTGGCTCACAAGTAGAAGAGGAGGTATGGAATACATCAACTAGGTGGATGTGGAGAAAGATCTTAGGTCACTCTGAGACTGTTTCAGAATTTATAGTATAGTGCAAAAAAACTGAAGAAAATTTATATAATGAACAAATTTACAGCTGTGATGAAACTGGCTTGAACTTCAAACAAAATGTTACCAGCAAGAACACTTACTTCTCAGGAAGAAAGAAGTGGTCCTAGACACAAAACAGGTGAGGAGCGGCTAACAGCTATGGTGGCTTCAAATGCAACTTGAAATCACAAACTAAAACTGGTTGTGATTGGGAAGTCTCCCAAGCCAAGAGCATTCAAGAATGTAACCATGTCAGCTCTTCCAGTTATCTACATGCGTCAAAATAATGTCTGAACAAATCAGAAATATTCACGAACTTTTTTTTGAACTCATTTGTACTGGAGTGCAAAAAGTTTTTTAAAGATACTGCCACACAAAGCTACTTTGACAATGATAAATCACCCTTACATCTAAGTGTACAAGAATTGCAGTGTGACAGCATCTGTGCCTTGTTTCTCCCATTAAATGATATCTGTTTGATTTGCCAATAGATCACAGCATTCTGCAGTGTCTCAGGAGAAAGTATCGTCAGCGACTGCTACACTCAATCTCGCACTGAGAAGGCAATGAAAACACTGTAGGAACTTTAAAGAAAGTGACTGTGAAGTATGTTGTGTACTGGATCGATAAGTCCAAGGGTGAGATAAAGTCAGATAAAATTTCTAAGTCACGGAAAAAAATTCTACACAAAAGTAGGCCTGACACAGAAACTGAAGATTTTGGTAATGTGGACAATCACCCATTGTGTAATTCAATTGGAAGGTTGCAAGGCCGTGAAGACACAGAAAATGTGGAAATAATTGAGTGATTAAATTCAGACAAACAGTTGGTGGTTACAGACTCTTCTGTGTGCATGAGTGTGATGAGGATGATGAGGCCAAGATCGTACCAATGATGAGCCACACCAATGGCTATGTTGCATTTGAAGTCGCCCTGCGCTACGTGGAACAACAGTCTGAAGTGATGCCAACTGACATCTTGTTATTCGGATGGTGGTGAGATATCACCATACAGAAATGTTGCAGCTTCACCAAACAAAAGACACTCTTCCAGCATTCCTTGAAGTGAACTGTTACTAGACTTAAGTTGAAACCATTATTTTGCCTATATAAACGCCTGCAATAACACTGTTTTAATAAAGTTCATACTTTGATGTCTATATTCTTTTCACCATTGTTTTATTTATTTTTCTGATATAAATTTTGAGAGTCTGAGTTTTCAACAGTTCAAGCTGGTCCCAGTCCCATTCACCTCGAATCATCAAGGCTCTGCTTTACTGGCTTTTGCGCGAATCTTTGTGGTCTCTGTCTGTGTTGTAACATTAGCTTTAAATTTACTTACTTCTTGGATGTAGAAAATGAAGTAATAAGGCTTGTAGGTTGCAATACTTAAAATTCATACCACTTGAGTCTCATTTCACCGGATTAGGTGGGACTAGATGTCATCCAGATTATCAAATATGCAGTAATCCAGAAAAAATTAGAATGACATGGGCTAAATGACACAAACAGACACACTAGGTTTATTTTCACGTAAACATGTAAATTATACATTATTTCCACATAAAGTCTGATGAGATATTGCAGAAAACAGAGTGATTCTTATAACCTGAAATAATCAGTAAGCACTTCTTTAACCAGATTTGTATGTAACTTATGTCCAGCATAAGCATATAGATATTTCATCAGCATTACTTTGCCAGAAGTTAAATGTACCTGGCATTCCAAATAAACCACTATTTTGTCCAGCTGTGTTGTGTCATAATGTTTTCAGATTGAGAATCAACTTCGTCTGCATATCAGTTGTCACTATCACCACTGTGTGCATATGAACAATAACAACAATAACTTAATCATAAAGAGTTATAATAAAACAAATAGCATCACTGTCATTTCAAGCCTGAGCATCCTGGAATGTTTGCAAATGCTTTAACGAACTCCGATGGGTTGACAATGTTCAAAGTGTGACAGTGGAGTCACAAATAGCTGTTCATGTTCATGGATTTATTCAGGACATCATGATAGTTGAGTCAGTAAAATTACCATGCACAGATGCAATAACATAAATTGTATCATTCATGTTTTTTGTTGTGATCTTCAGTCCCAAAACAGGTTTGATGCAACTCTTCACAACAATCTATCCTGTGCAAGTCTCTTCATCTCTGCATAGCTGCTGCAGCCAACATCCATTTGAACCTGTTTACTGTTTTTGAGCATTGGTATCCCTCTATAACCCCGCTCCCCCTCACCACCTTCCCAATACTTCCCTCTACTACCAAATTAAAAATTCCTTGTTGCCTTGGGATATGTCATATCAGCCAATACCTCCTTTTAGTCAAGTTGTGCCATAAATTTCTTTTTCTCCCAATTCTTTTTAGTATCTCCTCATTTGATTAACCTCTTTAATCATTGAAATTCTTCACCACATTTCAAAAGTTCTAAACTCTTCTTGTCTGAACTGTTTACTGCCCATGTTTCCCTTCCATACAAGGCTACACTCCAGAAAAACACCAGCAGAAAAAACTTCCTTACATTTAAATTAATACAAAATGTTAACAGATTTCTCTTCTTTAGAAACGCTTTCCATGCTATTGCAGTCTGCATTTTATATCTTCTCTACTTAGGATATTATCAGTTATACTGGTGCCCAAACAGCAGAACTCATTTTATTCCCTCCACCCGGTTTAATTCAACTACACACTCTTACCCTTGTTTTACTTTTGTTCATGTTCATCTTTCACACTCCTTTCTTTTCATGATTCTATCCATTCTGTTAAACTGCTCTTTGAAGCT
The DNA here is from genome assembly GCF_023897955.1 of Schistocerca gregaria. NCBI lineage: Eukaryota > Metazoa > Arthropoda > Insecta > Orthoptera > Acrididae > Schistocerca > Schistocerca gregaria. Next base: position 739,948,559 of record NC_064920.1, on the reverse strand, counting down.
TTGACTTCTACAGATTAGAAAAGCATGATCATACTTTTTTCCCACTGCTAGCCAACAAATTTATCCAGTATCTGTCTGTCATACACACACTTTTTTTCCAGACTACTTGCTGTATTGGCTGCAACAGTTCCATTATGTTAGGCAGTAATTCCCCCACTCCACCTCCCCCTTCATTTTTATGCCATCAGTGACCAGTTCTTCTACACTCAGATGTATGTAGAACTGTCAGTCAACAGACATACGGAAACCTTTTGTTTTCCCCATTACTATGAGAGAAATTTTATGTACATATACTGAAGCAGTGAGAGAAAATTTGTACCAAGGCTGTGGATCAAACCCAGGTTCCCTGATTACTAGGCAGGTGCATTAATCACTAAGCCTCCTCAGCACAGCGGGTCACGCAACAGCATGGATTACCCTGGCATGCCTCCCTCTTTGATGCAAATTCTCACTGAACCCCCAGTCTCCTTTAAACTATCCATTACACATGAACAGAATTGCCAAGACTTCCCATGTTCTGGAATAGCACCTCAGCACTGAACATAAATGGGGGATCCAGCCTGAAACTCAGGTGCAGGTATTTACTACAACAGAAAGCAGATGGCCACATTGGAGCAAACAGACCAGTAAAGTCTCTGAAATGGTGCCATTTCACTTGTAGAGAAACTTTATGTTTGCCAGATACATTGCTGCAAACCCTTATTGTAATTCTGTCCTTATTCCTTTTATACCCTTCTTCAGAGTCGTGTAATCTGAAATGTAATGTCTCACTGGGTAGCATCCAACAAACAGACCAGATTAAATTGCATTATAAACTTGACAGAAGCAGTCACTGCATGTTAATTCTGCAAAGTGTACTAACAACAAATTATGTGCATTGCTAATCTACAAATATTGATAGTTATGGAAATTACATCTAAGTTACTTTGTGTATACTTAAGTATGTTAGGAGGAAAAGAGAAACCAATGCTCTTCCTGTTACACAACTCAGCTGTGGTTTTTATCCAATACTTTGAACAGAGTATTTATTTTACTTCTGTCATCTAATGCTATCAGCTGTGTATATACTGGCAAAATCAAGGTTTGTTAAATGTAAACATTATAATTTATGAGGAATTTACATCTCCAAGTACAATATCATTTGTAGTTGCCAAGTGGTGCATGTGTTGTGCCCATCTCAATACTGTCTGAAGAATTCTTTGTGAACAAGAACTATAGTCACACAATGTGCGGAATGCTCAGCCAGACAATGTTAAGGGAGAACACCCATGTTCAATACAGTTTTGGCAATGGTATTTACAGTGCTTCATGCTCCAACCTAAATTCCCAACTTTGATGTTATTTACTGGTGAAAGAATATTCACTCAAGATGTGAACTTGTAGAGTACTCATATTTGGGCAGACAAAAGTTCACATGCATAAGTGGTAGAAGTAACCCCATAAAACTCATTATGAAGATACGAACTGAGATCAGTTTGTTGAGCCGTATCTAATGCCAACTAGGCTAACAAAACTGATCTAACTCTTTTTCTCAGAGATGTCCCCCCTATCCTATTGGAGGAGTTGCTACTACAGGTGAATCAGGTAGTGTGGCTACAAAGCCACAGTACATATTGATGCAAATATGTGTCACCACCCAGATGTCATAAAGACAAATTGTTGAACAGGTAGAAAAGGATCTGTTACATGGCCACTACATCTTACACTTCTCTGCTATTTTCTAAGGGGTACTACGAAGAGCATGTTGGTGTATGCTTCTCTGACAATCAGAGAAGGTACTTACTGCATCAATCCATGTTATCACTGAAATCTTGAATGCCCTCTCACATTTATTGTAATGTGTGCACCAATCTCTTATGTGCACTCTGCAATAAAGTTGGAAATCAAAATTTTGAATCCCTTTTGTAACGTACTACATGGTGTTACATTTCTTGTGAAATGTGAAATGCTGATTCATCATCATATCTGAACCATGACAACCCATAGTGCCAAAAGCTATGAATTTTCATTTTTGAAAGGTTAAGCAGTTCATTGTCCCCTAAACATACTAAATGCTCTACTCGTGCAGACCATGTACAAACTTTACACAAATGGGTGTGTATAGTATTGATGAAACCCAGTCCAAGCAACAAACCAAACCACTAAAGCTCATCTCTATAAAACAAAAATATGAGCTTTCTACCTAAAGAAGAACTAAGGAACAAGGAAACTTCCGAGTGGGATGGGAGGGGGATAACTACATAGCTCCAAAATATCTAGAAGTAGCTTTTTACAGACCAGTAACAAACGAGAAAAAGTATGTGCATCTCAAATATGAAGTATCAGCAATAAACTGTAAGCCTTCATAGACTCTCATTATGGTACTATGCAGCAGAACATGTATGTCCTGATGAGTACAGGTCATGCCATTCTTAACAAGTAGACTATGCATTAAACAAAACAGATGGGCTATTTATCCCCTGCCTAACACCAAAGAACTATGATTAACACTATTTTTCAGCTGGCATAACACCTCAAGACTGTATGTGAGATACTGATGTCAGATATGAGAGGATTGAGGTACATATGTGGTGTACAGATGCACTAAGTTGACATCAACCAGCCATCTCATTACTGCAATCCTCATGAAGCTTTTCACATTCCACTGAAAGCCTATGTGATCCACCATAATTTCAGACAATAGTGTACTCGAAGACCAGATGCTACTACTTTCCTGGTGGCTGGCCTCAACAGGTCTCCAACCAGGACATGATGCAGCACAGAACATTGGTAACGTCTTAGATAGGTTTAGTTCTAGAGTTAAGAGATCCAACTTAAACTTCAAAAAATGGTTATTTCCTTGAGATATGACTGTATATAATAGAGAAGAACAAGCGATGGCTCAACTGTTACCACACATCACACCCCCTACAGTTCACCAGGGAGAATCTAATTACAACAACACCTTTTTTTCATTACCTTACTATATGACAGTCTAATATTTTTTCCACAATGTCACTCATTTGAGGATTACAATTGTTTGTTTTGAAAGTAATTACTGTAAGATATTTTATTTGGTCAGAGTAACTTAGTAGTCAAAACCCTATTACTTCTCAAATGGAATAAACAAATAAATTAATAAAGCTAAAGCCACTAGATGTTGTACAAATAGTATTTGATGCTACACTACCTACAGATTCTTTAACATGGTGGGTTTTTAATGCCTCAGGTGTTCTACAAGGTCTTCCTCATATTTGAGCATAAACCACAACCATTCATACAAAATTATGAAATTGTGAGATAAGTCCTTCTTTAGGATGTTGTTCAACTCTTGCATCTTATTCGTTCGAATGTCAGTTATGTCATCAAAGTATTGTCTCTTCATGTGAATTTCTGCCTTCGTCGTTTTGTGGTAGGTTCATATTGATAAGACGAAGTATTGCCACCAATGACGATTTTTTCCAGAAAGAAATATCTGTGTTTTGCATTTCACTCAAGTCGCAACAGGTGCCCACATGTCATCTTTTTATTCAAGATTCTAGGTGTGGGGGCAAACTTTGCACCCACTTTTCTCTTCTTCAAAGCATCCTCCAGAATATCTTAAATACTTGATTTGGAGATGCTGATCAATTGAAATTTGTGTCAGAACAATGCTCAGCACACTACAGCCACTTGCCTGCTACTGGACACTGCCTGCTTACGGTTAAAATGCACTTACAGCATTGCCGGCTCTTCCGATGTGTGCTGCTGTTGGGAATTTGTTTCCGCTGGTCACTGCCAATCAGGTGACAGTATACACAAGCCTATGAGAATCACTAAATCTAATGACTTTTTTGGGGGAAGACTTGAACTGGTTATCCACATAGATAGTGCAAGACAGATGATTGTTGATCTGGCTATTATGAATTATAAAGTAGTTATAAATTTAGTTGCTGGTTTTTGTATGTATTTCTTGTACTGTATGTTTCTCAGAATATGTCAAGATGTTTTGAAATCTTGTTTCCTATTACAAAGTTACAGTTTCGCTGTGAGCTGGTGAAGCCACCGGTTGTGAGTCAAGGGAAACACACTGTTCTGTAGTGTAGCCTGAGGTCTAGGTTAGGTTGAAATGTCACAGTTTGGTTGTGAGTTGGCAAAGCCAAATGTGACTGGAGGAAAATTGTCTGTGGTGACAAACTGATCTGTACTGTAGACCAAACTTTGTGGGGTATTTTCAAAGTGCCCAGACTTTAATCGTTGTAGTTACACAGGGACATAAAGAGTGTTGTTTAAATTTTATGGAATATTCTGTATTATATGATAACATTCCACATAATATATTCCACTATGTCACAAAGTAATTTGATACACTTCACACCATGAAAACCTTTATCCGACATTGGTTTCGCCATCTTGCCTAATCATGCGACTTATTATTCATCGTGTTTAGTTTCGACATTTACCGTACAAACAGTTAGCAAGTGGAGCACGCAACACAAAAGCCAGTGACACAATACGTGCGCTTTTACCCCAGTTCACGACTGACTAGTCAAATGCACACTTGTTGTATACAGTTGTTCATTCAAGTGCCACCGTAGTTACTGCACTGACGCCACCTACACACTAGGAATAAAATGAATCCTGGCACATTAAGGAATGGTGTAAACCAAGAAAAATTTTTTGTTGCCTGCCAGGCAAACATTATGATAATTTCTCATCTGTGCCCTATCACTTGTCAATAATGAATGAACTGACTGGAACTGATAGTCAGTCAAGTGCAGCAATGTATCTTTTTGGATTTACTTCATTAAAAAATTATAGGCTTCTCCTTGTATTAAAAACAGATGTTGTGCTTATGCTGCATTATTCTCATGCGTAATTTAGTTTTAGTATCTATGTCCACAAAGCGTACTACCTACAGTATCCATGACATTTTCTCTTCAATTTATTTATGTCACATTCATTTTGGTTATCTTTACTCAGGTTGTTACATAAGTATTACATGAAATCAATCCCACAATAACAATATTATGAAAAGAAAAGTTGTCACTCACGATACAGCAGAGATGCTGAGTCGCAGATGGGCACAACAAAAAGACTATCAGACATAAGCTTTCGGCCAATGAGGCGTTTCTTGTCTATTTCCGTCAAAGGCTTTGTTGGCTGAAAGCTTATTTGTGACAGTCTTTTTGTTGTGCCTCTCTGCGACTCAGCATCTCTGCTACATGATGAGTGGCAACTTTCCTTTCATAACATTGTTACATTCCGTCATGGATTTTCCTATCTCACAATAATTTAGCCAACATATTTTGGTATTGTTTTACTTCCATAAATTTCAACAGGCTACTGATACAAATGTGTGCAAGCATTAAGCCCAACAAAACTACAAAAAACCTGTTCACTGGACAAAGTGTACAAGAAAAACAATTTTAAGATGTCAAAACAGAATTCTAGGCATACCAAGGATGAAATTTGAAAATTTTTAATACAGCTCCCACACTTAACAGGTATATGTCTAGTTATCACTTGGTGGTTTTTTTTCTCCTCAAAATACAAGAAAATGCAAAACATTATTCCTGCAAGAGAACAAAAAATTGTAAATACAGAAGGTGAGGTAACTTAAACAGGCCACCCAAAATATATCCAGAATGAGTAAATACTGAGTGTTTCAAAATGAATACTATGGTCTTAAGGGTTTGTAGCATTTATTATGTTCACTTCCAATTATAAATAATACATCAAATGAAAGAGCAACAGGAACAGTTTTGAATGTATATGCACTGCTTCTCGTGAGTCATCTTTGCACACTAAATGTTGCTGCATGACAATGAAGATTTTCTGGATTGTGTTGCCTTCAGTGACGAATCAATATTTCAAGTAAGTGGAAATGTGACCTCACATAATGTGCACACCTGTGGCTCAGCAAATCCCCATAGCGTAATACGGTAACAACAAGACTTCCTTAAACTACATCTCTTTCCTCAATTGGAAGAAGCTGAACCTCAGAACTTCATTTGGTAGCAAGATGTTGCGCTGCCCCACTGGCATAATTCAGTAACAGTTGGTTCCTTTGATGTCATATCCAACTGCTGGATTGACTGCAAGGGGCCGGATGACACAGCTTGCTTTGCATGGCCTCCATGTCCACTCAGTGTGACACCATGTGATTTTTACCTTTGGGGGTTCATAACAGATCATGTGTATGTGCCTGTGCTACCAGCTGATCTACCTGACTTAAGGACAGTAAATAAAACAGAAAGAAACTTCCACATGGGAAAAATATATTAAAAACAAAGATTCCAAGACTTACCAAGCGGGAAAGCGCCAGCAGACAGGCACATGAACAAAACACACAAACACACACACAGAATTACGAGCTTTCGCAACTGGCAGTTGCTTCGTCAGGAAGGAGGGAGGGAGAGGGAAAAATGAAAGGATGTGGGTTTTAAGGGAGAGGGTAAGGAGTCATTCCAATCCCGGGAGCGGAAAGACTTCCCTTAGGGGAAAAAAAGGACAGGTGTATACTCGCGCACACACACACACACACATATCCATCCGCACATACACAGACACAAGCAGACATTTTCAATGTGTGTGTGTGCGAGTATACACCTGTCCTTTTTTTCCCCTAAGGGAAGTCTTTCCGCTCCCGGGATTGGAATGACTCCTTACCCTCTCCCTTAAAACCCACATCCTTTCATTTTTCCCTCTCCCTCCCTCCTTCCTGACGAAGCAACTGCCAGTTGCGAAAGCTCATAATTCTGTGTGTGTGTTTGTGTGTTTTGTTCATGTGCCTGTCTGCCGGCGCTTTCCCGCTTGGTAAGTCTTGGAATCTTTGTTTTTAATATATGACTTAAGAACAGGTTTGAAACAGTTGTTGCAACAATTACTCTAGACACAGTGATTACGGTTCAGGAAGAACCAACATGAGAAACTCACCTATCGATTTGAAGTGTGCCATGTGATGAATGGTACTCGCATTGAACACCTGTGAGAAAAACTGCTTTAGTTCCTCTCTCATTTGATGTACTGTTCATAATTGTAAGTTGAATGTGAAGAATGCTACAAAGTGCTGAAACCTCGATCTTCATTTTGAAACATCCAATACATCGAAGTGCACTTTTCACTGACTTGTAGCAATCAATTTCATGAATTTTCTGAACATGGAATTATTTTTTTTACATTTACAGCTGCTGAATGATGACACTGTCTGTTAGTACATCTATGTGAGTTTCTTTTGGCACAGAAAAGAACCTCTAAAGAGGGCTTCAATGACATAAAATATGAGGAACTTGATGAAACAGCAAAAAGATCAACAGTGCCACAAAGCACATAACTCATGTACAGCTCATGTGTTGTTTATTATTATGACTCTAAATCAAGTGCTCAAAATGTTAACCTGCAGTACTGATACATGCTATAAAGCAATTATGGATAGACAATACTGGATGCTGAATTTCATTTGGACTGATCGCAGCACAACCCATTGTTACATGCCATTTCATGTCTTTAGAAGCCATCAGTGTTTCTTTGTAGAACTCTTATTTTAATTTTCACCACAGATAAAAGATCAGAGCTGTAAGTCAATTTGGGTGCAGGCCATTATGTGTTTCCAAAGGACTGAGTAGTTTGTTAAGAAGGTCTGTAATTATTGAAATTGGCAGGACATCCATCATCTTGGTATCATATATATTATTTTAGGTCTTGTGGGATGCCTTCCAAAAACTGTGACAACATACATGTTTGGGACTAGATATTTACGGAATATTTACAGTCCCATCAATAAAACAGGAACTAAAGAAGTGATGCTTGAATAGGCCACACCACAAATTGAAAGACCAGGATAGATGTTTATCCACATCACTCAGTGTGTACTTTCAACTGACCAGTAGTGCATAGTGTGATGAATGACTTAGCATAGTTTGTCAATGATGCTTCACATGTAGAGAAAGAAAATTTGCATAGAAAGGTTGCATAAATTTTCAGTTTTCACAGACACCATGTGGAGAACTGAAATCTATTTCAAAAGTCATTGCTAAGAAACTGTTGATGAAACAAAATGTAGAAAGGATAACAGTGCATTGGAATATAGTATTCACACAATAATTCTTTGCCTAGCCCCACTCGCACATTCAAGACGTCTTGTAGTGGTGTGTGGATTGTGTGCTACCACTTCTAAAATGCTGTATTTCTCCCATCAGATTACATTCATTTTTGCTGGCATATTTTATATTTTACACTTGCAGCATCATGAATTTTTTTATAATGTTTGCAAAGACTGATTGTGATGGCTTGTCACTAGTCTCTCTGGCTACAAGAAGTGAACAGTAACCTCCCATGCCCAATGGGCAAATCTTCCAGCATTACCAGCCCAGTCAACTACTGTGACATTCACTGGTTAAAAAAAAAGGAACACTAAACTGCAGTTTCTGGGGGATACCAGGTCAAACGTATGTGGGTTTCCTAGGAAACTTCTGTGACAACTGTGACCTCGTGGGTATTACAGCTTAGCAGAGGCAAATGGTTTGCTCTAAGCTACATAAAGGTTCATGGTCAGCACTGGCGGAGCTGCTAAACAAGTTTTCACCAGTTACAGGACCCACCTGAGTGCTGTCATTGTTCCACCACTCAACAATGCTTTCCATCTAGACCATTCCTCCCATTTTCTTGCTGTTCAGACAGCTAGCCCCCAACAAACTCCGCATCACGAGCAGAACAAGTGAATGATCCAAGCAGGAAGAGCATGGCAATCAGAAAGCAACTGTGCTTCCCCCCTTTATCTATACCATAGAAAGCAGTTGGGTGACATCCCTGTGGCAACTATGGAGGACTCAACACATGGACAGTTGCCAACTGGTACCCTGCTTGCCACTGCTCACAGAGGCGTCTATAGACAAGTCTTCAGTGATCATTGGGTCTCACTTCAAAGGAGAACTCATCACTAAAGACAATTCTTCTCGAATCAATGAGATTCTAGGCTGAAGACATGTCCAGAGACGTCATGGACAGCAGTGGAATGCCAATCTGACTGTCACCCATCATACAGCCTGACAACCAGGAGTGATGGTCTGGGCCACTTTGGTTGTCATCCATTGCACCCTAATAGCACAGAGTAAGTCAATGATAGTCTATGCCTTACTTTGTTGCACTTCATAGCAAGCAGTCCTGAGCTTATATTTCAGCAAGTTTCTACTGCTTGTTATCTTACATGGCAAATCCTACTTTGGCCAGTAGGGTCATTGGATCTCTCCCCAATTGAAAACATTTGTAGCATTGAGGGCAGAGCCCTACAATCAGATTGGGATTTTGATGATCTAACACACTAACTGGACAGAATTTGGCACGGCATCTCTCAGGACATCAAACAACTCTATCAATCAATGCCAAGACGAATAATTACTTGCATAAGAGCCAAACGTGGGCCAGCATGTTACAGACTTGCCCAATTTGTGAAGATCTTTCTCTTGAACAATCATTCAGTTTTTCTGAAATTGTAACCATTTGTTTGTCTGTACATGCATGTCATATCTAATGATTTCCACCACACTAGGATAACTCCCTCATGGTGCCTCCTCCAATCCCACCCTCCCCCCCCCCCCCCCCCCAAATCTATGCGTGTATGCCTAACAAATTAGGTTGAAATCATTCCAGGGGTTTAGCATGAGCTTTTTACCCATGCCTTGGCCACATATGTGCATTTCAAATTTATTTCACACAAATATGTACATATATTTCACATGTATCTCTAGCTAATTTTGCCCTGGAGTTTCAGTTTCGAACAGGTCAATGTTTATGACATCATATTTCTTGAACTATGTGTTGTATGATGATACAATATTGCAAGTGCATCCAGTGGTATACATGGGTACCATCTGTGAAATGTGTTGTGAACCCACTTAGTAGTAAAGAAGTAATAAATTAAAATACCAAGGATGATGCGATGACTGTTCATGTACCTCAGTATTTGACATTATATCACCTAAACTATTTGTTATACAATGATGTGTGTTTGTAGGTACATTCCCTAACATCTGATGTCCGCAAAATGTGTTGTGAATAGATTCAGTTACAAAAAATTAATAAATGTAAACATCACATATGGTCCAGTGCTTTTTCCCACATCTCAGAGATTATGATGTCATATATACGGAACTATGTGCTGTACAATGATATTATTTTGCTGGTACATTCAGTGGTACACGTGAACACTGTCTGCAAAATGTTTCCCAAATACAGTTAGTTATAAAGAAGTAATAACTTAAAACATCAGGCTTCATAAGGCACTCTTGTTGTATGATCACGGAAAATTTATTAAGCAATAAACTCTTTCCCTTTCATCATCTTGTGGGGCTTGTCAGTGAGAAAAAGTTTTTCACGCATTTGATATTATGCATAAAGTTTGTTGCACATCTCTAAGCTCACTCATTCTTAAATAGTGTATGAAGAAAGTATGGATATTTGCGTGTTGTGGTCTACATATTTTTTCACCCCTCCATGAGCTCTGCTTGTGAGTTTCAACAATCCACAGGCACAATTCTCACATGTCAACCTAGACTTGGTATGATCACCACCTGTCACATATAGCTGTTGGTAATGCCTCACAGTGATAGACAGATAACCATGAGCCCAGAGGTATTCCCACTGGAACTGAGAATGTGGCATGTGCAATTTGCATTTTACTTTTTGGCTGTCCTCCCCAGTAGAGCTGGAGTACGACGAACCTCTGCTTCAACCAGGAGAGTTTTTCAACAATAACAATAACAACAATCCGACTCCCATGCTCTACTCCAGATTTCTTTGTGCATCTACAGAGTCAAATGGAAACCATGCACCCCGAGTGGGACGTGCGACTACACAGCTGCTTTTGTTTTCAAAGACCTGACGGTAGCAAAGTAGTTCTCCTGAGATGTGGCCCACTGAGCAGATCACTGGAGCCAGATTAACCAAGGACCATAAACACTTACACGACCATATGATAGGACATTCACTCTCCACATTAAAGGAGTAGGCACTGTGTGTTCATCAACTAGTGCAAGCTAGCCAACCTAAGTGCCAAAGATGTCGCTAAAATGCATGCCACCATCAGACGCAGAACACTCGCCACACTGCAGCTACCTACACTGCTACCACATCCAGAGCTATGCTGCCCATTTGGAAACTGAATGGCCACCACCTGCCCAAAGGCAATAGTCAGTTCACAACACCAACTGATCCACCAGCCTACAGCTACAACATATACTCGTTACTGTCTAAAAAGTTCAATTTCATTTTGATACAATGGACATTTAATAGCTCAAGTTTAAACACCCCTGCCCCTCCCCCCTGCCCCCTTTCCCATGTGGGGATGCAGTGTAGTGACCTCAGCTCACATCACTCCACACCTATCCACTGGTTATGTCACAAATGACCCATGCAGGAAAAACCACGCTCTCCAGTAGATAATGCGTCGCTACTTATGCGGCACGAGGATTGAGGCATGTACGGTTGTCAAATGGGTTTACAGAAAAATAACTGGCAAGATGAAAATAGTATATCATACGATAATATTTATTTATTTTGTTGTTGTACATACAAATGGAGAGTGTAATCTTTATGTAAAGTGTGTCATTTATAAAGTACTTACATATTTATAAATTTCCTCAAGCATATAATAACTTCAGTCCCAGTAGTTCTGCCTCACTTTTTACTAATTAGTGGTTTACATCTATCCTGTGTGTTGATTGACTCTTTTCAATCTTCTGTAAAACATTTCCTTTCTCTAATTGTCTCCTGTTCGTAGAGAAAAATCAGATCTTTCAAATAGTCTCTTTAGGTACTTTGGTTAAATCTATCACAACATTTATGTTGAATGGTGTTTCATGTTTTTGTTTCTTTAATATAATATTTTTACATAAACCCACAAAGTCCCATTTCATTCACAGGCAGAGAGGGATCATTTAACCACAATGAAACTGGACACAGCAGTAACCATTTCTGCAAAACTATTACACAATTATTTGAATTTAATGTTTTCAAGTGTCATATAAAGTGTTCTTGCCTCCAATGAGAAAACCCAAAACAACAATCGCACTTTCACTATCAAATTCTGTCACATTTGAAAAATTCTAGAATGATAAATCTTTTCAATTGATACACAAAAGAAAAGGAATTCATTTTCATCTGAGATAAATGAATCTTATTCTGTTAAGTGTGCTGATGGTGTACAGGTTTGAAAACATGACTACGACAAGCCACACATTTCAATGCAACTAGCAACTAAGATTCCAAGACTTACCAAGCGGGAAAGCGCCGGCAGACAGGCACAATGAACAAAACACACACACAGAATTACTAGCTTTCGCAACCGATGGTTGCTTCTTCAGGAAGGAGAGGGAAAGACGAAAGGATGTGGGTTTTAAGGGAGAGGGTAAGGAGTCATTCCAATCCCGGGAGCGGAAAGACTTCCCTTAGGGGGAAAAAAAAGGACAGGTGTACAATCGTATACACACACACGCACACATATCCATCCGATGTGTGTGCATGTGTGTATGCGATTGTACACCTGTCCTTTTTTTCCCCCTAAGGGAAGTTTTTCCGCTCCCGGGATTGGAATGACTCCTTACCCTCTCCCTTAAAACCCACATCCTTTCGTCTTTCCCTCTCCTTCCTGAAAAAGCAACCATCGGTTGCGAAAGCTAGTAATTCTGTGTGTGTGTTTTTGTGTTTTGTTCATTGTGCATGTCTGCCGGCGCTTTCCCGCTTAGTAAGTCTTGGAATCTTTGTTTTTTAATATATTTTTCCCATGTGGAAGTTTCTTTCTATTTTATTTACACCTAGCAACTAAATTTGTTTTAGGATACCACAATTAAATTTTGACACATGCTGTCAAGTGCACGCAATTCGAATGCATATTTACTATACACACAATTAAAAGAAAGCTCCTTCAGATTGTTGGAAAGCGTTTTGGTTTTGCAGCCAGCTGCTAATTTCTGGTTGGTACTGTATTTTGATGATGAGGAGAATAAACCTATGTACTTTGTTGTTAAACCCCACAGAAAGCAATGTATTGTGCTACAAATTGTAGAAATCACACACATCAACACTCGCTTTGCAAAATTAAAGATGACTTTTATTAAAAGCTTTCTAGGAAAATATAATCTTAGTGCTGTATGTGAGTGTTTTCAGCCATATCTTTCTCTGAGTGATGGAACCTAAAAGACTCAGTTAACTTCACACAACAATTACCAGATTTTTTTTTTAAAAATCAAGACACTCCATGCCATTATGTAATTACATTTCTTTTACCAGACTACTTTAAAAATACATAAACAAGAACCATACAATACAAATGTTTTCAAATGTGCAGTTAAAGTTTGTAAGAGTTAAGATTATTATAAAATCTTGACAAATAAAAGAACAGAACAATTCTAAAAAAGGAGATATATTAATTTATTATGAAAAAACTGCACAAAATGGAGAGACACATTTTACAAAATTATCATTAATACAGTGCCAGCATATTTCATCCACAAAAACAGTTACATTTAATAACATTCATCACTCTTTACAGAAATATTTATTTAGTATATAACCTGCTTAGAAATAATAAAATACTTCAACACACAAAAATTGCTAAATTTTTGTGTCAAACCATTTCTCAGTTTTGTCTTAAGAGTTTAAATTTCTTTGCAAGAAACAAACATACATTTCAAGCCTCCAACCATTCCACTGTCTTTTATTTAAGTAGACATCACTAAAATATTTCTCTTTATTTATACTTTTTAGTGGAATAAATCCATATTTTGATCAACATAATGAAGTTCTATGAGTGATGTTTTCTTATTGCTGCTAACCTTCACCTTTTGTACATACTTATCATATTGTTCCTCACATGCAACTAGGGGGATAGAAATCAAATAAAAATCTTGTCCAAATGCTTCTTGCAATAACTTCAGTAAGATATTCCCTGTTGTTGGCTAATAGCTGTCTATCACAGTAGAATATAGCTAAGCAACCTGTGCATAGTTCAAATGTAAACACTTAAAATATTGCTCCACCACAACCAGCACTTTTCAGAAAAAGATGCAGCAATTTTTTTTGCCAACTTCCAGACACCAACTTTACTAATTAATTGATAGTTTGCTCTATATAATCAAGTTTCAACAGCTAGATATCCCACATCAGAAACTGAGCACCTCAATCAAGATACATTACATGAACATAGACACATTTCTTGTATGTTTCGAGCACTTCAGAAAGAATACCAATCCAAACCCCCTATTGATATTAGATGACAATATCTCCCTACAAGCAATCACCTGACTGAAATGCAATAACATTTACACACTCAGCTTGAGACATTATAACAGTAATAAATGGTAACAAAACTTAGACTTGTGTGAGCACTGGACAATGTCACACACTGATTAGGCATTACATTCTGGTCAGAGCTGCTGAGAGCTGGCGATCATGTGTATGTGAGGTGTGCTTGCTTGTGTGAATGAAGGGTGTCTTCCTCTTTCTTTTGCTGATGAAGGCTGCTAATGTGTAAGTGTTTCAATTTCACCTGTCTGCAACTTATGGTATTTAATGATAATCTGAGGTCTAATTATGCCTGAAAAAAACAATCTGAGCTTCTGTTTCATAATTAATCATCACTGGTATAGGTCCTTACCTGCCTTTTTGACTTCCAATGACCATTTTAGACATGCTTCTGCTGGACTTTGAAATAATATTTGACAATCTGCAATTTATGTTCCACCAGGTGATATCAAATCAGATCTAAAGTGTATCAGACAGAAGTGAAAATACTGGCAGGGGTGTCAAATCTATGTGCTTCACATCCACGCAAAATACAGAGACTATAAGAAGAGGCAACAGAAAACAGCAATCGAGACGAGGAAGAATATATGAAGGAAGGTCAGACAAACTTTTTCCAACCAAATGTGTGGCTTCAAAAGAGGACTGTGGAACACATCTCTAGTGAATCAGGTTACAGAGTGTTATTTGATGACAGAAATGACCATTCAGCAAACATATCTGAAAGCAGAATCGACAGTGACAGGACACAGGCTGCTGTCTTTGCTCTGGTTTAAGTCTATGGATATACTACAACGACCTACTGCCTTTACATTGGAAAATGACAGTCACCACAGTGATGGATATGAGTGTATACTTTACTGGAGGACTCCACAGCAATACGATTCACACCAACAGATGAAGAATCTTTCTTCAATTTATCAAACATTGCAAAGGAAGTTATCAAAACCACTTCAAAGCAATTTGGGACTTTTCAATACTAATTACTTCTTACAGTCAGAGTGAACTTGGCCAATGTTTTCACTAAATGTGAAATGTGCTATTGTTTGTGATCATATATTTTTTATACAATATCCTGTCATATGAATTTACTGTGTTTTCAGGCAATGTCTGAAGAGTTAGGAAAATGTCTGCACTGTACATACTTGATCATCTTATGGGGCCATCATCCATGCTGACCAATGTTTTATCTTTGTCCACAGAGTATCCCACATCTCAGCACAAGTCCGCAGCTTGCGGTCTAGTGGCTAGCATAGCTGCCTCTGAACATGAGGTCCCGAGTTCGATTCCTGGCCAGGTTGGGCATTTTCTCCATCAGGGGACTGGGTGTTTGTGTTGTCACCGTCATCTCACCATCATTCAAGACAAGGCGAGACTGGAAATGGAAAGATTGGGAGCTTGTACAGGTGCTGATGACCATGATATTGAGCACCCCACAACCAACATCATCATCATCATCTCAGCAGAACCTTTCTTTATGACATGCATAAAAGTAAAGGTAAAGAATCTTTGACCTGAAGGTTGTTTTGGAGACCACAGTGCTTTACTAGGCATTGTCTTGTACAACATAGTACATCCTTGCCTTTCTCTGACCTTTGGACTGACTTATCAAGACAATATAAAAGGACCTATAGTTTAACATAGTTTTTGAGATAAAAACAACTTGAAGTTTTCCACATTAACAAATCAGTGACACAACTGAAATAAGGACAAGTGACAGAAAAATATCCTGGACTAAATGGAGATCTAATCCCATAAACTTGGATTTGAAGTCTGGCATTAAGTCACTGAGCCATGAAAGATCTATAGACTACTTATTACAGTCCTTTTTGTATGGATACGTAGCACCCTATGCTACAAAAAAATCAATTGAGTAAAATGTGGATCTTTGCCCCACCCACCAATCACCCCGTACACCTTATATGCAACCTTTGAAAATGTCTTTGAATGTGTAGCTAATAAACATTACTAGTACAGAAACCAATGTATCTACAAAGTGTAGGCAATCACCTCTTATTACAATGAGTTGTTCCCTAAATCCTCACATGACACAGTCATTTTAAGTACATGCCTCATGTACGAAAACTATTTTATGCGTAAGGTATGTCAATTTCTGAAACACAAAGAAATTCAGCATGTGGCATACAATGGACAGTGCTTGCTGAAAAAGGTAACTGTGAAAGAAGGAAGAGCAACAGCATCCAATCACTTGGTGTAGGTAATGTAGTATTGTGGTTAAAACACTTGTCTCGTATTTTGGAGGACTATAATTTCCCTAGATCACATTGTGGGAATATCAAGATGGTTTTTCTTTTTTCTCCAATGAGACTATGGCTGATTTCCTTCTCTATTCTTGTCTAGTCTGAGTATGTAGTCCACCTTTTTAAAGATGTTGATTTCAACCATAAATTGTACTTTATTTTCCCTTGATTTTGGTGAGGCAATTATTTTATTTTGATGTAATAAACAAAATGAAATTAATTTGAAGAAATAAAAATAATTCAGTGTAGTTTAGCATTTTTCTGCTTTGAGGAATATTCTGCCAGTTACAACAGTAGAGCTATTTTGCAACACATGAGAAGCTAGACTTTAACTAATTTAATACAATAACAGAAAATAACTTATGGGAGACCAAAAAAGCACAAAAAAGTCAACTTCTCACACTATAGAAGACATAGCAGTGGATAGCTAAATACGAAAAGGTGTTGATTAATGTAGCTCAACTATGAAACTAGCTTGCTTCAATAGTGCATATGTGAGTGAGCGCGCGCGCGCGCACACACACACGCACACACACGCACGCACACGCACACACACGCACACACACACACACACACACACACACACACACACACACACACACACACACACAAAGGTGCGCATACGTGCGCGCGCACACACACAAACGAGCACGCGCCCACGCACACGCACACACATGCGCACACACAATGTCTCTCACTGGTAAACTCTGCTGTTTCAGTTTTGATTACACACAGCAGTAATTGGCAGAGGCAATGAGTGGGAAGGTATGCGTGCTTACCATTACCTTTGCTCACTGCAGTAGATGTCCCTTTTCGAGCCCCCTACTTCAATCTTCACCTTCTGCAGAGAGTAACTGTCTTTCTTCAGACAATTTTTCCTCATTGTCACAGAAACTTTCTGAATGGTAAGTCTGCCACATTGCCTGTTTATACTTGAATTGATTTATCCTTTTATTTTGAATTCTCAACTACAGTTTCAGATGTGTCACCATTTTCAAGTGAGTGTAGTTTAACCCACCATTTGCACATATTTGAATCATAGACCAATTGGTTGTCTAGTTAGACATTCCTGAATGAAATTTTCACTCTGCAGCAGAGGGTGCACTGATATGAAACTTCCTGGCAGATTAAAACTGTGTGCTAGCTGAGACTTGAACTCTGGATTGTTGCCTTTTGTGTGTACGTGCTCCATCAACTAAGCTATCCAAGCATAACTCATAGCCCATCCTCACAGCTTTACTTCCATCAGTAGCTTATCTCCTATCATCCAAAATTCACAGAAGCTTTCCTGCAATGCTTAAAGGCCTACCATTCATGGAAGAAAGGATATTGCAGGGACATGGGTTAGCCACAATCTGCGGGCTGTTTGCAGAATGAAGTTTTCACTCTGGAGGGAAAATGAACTGATATAGACTACCTGGCAGATTAAAAATGTGTGCCAGGCAAGAACTAGAA
Organism: Schistocerca gregaria; assembly: GCF_023897955.1. NCBI lineage: Eukaryota > Metazoa > Arthropoda > Insecta > Orthoptera > Acrididae > Schistocerca > Schistocerca gregaria. The sequence continues at coordinate 739,930,587 of NC_064920.1, read as the reverse complement.
CCTGGGATCTTTTCCAAAAGATCCAGAGTTTGAGTGTTGGTCTGGCACACAGTTATGGAGAAAAAGTCAGTTTTAGAACTATAGTACACTTCGTCAGTGGAATATATGTCAATATGCTGACCATATACAGGATGGTGTTAGGTTATACTGTTTCAATATACAGTAATTTATTACTTAATAATTGTGTTTAATGTGCTGCCCTGCTGCCCCCCCCCCCCCCCCCCCCTCCATAAAGTTTTCAATAGAGTAGAATGAGCTCTCAGTAAATTTTCACTTAGTGTTTGAAGTTAATTGTATTATTTATTAAATATCACTGGGAAGCTGATCACAGATTTTTATTAATGAATACCTCATGGCTTTCTATATGGTTAATGTAAGACATTTCTCCATAAATTATCATATTTATGAGTGTTATTCCTGGTGTTCTGAACTGTGATGGCTGGAAGGCAAGTAGTTCCTAAACAGTAGTCACATAACATTCTGCCTACAAGTGCACAAGCTTTTGAATTGTAAACTGAACACGCCTGTTTCATGGGTTATACTACTGTTTCTACATACTATGAGGAACTTGGGTGTGAGACTGAAGAGACTCATAGTTTTAAGATAAATCATTACAAAATTTTGTGTGTGTGTGTGGGGGGGGGGGTGTCTATTTTCGACAAAGGCCTTGTCGGACAAAAGCTCAGTCTTTTTGTTGTGCCTATCTGCAACTCAGCATCTCCCCACTATATAGTGCATAGCAACTACCCTTTTAAAAATTAGTGAGACATGACACGTGTGTAATAAGGGAGTAACCGCTGACATACATCATTACAGACTAATTTCATTGACTCAGACACTTGTCAAGTTATTGAAAAAGTAATTTTAGACCAAATGTAATCTTTCTACTGTAAATACAACTTATTACACATATCCAAGTTGGATTCCAAAAAGGGGAATCCGTAATAACACCAGTAGCATTTCTTTTTTTTTTTTTTTCCACAAATTGCTACACAGACTGGATAAAGGAAACACATTCATTCGGATTTCCCTAAGTTTGCCTATGGCCTTTGATTCTGTGGATCATACAGTACTTTTATCCGAGTCATAAACTTATAAGAGGAGCAGAGCAGATTATTATCCGCCTTGATTGCATTACGTTAGGTTTTTTTAAGACCAGTTTCAGTTCTACATGAACCATCATCAGATTGATAGGCAACAATAAAAAGTGATCAGCTCTGTTCTATGAAAGTACAGAATGTTATCATACCATGTCATAAACAAACATCAGGTGCACCAGAACATACCTGACTGTAATGGCCAAAAATTGTTATCTGGGACATGTAATTTATTGTAGTATTCACCCCAAATTCATTAGAAACGCTGTTATTGAGTAGCAAGTTGATACGTGAAAAACTGTCTCCAAAAACCATACACAGAGGGGAAAAATATTCGATATCACAGCCAATGTTGCAGAGTGTAATTGTAACACATGCCTAACAGGTATTATGGAAATTACGAACATGCTCAAACTTGAGATCAGACCAGCGCATTACAACTTTCGCACAAAATCGGACGAAAAGTGTATTGAGAGAGCAGAGCAGCAGATGAAAGAAGATACCAAAGAGGCCTGCAGGACCACCATGGTCATGAAGAATATGGAGGAGGACTGCCTTTTGGATCTGGAAGCATTGCTGTATGGTCTAGTGATTGCTGATTAGAGGTATCTTTAGTTTCACTACACAAAAAGTAACCAAAAACTTTTTTTCTCAAAACTGTATTTTTCAAACTGATAGAATGTGTAACCTAACAGTACATACAGTTTTGATTGGAATTAATATTTTTCAATTGTCCTAAGTATGCTAATCAAAAATATATTGAAAATCGGTTACACAAAGCAATATTGTTGCAGGTCCAACAGGAAGGCTTCAAGAATTGCCCCATATGAACAAGGCTCTGATTGCAAGTGGTCCTTCCACCTGTTGCAACAGTGGCAGGAAGTATCTGATGTGGACACAAAAATAATTTCTCAAAGACAAAAGTGTAAGGAATAAAACTATCATCAGATTTAACATTACTTTTTATTTTACTCAGGAGAAAGGAATCATGAAAAATTATCTATTTTTCAAGCATCCAAACAGGGCTATCCCCCTTAATACAGCCCACAGCTGGCATCTGGTATGTTTGTCACATTTGAATAAAACATTTAGAACAGCACTGAATTAATATCATTTTTTGTATGGTAAGAATACTGTTCTTGAAGGTACTCATTTAAAATCTGCGGTTAATCAAGGTTAAAGGCCATTATAAACATATTATTAAATTTTAATAAGTTAAAGGGTGGCAGCATCTATGTCCTTGGTATTGCTACAGGCCTGTCTTCATCATGAGAGCAGTCAATGCATTTCATCCTATAACACCTGAATCCTGGAACTTATTCCTACTATTACGGATTTTATAGGAGAGCCTGAATTTGTAAGGAAACCTATTTTAATATGTGCTTTATGAAAACATCTATCAACTTTGTCAAATATCTTGCCACTGTATATTAAAATTAAATATTTTCTGTTCTTATTTTTCTTAGCAGCAATGTGAGTCCTACTTACTTGTTCCAGTTCCTTTTTCTTCTACCTCCTGGTTTAGTGGCAATTTTAGTAAACTGTACACCACTGAACTGAAATATAGCCACTTGTAGAGTGGAGGGTGACTTGACTGCTCATTAATGACAAAATTTGTACATGTAATTATTCTGAATATGCTAAATTCAAGTTCACTGTCTTTCTTTATTAGTGTTAAATCTAACTAATTTATGCAGTTATCTTCTTCCATGCCTGAGCAAATTTAATCTTTGGGTGCTTAGAACTCATTTTATATGCTACTTCCTCAATGTCATTTTTGCCTCCTTTCTACAATAAAATTGAATCATCTATGTGATATGTAATTTTCAATGTAACACCAGAATTTTCATCAAAGATTTTATTTTCGAACTAATTTATAAAAATATTGGCCAAAGTTTTAGCTACTCTGTTAGCCATTGCCAACCCATCCTCCTACTGGTAAATTTTGTCATTTAATGAAAAGTAATTGAACAACAATATCAGTTGCAACATTTCCACTAGTTCAATCACTTCTTCTACTGCTGCTTGTTTGTTTGTTGTCTCTTCCATGGGAATATTCATATATAAGTTAGTGATGTCCAATGACTGTAGTGATGAACCCTCTGGTGTTATTATGTCCTTAATTTCTACTTGGATCTTATATTCTGTTGTCAGTAAGAAAAACTTCTTGATTTTCTTGATGTAATCCATATCATATACTATGACCACCATGGAGCCCTTAGCCTTAGTTATGAGAGCCGTTTGAGATTCTAATTTCTTATTCAAACCATTGCGTATCTGCAGCTCCTTTCTGTTCTCAAGAGAAGTGTGCAGTTCACCTATGACTGACTTCCTTATTTTAAGCGATGTGTTGGTTTGTTCTTATTTATTCATTGTTGCAACATTACAAACCACTTTCATTACCATGACAGTCCTTTCCACTGTGTTTGAGTCAACTGTGGGATTCAAGTTATATTGCAGACCTTTGTTTAAAAATTTCTGCTCATTCCTCATCTATTCTGTCTCAGTTAAATTCATAGTTCAAGTAATACCTGTGTCTGAACAAGTTTTGTTAGATTATATTTTCATGTTTTCTTTCATTACTTTTGCCAGATATTTATGGGATCGAATGCAGTGAATGTAGTAAAAGTACAAAGGGTAAACAAGGAGGAACTTCGACTCCACATTCAGGCAGCACACTTATTCTCAGAACATAACAGTGTTTGGAGTGTATATGGCAACCTTAAAGCTTTCAGTCACAAATATTGAGCAAAATTTGGACATCTTAGCGAGAGCTAAAAAGGTATGATTCCTTAATTTCCTGGAGGAGCTTGGAATACAATTTATAACGCCATTTAACCTTGAAAAACAACAGATTTTAATTAGATATCTCCAAGAACAGTATTTTCACCATACAAACAATAACTGTTTTAAAAATTCCACTCATCCCTTATCAATTCTATCTCGATTAAATTCATAACTCTAGTACTACCAGTGTTTGAACAAGGAAGCTTGTTTTGATCGGGGACTTCATGACAACTGAAATATTGTCACAGAGACTGGCTTGCAGTGAAGAAATGATGGAAGAATTTTAATATGATGGTGCTACTGCTCTATTTCATTTATCATTTGCCCAGTGTCAAGATATACCAAGTTCAAAGAGACTTTTCAATGAAGAATTGCAGCCACAAATTCCAAAGCAGCACAAGTCCACATTTTGACACACTGTAAGTTATGGTTATCACTGGAACCATGTCATTATGAGCTTTCACAGCAGCAAAAAATATTTATTTAATTAACACGTATTTTTAGCAATGCTGATCAAAACATCAAAAGAACATGAACAACTGCTGTTTTGATTCTATATATTTAAATACATGTTATAAGTGCAGGTGACTTCCAAAGCAGCAAACTTCCGTACTTCCTCTTCCTCTCACTAGGTGGAGTAGCTTACTGAATAGATGTTAGTTGTGGAGAGTTAATACTGACAATAAAGGTGGATTTTGTGTAGCATTTTATGAAACAGAATTGGGAAATTAGTTACACAACTAGTTTCTTTCAAATGGTTCCTATATGGAAAAGTTGTCCCCAAAATTCGAAGACAAACATTCTGAAAAAGAAGGGAGTGCCTGACTGAAAAGCAGGAGAGGACTGCAAGTAAATAAAAAGTATAGTTTCAAAACCACAGTAGCAATAGCATAACATACTTTACACAGACATTTTAATATTTGTGTTATATGTTTTAGATGCAGAAGACAAGGCATGTCAGATGTCACGGGCTGCAAAGTTCACTAATATGAAGTTTAAAAGTGGACGAGAAAGGTATTTTGTTGGACTAGCAAGTGTGACCCTACCAAAAAGAAAAAGAAAAAAGGTCTTGGCTTCATGAGCCTACAAAGCCTCATTCAGCTGTTTTTCAATGAGAGAGAGTGATTTCAACATATTTTAGATGTAAAACATACCTACTCTAATGTCAGTAATCTGATATTGCCTACCAAAACCCATTAGTGATGTTTTCCCCTTCAGCCATTTTAGAAATGTTTCCAAGTAGTATTAAATCTCTCTTTTCTTCATGTGAAAGTAGAAGATTCTGAGAAGATAATGTATAACTAAGTCTTTATTTCATTACACAAGATCACTGCATCGCACTTATGACAAATAATGTCCCTGGTGTGTGAAGGGTACTATCTCCTGTTACTGAACACAGAGGACATCGTTGAACTTTCTGCAAACCAGAAAAATTACACAGACTAAACGAAGACACATTCCTGTCCCTTCTGAGTGGCACATAACAACAAGAGTAACAAGAAAATTAGGTATTTAGCTTGAGACCGGAATCTTAAAGCAATATGGAAGACATCCCATAGAAATGTGAAACGGAGGTATATCTATGTTTCGATACAAACAAATTCAAACCTCCTAATAAATTATGAGTATTTTTTCTGCTTCTGTTAACACACTTTTAACTATCCTTTCGGACGTCCAAGGACAGACATCTATGCACAGTGTGAACAGTTAAACTTCAAATACAGTGTGAAAATGTTGCTGCAGTGATGGAGGGTTTAAAGAAAGAGCTTGAATTACATAAACATTAAGCTAAAAGTTTTTACACTGAAATGAAACAATGTGAAATTTTAGTCAGAGAGGAAGGAGAAGGACACATCAAGTCAGAATGTGTAGTATTTGATTTTACGCACAAAATCACTTCCAATTCATGTCTATAACTGAGATTTTATATCCAAGGAAGATTTGATTATATGTTACAGGATTCCACAGAATGTCTGATAATTCAGCTTTCAATTTTCTGTAGACAGAACTTACTGGAAGAAAAACACCAAATGAAACTGTTCCTTTTTTGGATCATTTCATCACATACTGTATTGTCCAGAGTGCGAAAAACCTTTCTATTTTCACAGAAGCACATGCAGATAAAAACTGAAAAAACACTGAAACTTCCTGGCAGATTAAAACTCTGTGCCGGACCAAGACTCAAATTCAGGACCTTTGCCTTTTGCACGCTAGTGCTCTACCATCTAAGCTACCCAAACACAACTCACGACCCATCCTCAAAGCTTCAGTTCTGCCAGTACCTCATCTCCTACCTTCTGAACTTCACAGAAGCTCTTCTGCGAACCTTGCAGAACTCTTTCTGAAACAACACTGTTGTCAAATATCATTCTGATTACATAAAACACATTTAACAGACAAATGACAAATACTATCTTCCATGTGGCAAATAGTTTGCTCACATACTGTTAAAGAAGCAAGATCAGAGCACAGTGTACATTCTCAACAATGGAGCATTTGGGAGGGTGACAGTTCAAACCCGCATCTGGCCATCCAGATTTAGTTTTTCCGTGATTTCTCTACATTGCTCCAAGCAAATGCCAGGATGGTTCCTTTGAAAGGGCATGGCCAATTTCCTTTCCCATCCTGGGCACAATCCAAGCTTATGCTCTGTCTCTAATTACCTCGACATTGATGGGATGTTAAACCCAATTCTCCTTTCTTAAACAATGGATTGACATAATGGAGAAGACTGCATGTAATATACACATGGTTCATGTCAATTAGTCCACAACCCTGGATTATAAAACCTTCTTTGCAAAAGATTATTTCTGTTCTGATTCTACTGTATCAATGATGTGACAGTTAGTACATCAGCTAGCGGACTAGTGACACAGACATTCCAGTTTAAAGAAAACATGTTCCTAATTTGGCAGTTTTAAAGATTGTCTCCAACAGTGAAATCAGTTTGAAATCTGCGAAAGCAAGAGACATTTCAAAGACAATACTATCCATTGGTCATACTTTGTGTGTCTACTTCATTATGTAACCTCAGACAATGACAATGATGCCTCAGAGTGTCAAGCCTGAGATTCAACCTTAAAATTGTTAGTGTCATATGTCTCTGGATGCCTTTGTGAACACAAGCTTTTTCACGTATCTGTATGCAACTAAACAAAAGTTAATGAAAGTAATGTTAAAAAGAATTCAAATAATTTCCAGAACACCACAAAAAACCTGTTTTTTGCTTTGAAACCATTCATAATTCTGATGTAACATTTTGCAAAACACAAATGTCTTGTAACATCTATCCACACAAAACAAAGTAGCTTTGATATGTGGATCCATGCTGTTTTGGAACCATCATGGCTTCAGTTAGCAATGCCATTTACATTTATCATAAATGAGAATGCACATTATTTTGTACAACCAAATGAAGTGATAAATTATGTCAGATTTCTGTTATAAAGTGATTAAAGATTAATGAAAAAAATTCCTGAGATAGCAATGCTTTAGTAGTTGCACTTGTAATTTTAAGCAGAATAAGCCTGAACCTCTGAACCTGTCACCAAGACTGAACACAATTCACAGAGTGTAATACCAAGTGCTGAAACAGAAGCTCTGAAGTGTACTGTCCAGTTTTTCTTTCAAAATATGAAGAGTTATTATAACTTTACTAAAAGAAACTGTCCTTATATTAAAAAGAGAAGTTTTTGCTTTTCTTTTGTCCTGCCTTTACCCTGTCCTCTCACTTTCTATACCATTCTCTGAGTCCCCTACTTCATCTGAAAAGAAGCATTCCCAGGTTACACATTTTTGAGCATTAGAACCTCACTTTACTTAAGTACTAATCAGTTATCATTGGACTAAGGCTCCCAATTTACAAAAATAATACTTCGAGATGATTCTCTGGCATGAACAAAATCCAAGTGATAAAGCAGCGAAAAACAGTTTTTGTTTCTCTTGTGTAAAATGCTAATACTGTTGTATACAATTTTATGAAGAGGGTACATTGCTACTTCAAATATGGAAGAGATGCTGAGTCACAGACAGTCACTACAAAAATACTGCTATTCACATAAGCTTTCGGGCCTTCTTCCAAAGTAAAATACACACTCTCTCACACAAGCACGACTCTCTCTCTCTCTCTCTCTCTCTCTCTCTCTCTCTCTCTCTCTCTCTCTCACACACACACACACACACACACACACACACACACACACAGAGAGAGAGAGAGAGAGAGAGAGAGAGATATGCTGTGGCTGAACTGCAGACAGCAACTGCAACTGATGAGAGTATCAACATGGTGTGGCTCATGGGGTAAGGTGGATACAGGGGGTGGGATAGGAGGGTAGGGGTGGGGAGCATGCAAGGTCATGCTGGGGACAGGGTTGCTAGGTGTAGTTCAGAAGTTTGGTAAAGGACAGAGGGGAGGGGGGAAGAAGGGTAAAAAGACTGATGGGTGTGTTGGTGGAAAATAGAAGGCTGTGTGTTCCTAGAGTGGAAGCAGGGATGGGGTTAGGTAGGTGCAGGACAGCGACTAATAAAGATTATGGTCATTGGGGGGGGGGGGGGGGGGCTGACGCAATCCGCCGACCAAGTTACGTAATGTTGGCAGCGCGCCTGGCTGGCGCACAGCGGACGCAAGCACCTAGAACAACTAGTGCTCGCGTCCGGGATAACGCTCCGCCAGCCGGCAGAAATATTCTAAGTCCGAATCAAGGTCACGCGTGTTCGGACATGTATATAAGCGAGCGACTGCCGCGCAGCGGCTACGTCGCGCTGCTGCTGCTGCACAGGCAACTGCATTGAACGCTGCCAAGATGCCTTACAGAAGATATCGCCGCCGTTCTAAGCAAACAGTCTACAAGACCATCGAGAACATCGAGTTTGCTACAACAGCTGGAGACAAGAAGAATCGTATTCCAGTTAAGTCTGTCGCTTCACAAGCTCTGCTGGATGGTCCTGCTGTTTTCGTCGGTTGTAGATTTAATTTTAGTTTAGATATTAACGATACGTTTGGTCATGGTAACGGATGTAGGATATACAGCAGGGAGAGCTCCCCCACCTACACAGTCCAGAAAAGCTAGCTTTCGTAGGAAGCATCCAGATGGCACAAGCTGTGAAACAGTCACTTAAGTGAAGCATACCACATTGGGCAGCATATGAACCAAATGGGTTGTCCAGCTTTCTCTTGGCCACAGTCTGGTAGTGGCCATTCAAATGGAGAGACAGCTTATTATTTGCCACACTCATGTAGAAGCAGCACAGTGATTACAGTTTGTAAATCACGTGCATGTTTTCACAGGTAGCCTGACAGGATAGGAAATATCTGTGACTGGAATAGAGGAGGTGGTGGTGGTGGGAGGAGGACGTATAGGACAGGTCTTGCATCTGGGTCAATTGTAAGGGTACGATCCATGAGACAATGGGCTGGGAGCAGGGATGGAGTAGGGATTGCCAAGAATATTGTATAAGTTTGATTGGTGGTGGAATACCAGTGCAGGATTGGTAGGAAGAATAGTTGGTATGAAGTCCTAGCAGAGTATGTGATTCAGTTGCTACAGTCCAGGGTGGTACTGAGTCCTGAGAGGAGTGTTCCTTTGTGAGTATGGTACAGAAATGGGCATCCACATAGCACCATTATACACAAAAATATTCCTGGGCTGTCTAGAGGAATCGTCCCTAACTAACCAGAATCCCACAACCCTCATGTGGGTTACATTCAGTGATGATGTCTTCGAGTTCTGAACCAAGGGTGTGGACACCCTACCCACATTCCTCCACAACCTGAGCAACTTCTCCTCCGTACACGTCACATGGTCCTATTCAATCTAACAAGCCACCTTCCTTGATGTTGGCCTCCACTTCAAGAATGGCTACATCATATCTCCATCCATGCCAAATCTACCAACAACCAATAATACCTCAACTTTTACAGCTGCCACCAGATCTATACCAAGGAGACCATTCCATACTATCTAGCCACCCTTGGTCATCTTATCTGTAGTGATAACCAGACCTCCAAATATACCAAAGGTCTCACTGTGACCTTCACACACGTCCCACATACTCACCATCCATCCACAGAAACACTCCTCTCGTCATCCATTATCAATGAAATGGAGCAACAGAATTACATTCTTCACCATGGTTTCGACTACCTCTCATCGTACTGACTACCATTTCCGCCCCTCCCACAGTGGTATTCTGGCACCAACTTGACCTGCGCAATATCCTTGTCAATCCCTACCCCACCCGTGCTCCCAAACCCTCGCCTCATGACTTATGTCTCTGCAACAGATCCAGATGCAAGACCTGTCCCATATGTCCTCCAAACACAATCTACTTCAGTCCAATCACAGGCATCTCCTATCCTATAAAAGGCAGCACTACCTGTGAAAATAGCCATGTGGTCTAAAATGAAGTTGCAGTCACTATGCTGCTTTCTGTGTGGACATGACAACGAAGCTGGCTGTCTGCATGAATGGCCACTGCCAAACTGTGGCAAACACACATCTGGACCATCCAGTTGCTGAATATGCTGTTCAACATGATTTGCTTTACTTCAATGGCTGCTCCATAGTCTGTACCATCTACAAAACCAGCTTTTCGGAACTGTGGAGGTGGGAAGTTTACCCATAATATATTCTATGTTTCCATAACCCCCTTTGGCCTCAACCTTTACTAGTCCCTGCCCTCCACCTACCTATCCCCCCCTCCTCGCTCCCATTCCAGCACTACACAGCCTTTTATTTTACCAATGCTCCCACTAGCGATTTCCCATTCTCTGCTTCTCCCCTCCCTGCCTCCACTCAATGCACCAAATTTCCCAAATGCACCCAGCAACACCATCCCTACCATGCCCCTGCATGCTCCCCCAAGCAGCACTGCACCTTCTCCCACCCCTATCTTGGTATTCATCCTCCTCCCTGTCTCATGCCTCCTTCTTATCCTTAACACAAACACGAAATTGCCTCCAGTCAGGAGAAGTTGCTGTTTGCAGTCCAACAGCTGGAGACAGTGGTGAGTTGTGAATGGGTGTGTATGTTTTCCACTTTGGAAGAAGGCCTTTTGTCCACAAGCTTAAATATAGAGCTATCTTTCCACTGTTCCTGTCTCCAATTCATCTCCACTATTTGGTGAGAAGCAATCTATCCTTTTCATAATATTGTTGTTAATCCTTTCTGGACTTTTCACCGTTTAATACTATTGTTTTTATGTGTTTGGCTACGAAGAAAGCAAAGCAACTGCTGCACCATTCCACCTTATTCACAGTCTTCATTTGTGAATTTTTCTGTGAAACCTCACCCATTGGGTTGACTGTTTTACATGTCAAAATTCAATTAGTCCCTAAATATGTTTCTGATAATAACATAAGTTTTCAATTCAGTGTTAACTAGCACACTAGGTACCAATGAAATACCCATTAATCTTCCAGTATTCCTTGATCAGTGCATCAAAATAACTACGCAAGTATCAATGTATGTCCAATACAAACATCCAGTTGAAATGAAATTATACTGGTAATTATCAAGGTACATTCAAAATCTCTATAAAATTACATGAATCACAGATATACACTACCGAATAAACCTAGCAGACCCAAATTCTGCTACAAAACCAGCAAACATAAACACACATTTGGCATACAAAATCAATAAAATCATTTCAAGTCACATAATCTTACTTGTGTGTATCAAAACTGGGTTTACTTGATAGCAATATGCCTTTTGTGATGTGCAAAGACCAGCAGTTACACATTTTGCTACTCATTCATTTTTCATAAGTTGATTCTCATACTCAATTGGTCACTTTCAATCGGCAGTGAACCGAACAATGCAATGAACACACACAGCAAACTTTTCTATAGAAGAAAAGTTTCTTGCCATTTAGTAAAATGTTATTTTACCACCTATTAAGGGTAGCCAAGTACATCAAGTGGCTTAATCTCCCGTGGTAAGACCTGAGTTTGACATAAATGGTTACGTGAAATATTTGTAGAAGTTCTTTTATTTTCATATGACTCCCACTGTAAGAACTGAGTCTGACTTAAGTGGTTATGTGCAATATTTGTGGAAGTTATTTTATTGTCATGCATTGTACAACGTCCGAAGCAGCCCTTCCTGTATTCTGTGCATCTCCAATATTTCTTTGACCCAAAATCACTGTGTAAGTGATACACGTACCCTCCATAGACCAGCTTCTTCTTACCTCGTGAACTTTCCACGTAACGAGGGATACCTACAAACAACACAGGTCAGTTATGTACTAATAATATGCAGTACCTATGTCAACAGAAAGAAAAGAGGAATATAACTGTGCCTGATGATACTCTTTCAGCAATGTTTTTGTGTCCTGCTTAGAAAGTAAAACAGGGTCATTATTTTTTGAGTCCTATAAGAGATCATTTTAACCCATCTCTAGCTTTAGTTGATGTTCCTAGTTCATAAATAACACTTAACAGATTACAATACTCTCAAAGAATGAGCATCATCATTATCTGAAGATAAAATTACGAAATGTTATGATATAAAGGTATACACTTATCTCTTAAAAATATTACGGTTTTCAAAATCATGACATGGGAGAACAAGAGAATAAAGGAAACATCAGAAATGGCTCTACAAATTGCTGTAAAGTAAATATAAAATGGAAAGTTCCTGTTTTGTGTTATACACTCAGAAAATTTGTTGCCAAAAAAATGGCTATCACTGTTGGAAAGATACTACTATGATCAGATAATATTAGACGATGAGGAGCAGCAGGTATCAGTAAGGTTATGTGTTGTAAATGCTGAATAAAAATAATAAAATTAATAATAAATAAAAAAATGAAACACTGAACATAGAAGATTAAAACATTACAAAAATTTAAATTACACAGCAACAGAGAATAATGTGTCAGTGTCAGAAAAATCAGTAAAAACATATAAAAGTGGTAGTCTTATTAGATGACATGTTTCTCTGTGGACTTACACTGAAGTGACAAAAGCTGGGGGATAGCAAAACACACATTTACACATGCTGGTAGTATTGCGTACACATAGTATAAAATGGAGTGCGCTAGCAGAGCTGTCATCTGTACTCAGGTGATAAATGTGAAAAGCTTCTGATGTGATTATGGCTGCATGACAAGAACTAACAGACTCTGAATGTGAAATGATAGTAGGAGCTAGATGCACGGGACATTCCATTTTGGAAATCTTTAGGGAAGTCAATATACCGAGATTCACTGTGTCAAGAGTGTGCCAATAATCCCAAATTTCAGGCATTATCTCTCAGCAGTGACAAGGCAGTGCCCTATGGCCTTCACTTAAAGACCGAGAGCAGTGGCATCTGCATAGAGTTGTCATTGCTAACAGACAAGCAACACTGCATGAAATAACGGCAAAAACCAATGAGGGATGTATGACGAATGTATCCACTAGGAAATTTGGAATTAATGGACTATGGCAGCAGATGACAGGTGCAAGTGTCTTTGCTAACAGCATGACCTCGCTTGCAATGCCTCTCCTGGGCTCGTGATCATATCGACAGGACCCTAGATGACTGGAAAACTGTGGCCTGATCAGATGAAACCTCATTTCAGTTGATAAGAGCTTATCATAGCATACAAGTGTGGTGCGTAGCCCATGAAGCCATGAACCCAAGTTTTCAACCAGTCACCTGTCACCTCAGTGTAAAGTTACTCACAAAAAGTGGAAAAATAGAAAAAGGAAAACATTTATGTATTAGAGTTGTGATGATTCACACTACAAAAAACTGTGTAAACTGGTGGTGACTCCATAATGGTGCAGGCCATGTTTATATAGAACAGACTGGGTCCTATGGTCCAACTGAATTGACCAGTTATGGTTATGTTCAGGTACTTGGAGACCATGATTCCAAACAATGATGAAATTTTTATGGATGAAAATGTCCCATGTCACTGGGCCACAACTGTTCGTGATCAGTTTGAAGAACATTCTGGACAATTCAAAAGAATGATTTGGCCATCCAGATTGCCCAACATCAATCCAATCACACATCAATGGAGTATAATCAAGAGGTCAGTTCGTGCACAAAATTCTGGACCGGCAACACTTGTGCTATTACAGACAGCTATGGAGGCAGCATTGCTCAATATTTCTGCAGAGGACTTCCAAAGACTTGTTGAGTCTGTGCCACATTGAGCTGCTAAACTACACTACGTAAAAGGAGGTCCAACACAATATTAGGAGGTATTCCATGACTTCTGTCACCTCAGTGTAAAGTTACTCACAAAAGATGGAAAAATAGAAAAATGAAAATATTTATGTATTAGAGTTGTGATGATTCACTCTACAAAAAACTAATGCTTTCATATCTTATATACTTATTAGCCAGTAACATCAGAAATATATAAAAATTTTAGGAGAGAACTGAAGCTGAGTGCCTAACTTGGAAATCATTTTACATTTCCCATGTGTATTAATTTTGAGCATAACAATACTTCAGCAATGGAAACAAGTAGGAACCATAAAAAATTACATATTAAAATCTCTGAGGAAGATCTTGTAACATCCACTGTGACCATATAACAAAACGACTATGGCTTTCACCAGAGGAAAACTAGTCATCTTAAAATGTTTTCACTGCCACTGTATCGAAGAGTTGCAGCGATACCGCAGTCTTTACTATTTCCAGTATTACTCAATAAGAAATACTACAGATATTACCTTACAAAAATAAAACAATAACACACTAAGACCTGTAAATTATTCCCAGTGCAATACTCACAAATTTAAATTCATGCAGTGACAAATAACCTCTGTGTATGAATATATGATCTGGTTAAGCAAAATTTTAAAAAAAATCAATCGTACTTTGATTATTATTTGTACCATTAGTCATAAATTTATCCAGCTCCTTGCTGGAGAAAATGCCAAGTTCTACACAATCAAGGGTTGCAAATATTCTTCCACAATCTTAACATACACTATTTTTAGAATATTTTTTCCAGTTATTACAAATTAACTATGGGAAAGAGGATACTTAAACTAACTGTATCACATTTCAGAAACAAGGAAGTAAGTTCCTATAACATTCTTTTGGGTGGATATAGGTTCCAAAAACATGTGTGTGGTTGCATCATTATACAAATAAAACAACAAAAATTTTGTTTACACATGAAATGTATTCACTGCTGCAAATATGTATCACCTCCAGCTGTATAATGGAATAAGAAAAATGAAACTTTGTGGCAAATCAGGAATTGAAAACCTTTTTCCTGCGTTATGCAGGTGGTCACCTTAATCGCTTTGGTTGTTTGAGCAAGATTCACAGCCAGACCCAAATGTCCATATGTCATCATCAATGTGCCACTCCTGTACACGTACGTCTCATTAATATTATTTCCATACAGCAAAGATTTTATTTGTAAGTTGCAGGCTCGGTATCAGCTGACGAACACAAAATTTCAGTGCTCACGTTGTGAAGAAGTATGATGCAGTGTTCCTTTGGATACGTATGCAATTGTCGATATCCCATTATACAGCTGGAGGTGATTCATATTCATAGCTGCGAATACATTTCATGTCTTTCACAGCAGCTGTAGTTGCCACAGTGCCTGTTCCTACAGACTTGCATGCATGTCTGAAGGAAAACTGCACTGTACTTCTTCACAAAATAGGCACTGTCATTTTGTAAAATTCTATTTAGTTCTACAGACAGTGTTCTTCAAAATGATCACTTGTGAGATTTTTTGGCAACTGTGTATGTGCTGAATTACCAATTCCCACATGGTAGGGGTCTCTAGGTATATAATGTCAACAGAATGAAGAGGAAACAGCAAAATCACTAAATGTAAACACAGGTCATGTGGAGACTACCCGCCTCCCCACTACAACTCAGACTGCTCAGTGCATCAGTCCCAGATCTACGATATTTCTGAACTGAGGCAATAATAAATAGTGGCGCCCAGCCACACATCTGTAGCCAGAAGTGGGAGAAGGTACTCCTCAAACACGACTCAACTGCACATGCACAAGACCCCGCCTGCAACTGCTCAAATGAATCTAATGTAAACATCTGTAATGTCTTGCTCATCAGAGGCAATTTGTTGTTAGGAAGCATTGCATAGTCTTCCTAAAGCCTTTGACACACTTAGCAGTTGGGAGACGCTTGTGTGAGCACTGTTTTTTGTTGTTGTATATGGCGCATTTCTTTGTGACTTAAGTTTTATTTCCTTTTTTTTCTCCCGTTCATGTTTTGTTGCTGCAGTATTATTATGCAAATGTGGGATACAATAATATCTTTTGTTGGAGAATTGGTTCTTACCACTCAAAATCACAAAAATTTAACTGAAAACTAAAAAAATGAAAAATTCCTGGGATTCTAAAAAATTCCCGGTTTTTTTCCGATGAAAAAATTCCCAAGTTTTTCCCGGATCTCTGAGTTTTCCCAGGTCGTATACACCCTGTTTGCCTTTATTTGACATGCACAGATATGTAAAGTGTATTGCTTGAGAATTAAAAACAAAATTTATGTACAAAGAAATCAAAGCAGACACAATTGACTAATACACAATAACAAAAATATATTGTATATTCAGATGTTACCTTGTTGCTGATATGCAGAATCAAAATAGATACAGGGAGATAAGAACTACTAATGGAGGAAGAAGAAACATTTCTGTACACTGTTGCCAATAGTGTCCTAAAGTAAAGACTAAAAACTGACATTCCAACTTTCTCTCCCTCTTATCCCCCCCTCCATTTCTCCCTCCCTAACAAACATTAATTAAGTCATCGTGTTCTGTAGATCCCATTAAGAAGTATTACCTACAGAGATATGAAACAAACCAAGGTACACTTTAACAAAAGACAACCAAGTCATTGATACCTAACCTGTTCACATTATTAACAATAAACTATCATTATGCTGATTAGTACTGTTGGGAGCTTGTTTCAGTTAAATGTAATATAGTAAATTACAAGGGAAGTGCACACACACACACACACACACACACACACACACACACACACACACAGAGAGAGAGAGAGAGAGAGAGAGAGAGAGAGAGAGAGAGAGAGAGATCATTAATTGAAAAAGAAATGAGAGAGGAAAGATAAAGCAAACTAAAATACTTGGGTACGGTACATCTATGGGTCTAGTTTATGACCAGGCTAGTATAGAAAGATCCAGCCACTCTGCAATACATTACAACATCCCACTTAAGTATGTACTACATTCATCTAAAATAGATGATAATCCCCTGTGTAAATCAATAGTGCCCCTCATGTCGTCATATAAAGAAATTAGCAGTATTGGATGGAGGGGAAGATGCAACACTTTATGAAATAAAAAGTCAAATACAAAGTCCCAGTTGGTCCTGGAATGAGAAAACTGAAGTCTAAACACAACCATGAACCGAGCTGTGATACACCATTAGAATGCTTGAACAGTTTTTGTCACATCAAAGAAGCAAAAAAGCAGCTTTTACAGTTATCTGTAATGGCCAAGCTAAGAAATGTTTTCTAAGTCGCACAGTAAGTAGGAAATGCATGAAGAAAATGAAACATTAAAGTAAACACGACATGTATTAGTTTGGTGCATAAGTTTGTAGTGCTTTTGTTTTGTATGTTGGTATTATGATTGCTATGTATTTATTTATTTTTTATTTATTGTCTTTTTGATTTGCAGCTCACTGTTGCTATTTGAGTTTACATATTGTCTTTTTATAATTTGGCAATAGATAGTGGAGCTGTGGACATTAGAAAATGGAGTTCCAAGTAGCATAGCAGAGGCAGGGGTGATAGTAGGAGAGGCAGCAAGAAACATTTGTGCTGTGTTTGGGGATAATGCCATTTGGCGGAGTATGGTACAGACTGTGAACAACACCAACCACTCCTATCCTGTATCATTATTGGTGACAAGAAATGGTGTCTTTATGCTAAAATAAGGAAAATAAAGGAACGGTTGAGCCCAAACACTCCATACAAAGACCAGCACATATCCACAAAAGAGCATGGTACGCACTGGGTGGAACAGCGATAGTGTGTTGTACTATGAATTGCTTCCCTGAGGTGTAACCATCACTGGTGACATTTATTGTCAAAAACTGAAATGTCTAGCAGACACAGTGCAAGAACAATGACCGGGAAGACTGCATGAGGAGATGCTACCTCATGATAACACCAATCTGCATTCTGCTATACTGACAAAAAATGCTACACAGGAGTTGAGTTGCGTAGTCACTCCACACCCAACTTATTCACCTGATGTTGTGTCCTCCTCAGATATTCAGCTTTTCCACATCCACTTTCAAGGATCTTCCTTTGCAGATGATAATGCATTCTGAACATGGCTCGAAGAGTTCTTCCGCTCAAACTCACATGATTTTTACAGTTGTGGCATTGAAAAGTTACTCCAGCATTGTCAGACTGTTGTAAATAGTGAAGGAGAATACATTATTGATGACTATTGTCTCTGTTATGAATATCTGTTGTGTTTATTAAATTTATGGAAAATGCTATGAACTTATGCACCAACTCAATATATTCTGCTAAACATGACAGCAGATGGAAAAATGGATTTCCTCTGTTAGAAATTAAGAGCTCTGAATTAATACTTTTTAGCAATATGTATACTTGTGATCAGGGCAACTAGACTGAAGATTTCTTTTTAATCGTAGATTAATAACTATAACTGCAATAAGCCTGAATTAGATGCCATGAAACATTCTAACCTGGTCTACCTGTTCATAAGAATGTTATAAGGTACTACACACAGTAGATGCACCAACTATTTTACTGAATCACATATTTATATAAACAAGAACATTGTACAAACCGTTCTTACACATAATATGCCTTGGTGTGGTATGCTTTGAAACACTCAGGAATACAAAGAGAGATATCACAATTGGCACACCACCAGGATGTTTCTTTACGGCACACTTTTCCCATCTGGCTCTTACTGACATCTGCACACACTTTGCAGACACGTGTTGGGTGTAATTTTCTCTCGGTAGGAGGTATCTTTTCAGTAAAATGTCTGCCACTAAGTCTGTTTGGGACAACACCTGGAGAAGAAACAATTTCTTTATTTTTGTTGCCCTATGCAGCCAAAGGATTCCCTAACTGTGTATAAACTGGGAGAGGGTAACCTTTCTTCTTTTGCCCATATCACTTGTCTCCTGGCTAAAGCAGAAACTTCATTCGTGATTCTTATTACAAGTTTACAAAGCAACAGCTATTTCCACCATTTGAATTGCTTTCTTTTGAAAGGATAGTAAGCAATCATTTGATCTGACTTCTCTACTCCTATTCTTAGAATATTATTAGCCATACCTAAGTGCGAAAAGTCACTAATCTCCTTCACAAACACACAGTCACCACTGTTACCAAAGAAGTGTGCTGTGTTGAGAACATCAAAATAATCCTCATCTCTTTGTCTTTCGAATACATACAGCTCATAAAACTCATTCCTCTTTTTAATTTTGAAGTGGAAGCTGTACATTAGGGAACACTCTTTCTGTCTACTGCTTAGTCATGCAATCCTATAAATAATGTATACAGGATGGTCAGGGACAGTCTGAAAAGCTTGTAAGGGTGTTACAGGGTAGTTTGTGCTTAGAAATAATTGTTAAGAAAATAATTTGATATGTTGCACTGTTTCCGCATTAATTAGCATTGAAGTTAGCCAATCAGGCCATTACCTTTTCAAATTCAAGCAGCCTGCCAGATACAATTAGTGTCAGTTGCTCTCATGGAGTCGGCGATATTACATGAGACTTCTCATCCTTTGGCTCATGTTTGATTATTACTACCACCCCAAGACCAGTTTTTACATAGTTCTCTTGTTTGGTTTTAGGAAACCAAGCAAAGAACACATTTGGTGACACTGTCTCTCACAGGCCACTTGAACTTCAATGTGCAACGGCCTGAGTGGCTAACTTCAGTGCTAATTAACTCTGAATAATGCAACATATATAATTCTTTTCTTAACAATTTCTCAGCACAACCTACACTGCAACACCCTTTTAAGCTTTTCAGACTGTTCTTGGTCACCCTGCATAAAGTGAATCATATATATGAAATAAACATGTTGAAATATTTTTTGAGCAATCAATGATAAAGTACCTCGACATGTGATACCAGAAAACTTTTCCCAAAAATACTCCATCTTAGGTACAGACTGTAAATATTTTCTTGGGTGCCATTAAAGGATCTAGACAACAGAAGAAACAATCTGTATCCTGCTGATGGAAGTAGTGCAAAAGGAACGGGCTTTGCTTCCCCCAAGCTGTGCAGCCACTATAAATACACTTTGTGCTTGATACTGAGCATCTATCCTCACTGTGGAAAACATTATTTATATTCTAGGAAGGTGTCATATGTAGAGCTTCTGATGAACCAGGAACTGCTTTATCATCCTAGCACAAACAGCCCAGATATGACTAAATGAAATGCAGCGGTTGATAACAGTTGCTACACTGTAGCAGTGGATGGACACAAAACACTTCTTGGCCTAACTCTTCCTACTTTTGGCTCTTTGCAATGAGGGAGTTGTGCACTCTAAAAGTAGTTCACATACTGTACATACAAAGGCAAAGAATCATAAAAGACTTTATGCTATAATTGCACGGCTTGTTTTACATGTACACACAACACTACATTCGTCCTTTTTAAGCAATCAGTGATAAAATACCTCAACACGAGATACCAGTCAAACTTTTCCCAAAAATATCCTACCTTAAGCACGGACTGTAAAAATTTTCTTGGGTGCCATTAGAGTGTCCAGACAATGGAAGAAAAAACTGTAACCTGCATAAAGGCTACCATGAGGAAATGGAAGTAGTGCAAAAGGAACTGGCTTTACCTCCCTCAAGCTGTGCAGCCACTACAAATAAACATTGTTCTTCATACTGAGCATCTAACCTCATTGTGGAAAACATGATTTATATTCTATGAAGGTGTCATATGCAGAGCTTCTGCCGCCATTGGATAAGCAGCTGCAGCAGCAAGTCGTATACTCTTAGCTCACTTATTTGTTACATAGTTTAATTATTAATTTCTTTGCATGTTTATGGTATTTGCATTGTTTAATTCATAAATTTCGGGCATATTATAGTATTTGAGAGTTGCAGCATCGCGTTTTCGTACCTGAATAGTGTAAAATCGCGTAGTCTCCTTCCGCCGCCGAGCAGTGTGTCAGCAGTGCGCAAGTAGCAGCATTACTGCATTTACTAGGCAATCTTGTATTTTAATAACCATTTAAATTTTGTGTCGAACTGTTTGTGCTCTCTGTAGATTAGTTCAGACGTTCTTTGCACAACAGTTTTTAGCATGGATAGGGATTGCAACTGCTGCGTTTGGATGCAGGCTGAGTTGGCATCCCTTCGCTCCCAGCTTCAGGCAGTGTTGGCTTCAGTCACACAGCTTCAGGCTGTTGCCAATGGGCATCACTGTGGGGGTCCGGATGGGGGGTTTGTCGGGGACAGCCAGCTCGTCCCACGCATCCCCCGATTGAACAACGACTGTGGCTGCCTGGGATACTGCCCACACTGAGGCTGATCCCTCACCTGCGGTAGAGTGGGAGGTCATCTTGAGGTGTGGCAGGGGGTGAAAGACACTCTGGAAGGCTGAACGGAAGGCCTCTGTAGTTTGTCTGACGAACCTGTTTCAGGCTCTGTCTCAGGCTGATACTGATCTTCGGCCAGACATGGCTGCTTCTCCTGTTCCAGAGGTTGCCTCTCAGTCTGCAAGATCCGGGCGGTCGCAGAGGGTGGGCTTACTGGTAGTTGGGAGCTCCAACATCAGGCACGTAATGGGACCCCTTAGGGATATGGCAGCAAGAGAGGGGAAGAAAATGAATGTGCACTCTTGTGTGCATACCGGGGGGAGTCATTCCAGATGTGAAAAGGGTCCTTCCGGATGCCATGAAGGGTACAGGGTGCACCCATCTGCACATGGTCGCTCATGTCGGCACCAATGATGTGTGTCACTATGGATCGGAGGAAATCCTCTATGGCTTCTGGCGGCTATCTGATTTGGTGAAGACTGCCAGTCTCACTAGAGGGATGAAAGCGGAGCTGACCATCTGCAACATCGTCGACAGGACTGACTGCGGACCTTTGGTACAGAGCCGAGTGGAGGGTCTGAATCAGTGGCTGAGACGGTACTGCAACCGTATGGGCTACAGATTCCTCAACTTGCGCCATAGGGTGGTGGGGCTTCGGGTTCTGCTGGATAGGTCAGGACTCCACTACACGCAGCAAGCAGCTACACCAGTAGCACGGGTTGTGTGGCATGGACTGGGCGGTTTTTTAGGTTAGATGGCCTCGGGCAAGTACAGAAAGGGCAGCAGCCTCAAAGGGTGCGGGGCAAAGTCAGGACATGCGGGGGCCAAGCAGCAATCGGTATTGTAATTGTAAACTGTCGAAGCTGCAATGGTAAAGTACTGGAACTTCAAGCGCTGATAGAAAGCACCGAAGCTGAAATCGTTATAGGTACAGAAAGCTGGCTGAAGCCAGAGATAAATTCTGCCGAAATTTTTACAACTGAACAGACAGTGTTTAAAAAGGATAGATTGCTTGCAACCGGTGGTGGCGTGTTTATCGCTGTTAGTAGTAGTTTATCCTGTAGTGAAGTAGAAGTGGATAGTTCCTGTGAATTATTATGGGTGGAGGTTACACTCAACAACCGAGCTAGGTTAATAATTGGCTCCTTTTACCGACCTCCCGACTTAGCAGCATTAGTGGCAGAACAACTGAGAGAAAATCTGGAATACATTTCTCATAAATTTTCTCAGCATGTTATAGTCTTAGGTGGAGATTTCAATTTACTAGAAATAGACTGGGACACTCAGATGTTAGGACGGGTGGTAGGGACAGAGCATCGAAAGACATTATACTGAGTGCACTATCCGAAAATTACCTTGAGCAATTAAACAGAGAACCGACTCGTGGAGATAACATCTTGGACCTACTGATAACAAACAGACCCGAACTTTTCGACTCTTAAGTGCAGAACAGGGAATCGGTGATCATAAGGCCGTTGCAGCATCCCTGAATATGGAAGTTAATAGGAATATAAAAAAGGGAGGAAAATTTATCTGTTTAGCAAGAGTAAAAGAAGGCAGATTTGAGACTACCTAACAGATCAAAATGAAAATTTCTGTTCCAACACTGACAATGTTAAGTGCCTATGGAAAAAGTTCAAGGCAATCATAAAATGTGTTTTAGACAGGTACGTGCCGAGTAAAACTGTGAGGGATGGGAAAAACCCACTGTGGTTCAACAACAAAGTTAGGAAACTACTGCGAAAGCATAGAGAGCTTCACTCCAAGTGTAAACGCAGCCAAAACCTCTCAGACAAACAGAAGCTAAACGATGTCAAAGTTAGTGTAAGGAGGGCTATGCGTGAAGCATTCAGTAAATTCGAAAGTAAAATTCTATGTACCGACTTGACAGAAAATCCTGGGAAGTTCTGGTCTTACATTAAATCAGTAAGTGGCTCGAAACAGCATATCCAGACACTCCGGGATGATGATGGCATTGAAACAGAGGATGACAAGTGTAAAGCTGAAATACTAAACACCTTTTTCCAAAGCTGTTTCACAGAGGAAGACCGCACTGCAGTCCCTTCTCTAAATCCTTGCACAAACGAAAAAATGGCTGACATCAAAATAAGTGTCCAAGGAATAGAAAAGCAACTGGAATCACTCAACAGAGGAAAGTCCACTGGACCTGATGGGATACCAATTCAATTCTACACAGAGTACGCGAAAGAACTTGCCTCCCTTCTAACAGCCGTGTACCACACGTACCTAGAGGAACGGAAGGTTCCAAATGATTGGAAAAGAGCACAGGTAGTCCCAGTCTTCAAGAAGGGTCGTCGAGCAGATGCACAAAACTATAGGCCTATATCTCTGATGTCGATCTGTTGTAGAATTTTAGAACATGTTTTTTGCTTGTGTATCATGTTGCTTTTCGAAACCCAGAATCTACTCTGTAGGAATCAACATGGATTTTGGAAACAGTGATCGTGTGAGACCCAACTCGCTTTCTTTTTTCATGAGACCCAGAAAATATTAGATACAGGCTCCCAGGTAGATGCTATTTTCCTCGACTTCCGGAAGGTGTTCGATACAGTTCTGCACTGTCACCTGATAAACAAAGTAAGAGCCTACGGAATATCAGACCAGCTGTGAGGCTGGATTGAAGAATTTTTAGCAAACAGAACACAGCATGTTGTTATCAATGGAGAGACATCTACAGACATTAAAGTAACCTCTGGCATGCCACAGGGGAGTGTTATGGGACCATTGCTTTTCACAATATATACAAAATGACCTAGTAGATTGTGTTGGAAGTTCCATGCGGCTTTTCGCGGATGATGCTGTAGTATAAAGAGAGGTTGCAGCATTAGAAAATTGTAGCAAAATGCAGGAAGATCTGCAACGGATAGGCACTTGGTGTAGGGAGTGGCAACTGACCCTTAACATAGACAAATGTAATGTATTGCGAGTACATAGAAAGAAGGATCCTTTATTGTATGATTACATGATAGTGGAACAAACACGGGTAGCAGTTACTTCTGTTAAATATCTGGGAGTACGGGTGCGGAACGATTTGAAGTGGAATGATCATATAAAATTAATTTTTGGTAGGGCAGATACCAGGTTGAGATTCATTGGGAGAATCCTTAGAAAATGTAGTCCATCAACAAAGGAGATGGCTTAAAAAAACACTTGTTCGACCTATACTTGAGTATTGCTCATCAGTGTGGGATCCGTACCAGATCGGGTTGACGGAGGAGATAGAGAAGATCCAAAGAAGAGAGGCGCGTTTTGTCACGGGGTTATTTGGTAACCGTGATAGCGTTACGGAGATGTTGAGAAAACTCAAGTGGTAGACTCTGCAAGAGAGGCTGTCTGCATTGCGGTGTAGCTAGCTCGCCAGGTTTCGAGAGGGTGCGTTTCTGGATGAGGTATCGAATATATTGCTTCCCCCTACCTATACCTCCCGAGGATATCACGAATGTAAAATTAGAGAGATTCGAGCGTGCACGGAGGCTTTCAGACAGTCGTTCTTCCTGCGAACCATATGCGACTGGACCAGAAAAGGGAAGTAATGACAGTGGCACGTAAAGTGGCCTCCGCCACACACCGTTGGGTGGCTTGTGGAGTATAAATGTAGATGCAGATGTAGCTGTAGAACCAGGAACTGCTTCATCATTCTAGCACAAACAGCGCAGATATGACTAAATGAAACACAGCAATTGATAATAGTCACTACACTGCAGTAGTGGATGGACACAAAACACTTCTTGCCCATACTCTTCCTATTTTTAGCTCTTTGCAATGAGGGAGCTGTACACTCTAGAAGTAGTTCACATACACACTAAGGCAAAGAATCGTAAATGGCTTTATGCTAAAATTGCGCAGCTTCCTTTACATGTACACACAACACTACATTTGTTCTTGAAAACCACACATACCTTCATGATTCCTACAACATCCATTGGGAAGAAGTGAGAAAAACAGCTCTGAATTTAAATGGTCAAAAGAAGGGTAAATTTTGAAATGCTGGTGATTGTGAAGTTGGCTACAAGGAATAGTCTTTACAACATCGATGGATGTTCACGGATTTTTTTCCAAGAGGTGGTAATAATCTGAAATTACTAATATTTGATACATCTGAAATTGTGTTGTGCCTCAAGAGTTAAATTTCACGAAAACTATTGATAATTATCTACTAAGTTTTTGTGGATAAGCTTAATACCTAAACAGGATGCATATATCAATAGTTTATACAAGGTGCGTCCTTTTATGTTATTCATATCAAAAGCGGCAATTTGTTTTGATTTAATGACATGAAATTATATCACCATATGATTAAAGGCAGAAAGGTGGAAGGAGTATATAGAAGGTTTGTACAAGGGCGATGTACTTGAGGACAATATTATGGAAATGGAAGAGGATGTAGATGAAGACGAAATGGGAGATACGATACTGCGTGAAGAGTTTGACAGAGCACTGAAAGACCTGAGTCGAAACAAGGCCCCCGGAGTAGACAACATTGCATTAGAACTACTGACGGCCTTGGGAGAGCCAGTCATGACAAAACTCTACCAGCTGGTGAGCAAGATGTATGAGACAGGCGAAATACCCTCAGACTTCAAGAAGAATATAATAATTCCAATCCCAAAGAAAGCAGGTGCTGACAGATGTGAAAATTACCGAACTATCAGTTTAATAAGTCACAGCTGCAAAATACTAAGGCGAATTCTTTACAGGCGAATGGAAAAACTGGTAGATGCGGACCTTGGGGAGGATCAGTTTGGATTTCGTAGAAATATTGGAACACGTGAGGCAATACTTACCCTACGACTTATCTTAGAAGAACGATTAAGAAAAGGCAAACCTACATTTCTAGCATTTGTAGACTTAGAGAAAGCTTTTGACAATGTTGATTGGAGTACTCTTTTTCAGATTCTAAAGGTGGCAGGGGTAAAATACAGGGAGCGAAAGACTATTTACAATTTGTACAGAAACCAGATGGCAGTCATTAGAGTCGAGGGGCATGAAAGGGAAGCAGTGGTTGGGAAAGGAGTGAGACAGGGTTGTAGCCTCTCCCCGATGTTATTCAATCTGTATATTGAGCAAGCTGTAAAGGAAACAAAAGAAAAATTTGGAGTAGGTATTAAAATTCATGGAGAAGAAGTAAAAACATTGAGGTTCGCCGATGACATTGTAATGCTGTCAGAGACGCCAAAGGACTTGGAAGAGCAGTTGAACGGAATGGACAGTGTCTTGAAAGGAGGATATAAGATGAACATTAACAAAAGCAAAACGAGGATAATGGAATGTAGTCAAATTAAATTGGGTGATGCTGAGGGAATTAGATTAGGAAATGAGACACTTAAAGTAGTAAAGGAGTTTTGCTATTTAGGAAGTAAAATAACTGATGATGGTCGAAGTAGAGAGGATATAAAATGTAGACTGGCAATGGCAAGGAAAGCGTTTCTGAAGAAGAGAAATTTGTTAACATCGAATATAGATTTATGTATCAGGAAGTCGTTTCTGAAAGTATTTGTTTGGAGTGTAGCCATGTATGGAAGTGAAACATGGACGATAACTAGTTTGGACAAGAAGAGAATAGAAGCTTTCGAAATGTGGTGCTACAGAAGAATACTGAAGATAAGGTGGATAGATCACGTAACTAATGAGGAGGTATTGAATAGGATTGGGGAGAAGAGAAGTTTGTGGCACAACTTGACTAGAAGAAGGGATCGGTTGGTAGGACATGTTTTGAGGCATCAAGGGATCACAAATTTAGCATTGGAGGGCAGCGTGGATGGTAAAAATTGTAGAGGGAGACCGAGAGATGAGTACACTAAGCAGATTCAGAAGGATGTAGGTTGCAGTAGGTACTGGGAGATGAAGCAGCTTGCACAGGATAGAGTAGCATGGAGAGCTGCATCAAACCAGTCTCAGGACTGAAGACAACAACAACAACAACATGATTAAATCCAGACCACTGAAATTATAAATCTGAAATAGAAAAAAAAAGAGAAAATGGTTCAGAAAACAATAACCAACAAGAAAGTCACTTTGCTTATTCAACTTTGATGTCCTCGACAACACTTTGTTTATTTACAAAGCTTTACACCTTAATGTATTTAGTGCATTATTTCCATGCTTTCTAATATTAAAATGTGGCTACCACAACTTCAACTGAACAAAATGTGTTTTTGAAGCACTGGATGAGTCACTGGTGTGTTTAACTCTTTTGCTTCCTTGTGTATGTTGTGTTGGTAATCCACATGGTAGGGTACTGGACTGGTGCCTTTCTGTAGCTTGATGTGGGCTGAAGGAAGGAAGGAAGGAAGGAATATTAGCATTTAACACCTTGTCAGTGTTGAGGTCATTAGCGATAGATCAGAAGCTCAGGCTGTTTCAAGGATGGGGAAGAATATCGGCCATGCTCTTTTAAATAGAATAATACTGGGATTTCGCTGGAGCGATTTAGGGAAATTACAGCTGTATGAGTAAGAGAGATTCTTTTTCATCAAAGATTAACTTCTCATAGCTGAGTTTACAGTAGTGTTTAACATTTGTATACTATATTATGGTTCCCTTTTGCTTGTAAGATTTATATTTGTAAAACCCACTATTGCAATTACAGCCATGTGGCCATAATCAAATGGAAATGACTGTGCTTTAGCACATGTCAAAACTTATACAGCCATGTGGCCATAATCAAATGGAAATGACTGTGCTTTAGCACATGTCAAAACTTAGAAATCATCTGACATATATACATATCACCATCACATCCGTAAGTTGGGTCATTAACATTGCTGCTCTCAGCATCTATTAGATTAATCACATCAAACAGCTACTCATGTCCACTTCATTCACGATAGTGTCATGATTAAAGAGTAAATTATCAATGATTTGATGTGATTCAAGTAAAAGGTGTTAACAACGGTAAAATTAAAGATCCAACTTACAGGCGTGATGATGATAGATGTATAAGTAAGATGATTTTTAGGTACTGAGGTGTGCTAAAGCACAAGTATTTCCAGCTTATGACCACACAGTTAAAATTGCAGTATTCAGCTGTACAAATAAATAACTTAACAGTCAAATAGAGACCATGATGTCATTTATAATGTTTCAACACTGTTCTGTGAAGATATGCAATCATCTTGACCACAGTATAGAACCATAAACAATGCCACACTAAGAAATTAGCCAATTTTCTAGTGAAGAGTGTTACAACTAAAAAAAAAAAAAAAAAAAAAAAAAAACAAACAAACAAACAAACAAACAATAAATACATACTGGTTGCTGGAGCTGTGGATGCTCCCACCATGTTCACCAACATTAAATCTGAAAGCCAGTGAAGTGCCAGACATCCATTGTGAGAAAAGTGTGAGAGTTTCTAAATGAATGGGAAGTTTATAGTCTAGATTTCAGGAGGGTTCTGCTTCCTCTCATGACCCCCCCCCCCCCCCAAATCACCCTTGCAGCTGTCTATGTTTTTTTAACTGTTGAGGTGTGGACAAAACTGCTTTGAACCAATCATGGCTCACAATGGCTGCAGGAAATGGTAAGAAGTATTTACACCTTTTGGAACATTCAGTGATTTTTTCATACGAAATATGGATTATTGCCATGAAACCTGAGTAAATATCCTTAATTTTTGCCACGGATCACATTCCCCAAATACTGTTTCACTTTAATTTTGTTTTTGCCTCTTTGCTGGACCAACATTGTCTCAGGATTCCAATTATTATTTGTATAATTGACATAAACAACCAGAAGCATTAATCAGCGTGGAAGATGTGCCATATCCTGAATACAGACATGTCAAGTCAACTTAAGCTGAATCACTTCAACGACAGTGTCCTGCCATTTTTGGAAAGCAGTAGTTTCATGAGTTTGTATACTTGCAACAAAATCCATGTGGTGGTGATGATGTTGGTTTGTGGGCCACTCAACATCTTGGTCATCAGCACCCGTACAAGTTCCAATCTTTCCATTCCAGTCTTGCCACTACCTAAATGATGATGAGGTGATGAGGACAACACAAACACCCAGTCCCTGGGCGGACAAAATCTCCAACCCGGTCGGGAACCGAACACAGGACCGCGTGATCCAGAGGCAGCAATGCTAGCCACTAGACCATGAGCTACAGACAAATCCACATGGTGGCAGCCTGACTTAATGTTTGTACAATAGCATGGTTCCTGGATAGCAGACACAAAATCTAGTTTGTTAGTTTACTTCTACTGATGAGAAATGTAACTACTGCTATGTGAAGATGGGGTCACTCAGTTCACACATGATGATGACTCCTAGTTTAGGTCGCCCGGCATTGCAGTTATCAGCACTCACACTAAAAATTTCAGAGAACAATAGGGTTAAAATGTTTATAACTTTGAAATTGAGTCCATGTAGTTTTTGTTAAAAACTCATTCACTCACTCCCATACATTCTCCTATAAGGGCACCCTTCATACATATATGCATACATTTACTTGCACACACAATCTAAAAATGCCAATTTGTCATTTTCTCAAAATATTGTTAAGACAAGACAGACTTAAATTAATAAGACAGCATATTCAGATCAGCTGATTACTTGCGTAATGGATGAGCCTATCATCCTGAGAACACAGTAAACTCTCCTACTTAATGATTAGGTAGAAGGTCTGAAACAACAGAACCTTAAAATATTTACTACAGTCAACAGTGTGTCATCTAAAATGTAGAGGATATCAGCCATGCTGCACACTGGTGTGTCCTCTCAACAGAGAATGTACCAATACATCATAGGATAATGGCATATCTGGAAGTGTGTTAACATTACTTCCTCTCACTTCATTGAACAGTAGAAAGAACACTGTGGTTGTTTGCATGATCCATATCAGGCTGTTATTCTTTACTTTCAGCCACTCTTCCTTGGATTGAAGCATGATTTTGTGTCTCAGTAGTAAGACAACTGTACACAGGGGTATGACACATTTGTCTACATTTGGTCCTTTGCAGACGTCCTTAGTTGTTAAATTTGTGGTCTCACTTCCCTGAATTAGCCACTTTCCCCAGTGCTCATTAGAATGGTATCTGCTTCCCCTGCTTCTGTATCCATAGAAAGGAATCATGGGTGGTCTGTACTCACTTGTCTGCAAGTTAAAATAGCTGAATAGATAGAAGGCACTTACAGAATTGGAGATGATGACAAATTTTGTAGTTTGAATACGTCTCATCTGCTACAGCACCCCAGATGCCACGGACCCAAGTTTAACAGTGTGAGGGAAGGGTGTATAAGACAGTGCCCAGCAGCAGACAACTCAGTTATCAGAACCACCTAAAGCTGGCAAGAAGTCAGCTTGTTGAAATGCTCCACCATTTGGATAGACCACCCAGATGAACAGCAGGAAAATTTCGAAATTATGGGACCCTAAAACCACAAATCAGAACTAGTAAAGTTTTCTACAACTCGTATATTACATGGGAATCATAATGGGTTCCACAAAAATAAATCCACTATTTCACCAGTGCAAGAACAAGTTCTTAACAGGGAAGCCTGAGCAACTGAGATATTTTTTATTTAGTAAATCATGAGATACTTATGGCAAAGCAAGTTCTGTGCATTGAGAGACAACACACACAAACTGACTAAGGCCTTGACTGACACACAGATACTGGGCAGTAGAAACATCAGTTGAAAGGAGTAATACACAATTCTCAGACATTGAGAAGATCCATCATGTTGTGCCAAAAGGAAGTGAACTGGGGCCGCTACCCTTCCTGGTGTATATTAATGACCTTGCTGACAATATCAACTGTCCTATTTGCAGATGACTCATATATTTTAACCACAGGGGAAAAAATGTGGATCTGTTTTAAGGTACTGGAAGAGTTCTAAGCCAAGTACATAAATGGTTCGACAATAACAAACTGATATAAAAAAGCAAATATGCTGTTTTACTACCAAAAACAAATGACTAAAAAGCTGAGCAAGTGGCAAATATAAAACTTTTTGATTTCTGTATTGTTGGAAAATTAACTTGGACAGAAAACATCAGCAGAAAATGTCATTCATTAAATTCAATTTGCTGTGTGGTATGGAAAAGGTCCAAATTGTTGGTACTAAGTTCTCAAACAGTTTTACTACGCATATTTCCACTCAATTACGTCACATGAAGCAGAGTTACGGGGAATCGCTGTAGACAAAAAAATTAACATTCACAAAGAGTTATCCACACAATGACCAATGTGAGAAGCCAGGAAAGTTGTAGAACAAAATTCAAACTGTTAAACATTACAACAGTAACAAATGACTGTATATAGAAATTTTAATAGGTACCAGGAAAAATATTACATAGTTAAAAGGAAACAACACAATGTTAGATGACTATTGACGAGAACCCATTTTATGTCAATGAACATCTTGATTACTAGAAAAGTTGATTCAAATGACAGTTTACACACACACACACACACACACACACACACACACACACACACACAACGAAATTAAAATTTAGCTGAATTTCAAATGTCAGAAGCTGTTGTAATGAAACATTTCCACACAAAAGTTGCATAAGTGATTAGGAAATTAAGTTAGTGCTGTATTCCAATTATGTAAATTGTATATTAACATATACACTGTGCATTCTCAGAGCATAAAATTGCTAAGTAAAACTTTTATTAATGGTTCCTTGAAAGCAGAACAAAAGAGCTCTGCAAGACCTGCTCCAAGGCTCTTTCATTGCTGTTAATGAAGTAGTGAGCTAGGAACAGATAGCACTTGCCACTAGGTGTGGAGTGCATTGGGATAGCTGTCAATCAGACAATATTCACATTAAAAGACGTCACCATGAACGGCAGCAAGCTAAGTGCCATCTCGTAAAAGCTTCAGGCAGCATTACCGTTAGCTAGGTACACAGGAACACACTGGATTGTTGAATCTGACACAACCATAGTTAATATGTTTGTAAGGAATATCAACATTATGAAAAGGACAGTTGCTATTCACCTTATAGCTGCGATGCTGTGTTGCAGATAGGTACAACAAAAAGACTGTTGGAAATAGGAATAACACACTCGTGTACTTCAGAATTGGTTGCCTTCATTTCTCAACAGTTAGGCTTACAATCACATGGTCATTGTGACTGAACCGACTGGCATGTGGAACTGTCACAGTATGTTTACTTTAATTAAAACAGCCATAATTTGCAAAAAAAAAAAAAAAGGTACTGCAAAAGTTATGTTTATTATTCTGTATTTAGTTATGTATGTACATGAACTAGTGAACCAGGCAATGTTTTGGAATTGCTAAATATGTATAGGGATTGGATATATGTACTAATGTCCTCTTCTTCCCCCCCCCCCCCCCCCTCTTTTTCAATCTCCTCCTTCAGCCTCACCCTCTGTCCAGCACTTCCTCCCCTCTCTCTGTCGATCTTCTCCTTCCCATCCCCCCACTCTCCATCTCTCCTTTTTCTGCCCATGTCCTCCCCTCCCTCCTTGTCCATTTCCTCTCTCCCTCCCTGTCCATTTTCTCATCCCCCCCCCAACCTCTCTTTCTCTCTCTCTCTCTCTCTCTCTCTCTCTCTCTCTCTCTCTCTCTCTCTCTCTCTCTCTCTCTCTCTGATGTTGAGCCTTGTATACAGTCCCTCCAAACAAAAGTTTGATTAGAAATTGAAATCAAATAATACAAATGGGACATCGGTTGGGATCATTGGTGTACTGAGTATGAGACAGACCTCTCCAGCTGATGGTCTGTCAGGATAGTAGCTTCAATGAGATTTTACATAATTTTAACCTACGAATGAGCAGTTTCGGACAATTCAGATTCCATAACAGTATTCTAATCATTAGCCAATAAGCCACAAATACAACTTTCCTGTTGTCTGTTAAAACCGATCGCAAGAAAGAAAACAAAACAGTGCATTGTTGTGTATTCAACTTTTGTGTGTAGAATCTACATGTGAGAAACAGTTTATCTAATGGTTTAAATGCTCAACTTTTGAAGTAAAAATTGACTGCTATGAATCGGCACATTTTCACAGCACAGTACAGTGTTTTCATTCCTATAGTTGGTTTTAACAGAAAACCTATACATTGTTGTTTAAAAGGATATATAGCCTATGTCTATTTAAATGTTTGTTAGAATATCATATAACAATTTCAAATAAATCAATCAAGAACTTTTCAAGATTTTTGGAAACAATGTTTCCCCTTTGTGTGCGTGTGCGTGCGTGCATGCGTGCGTATGTGTGTGTGTGTACATTACACGTCCATCCAAGTGTTTAGTAGAGCATCATGTAAAATTAAACTGCTCAAGAATATTCCTAGATTTTTTAAAACAACAGTAAAAAATCTCTGGTCTTCATATAGTCGTATATATAATAAATATATAAAATTGTCCAATGACAATGTCCATACATAATGATGCATCATGTATCGACTAATTACATCTAAGGGCAGACAAATAAATATACAACTAATCTGTGGTACAGCTATGGGCATACACATGGCACCCTCATATACAAACCTGTTTATATGCAATTTAGAGGAGACGTTTATAGTCAATCCAGATCCTAAATGACCTGACAGCTTTAGGTACATGCATTATATTTTCATGTTCTGGACCCAGGACAAAGACGGTCTCATTCCTTCACAGACCTAACACCTTCTTTACTATCCTTTTCACTTGAGCCTCCTAATCCCAGCAGGCTACCCGTCTGATTATATATGGATATCAAGACATTTCTGCAGGAAGGAATTGTCCCTGATGGACTACAACTGAGGTGAGTTGGCCACCAACTGGCAGAACAAACAGTTGAGTACAATGTGATTTATCACTGAATTATGTAGAGGGAAATTGTCCTTACAACACATCCTTTGATATTATTCCCTCCTGTTGAATTTAATGAGACTGAAAGAATAATTAATACGGTACACTAAAAAATAAAACGTCTGTTGATGGGTAAAATATGTCTACAAAAAGTGAAAGTTTCCTATAAACACAACAACAAAAATCAAATGATTTTGTGGCATCATTGGCCAGGAGGCCCCATTCAGGGAAGTTCGGACGTCAAGTGCAAGTCTTATTTCAGTCAACGCGACACATAGACAACTTGCGTGCTGGTGATGAGGATGCAACGATGATGAGGACACCACAGCACCCAGTCCACGAGCGGAGAAAATCTCCAACCTGGCCAGGAATCGAACCCAGGCATACTGCATGGGAGGCAAGCATCTTACCACTCAGCTATGCCCTATAAATACTATTTTCTTATACATACAAGTTCAATCTTGTGCAACATATTCAATATATTTCTCCCCAAGAAGGAATGGCACCAGATGGATTAAAATAGGCTGCAGTGATAAACCTCTGTAAAAAAAAAAAAAAGATAAAACTAACACCCAACTCCCTTTTAACTATGTAACCAAAATATCTGGAAAATGTTTTGAAAATACATCAAAACTGATTCACAGAATGACTATCAATCATCATAATTTCCACAATATCCTGAACAAAAGGCAATTGGGTTTCATGTGGATCTTTCTACTGAGCAAGCAATGCCCTCTTTTAACAGTCAAGTTTTGGAAACAACTAAAAAGAACTCCAGCAGGTAACTTCTGCGATCTCTCATAAGATTGTGCAAATCAAATTCTTTTGAAAAATTCAGAATATTATGGTTTAAGTGCTACTGCCAGTTCATTGCTTCAGTCATACGTAAAGGACTGACAATAATGCTGAATGGCTCATCTGGAGTACCCACCTCATGTGAGAGGGGCATTTTTTCTGCAGTATGCCATAAGGCTTTATTCTAGGTCCACTCACATTTCTCTGTTCCAACACAGAGAGTAAATTTACACTTCTTGCAGATAATATTAAAATTCTCACTGATGAATTATCAAATATCCATCTTGAAGCAACAGTGAAATCCAATTCTGGTTTTCTTTAAATGCTCTCCCACTCAACAGCAAAATATTTTTTATGCTACTAACAAATTACTGAAAATAACTATATATCTCTACCAAAACTTTTACAATTGTTATGGAACTAGTTTTAATTACTTTTACATCAGGATATTTGATGTAAATGTGGTTGCAATGCATCACTTAGGAACAATGTAAATTACACTGTCTGAATCATACTTTTCGTCTTTTTTTGTCTTCTTAAGTATATGTGAGAGGTGTTCAAAATGAAAGGTGCAAAACACCATGGCGAGTATAATTGATGTCTTTGTTCGAAAGTAATCACCTGGGGCTTGAGCACAACTATCCCACTGTTTCGTGGACTAAAGGATTCCCTGTTCCCAGAATTCCTGTGGCTGTGACAGGAGCCAGTCCTCCACTGTGTCCTTCAGTTTGTCATCTGAGTTGAAGCACTTCCCTCTGAGATGTTTTTTTGGCAGACCAAACACATCGAATTCACAGGGTGACATGTCCAGCTGTATGGCAGATGCTGAAGCTGCTCCCATTTGAACTTGGTCACTACACTTTGTATGACCTTGGACACCTGTGGGTGCATATTATCGGGGAGCAGAATCACTTCTTCTGTGAGCAGCCCAGGTCATTTGCTCTTGACGGACTTGCACAGGCTACGGAGTGTCTCACAGTACATATCACTGCCGATGGTTTTTCATGCTCAATGAATTTGATGACTATAGGACTGTGGACATCAAAAAAACAGTGAGCATCACCTTCCCTGCTGAGGGCGCAGCTTTCAGCTTTTTAGGGGGAGGTGACAATACATGCTTCCATTACCTAGATGTCTCACTATGTTATTCCAAAGCAGCACGTGCAAATTTCAAACATTTGGTTGTAAGGGCATTTCGAACCTTTTTGTTTGAACATACTTAATATTTAATTTGTACTTTCACCATTCTCATATTATTTTGAACAGAGTCATAGACATTTGAAGATTTTTTTTTTCTTCCTGAATATTTTTCTTGTGCTTCAACATCAAAACATAATTTTCTGTTAATTGAATATATGTTCTTTATTTGAGATACTATTTACACTGTACCTTTCATCGGCACATAAGCTATACTTTGACTTTGCACAATTTGACACGTTCCATATGCTTGCAGTTCACTCATTACCTTTATCTATGGAACACAAAATAAATAAAACATGGAAAGTCCAGTATGGAATAGCAATGATATGTAAAGGATAGAATGCTACTCATCACATAGAGGAGGTGTTCAGCTGCTGACAGACACAATGAAAAACACTGCTGCACTTTAGCTTTCAGACAAAAAAGTCCTCCTCCTTCAGAGGCTGAAAACACACACACACACACACACACACACACACACACACACACACACACACACACACACACACACACACACACACGGCTACTATCTGTGGCCCCTCTTGCCTGACTGCGGACTATTCCTATGTCTGACATGAACAGCAGTCCATGGTGGGTGGTGAGTGTGAGATGAGAACGAGGTAGGATAGCAAAGTAAGGTGGGGAGGAGGAAAGGATAGCAGGGTGAGATGGAGGAAAATGAAGTGTTATTGTTGGGGTGAGCAAAGACATGGTAGGGATGGGATAGGTCTGCTAGGTGCAGTGTCAGGAAACTTCGGTGGGGGATGGAAAATGGGAGAGGGAAAGGGAGAGACATAGACAAGACCAATAGGTGCACTGGTGCAATAGAAGGTGTGGGTACTGCTAGAGCAGGAGCAGGAAAGTGGATGAAAGACAGGTACTAGTGAAGGTTGATGCCAGGTGGGGATTACGAGAATGAAGGATATGTTGTTGGGAGAGTTCACACCTGCCTAATTCAGAAAAGCTGGTATGGTAGGAAGGCTTCAGATGGTACAGCTCTGTTGCAGTCACTGAAGTGAAGCACGTCATGTTGAGCAGGTTGTTCAGCAACTGGGTGGTCCAGCTAACTCTCGGCCACAGTTTGGCAGTTGCCAATCATATGGACAGACAGCTTGTTACTTGTCATGTCGATTTGGCAAGCAGCTTCATTGGTAGATCACCTGGCTGTTTTCACAGGTAGCCCTGCCTCTGATGGGACAGGACATGCCTGTGACCACACTGGATTCGATGGTAGTGGGAGGATCTATGTGACAGGTCTTGCATCAAGGTCTAGTGCAGGAATATGAGCCATGAACAAGGGGTTTGGAGAAGGGCTGGACAAGAAATTGTGTAGGTTTGGTGGGTGGTGGAACACCACTGTGGGAAGGATAGTCGGTAGGATATTCCTCACTACAGTGTACGATGAGAGGTAGTTAACACCCAGGCAGAGAATGTGTGTCGAAATAAGTCCTGGGTGTTACTGAATTACAAGAGGAGTGTTCCTTTGTGGGCAGACCGTGGGCATGTGGGGGGTTGACTGGAGAGGTGGGACAAGAGAGACCTGTTTTTGGGCAAACTTAGGAGGGTAATTTCTGTCTGTGAAGGACTCAGAGAGACTTTTGGCACATCTGGAGAGGGCCTGCTCATCACCACAGATGTGATCACCATAGGTGGTTAGTCTGTATGGAAGGGCGGTATTGATATGGGGTGGGTAGCAGCTGTTGAAGAGGAGGTACTGTTGGTGCTTGAGAGGTCTGATGTGGACAAAGGTGCTGATGTAACCATGCTTGAGGTGGAGGTCAAAATCAAGGAAAATGGGTCCTTACGTACTCTTGCCCTCAATCTCTGCTAGCCCCTGATCTACGTTTGCCTTGGTACATGACTCCATACCATCTCAATTCACCAAAGCAAAAGGTGTACTGCACCTTCTTCCTTTCACAATATATTTCCAATCCATGTTCCATGTCACATTCAAGTGCTAATTTCTATCTTGAACACAGTTCTTTTTGAAAATTTTTAGTACAGATGCATTTTTGAGACTTCATTATGAACGCTTCAGGAGTTAGGTAGTTGCATCTCTCTGTACTTTACATTTGTACAGCTTGTGATCTGGTCTTATAAATTCATTTATAAAGTTGTCTTCATTAACAGATCTCACAATTTGGCATTCATGAAGAACTCCCAATGTATATAGCACACGCCCACACACACACACACACACACACACACACACACACACACACACACACACACACACACACACGACCTCTTCAAGATAAACTCACAAATTTCAATCCTATAACAACAGTTGAATAAAGTGCATCTAAAAATGATACAGAATCAAATAAAACGCCATTGTAAACATTCCAGCTGGCTATAGACAGAGGGTAATACTCAGTTTGGAGGATGCCACCACAGAATAATGGTCGTGTTGAGAAAAAAAGGAAATTACAGACAGAGCAAAAAAATTAGTAGATTAAAGACAAAGCAACTAAGGACATGTAAAATATTCACCCAAATGTCACGACAACTGGATCATGTTTTCCCAAACTATTGCTGTTACTGTGATTTTTTTTTTCAATTTATGGAAACAGTGAATACTTGTACTGGTACTTAGTTACTACATTTTTTAACAACAGACCACGAGTTCATATAAACAGGGGCGAGAACGGGAACTGTCTGTGCACTGTTAGAGGTGCTACTCAGGTACTCATTGAAGGGATTCAGGGAAATTTAAAACACTACAGTGGATGGATAGTGTCTGAAACTACAGTGTTTCCAATAAAGTGTTTGATGTTTTGTTGTTGCACTATTGTATGTATCTACACAAAATACACAAAAC
Source organism: Schistocerca gregaria (assembly GCF_023897955.1). Classification (NCBI taxonomy): domain Eukaryota; kingdom Metazoa; phylum Arthropoda; class Insecta; order Orthoptera; family Acrididae; genus Schistocerca; species Schistocerca gregaria. The sequence goes on along the minus strand of NC_064920.1, from coordinate 739,891,564 downwards.
ACCCAGATTCACTGATAGTGCTCATATAAATCAGATTTTTGTAAAGTGAACCAATGCTGTTGACAGAGAGAGTGTGTAAATGTATTATCTAGCACAAGCACTTTTAAATCAGCAAATTATCTCAAATTATCAAGGTAAGCTACAGGAAAGTGTGTAATTTAACATTCTGTTGACAATGATGTCTTTAAAAATTGGGTACTTGATTAGATGTATAAGACTGAGAAAGGAAATGAATCATGACCTATTCAAAGCAACCACACCAGTATACTCTGGAAGTGATGCAGGAAACCACAGAAAACCTAAATATTGATGGCCACATAGGATTTCAAAAAACATTACTACTGAACAGGAATTAAGTGATAACCACTGTTCCCACTTAGGAAATTTGGGTCTTAAAACTTTTGCAAAGATTATAATCATTCTTGGCCATTGCAAAATATTTTAAAAATACAACAGTACTAATTTCAAGGCCTTGGTTCACATTTTTCAACTAACCAAGGCCTTGGTTTACACTTTTCAAACTAACAGAAAATTATTCCCACCAATAACTTAGTCAGGACATTTAAACGGGTTTTCTAAGTTGTTCTGATATGTTAATAAGATCTGTTGGATTACTTCTCTATGACCACACAATTTATAACGCAAGTAACATTTATTAGCACACCTACACTACTTTGTTTCCTCTGTGAATGTTATGTATATCCTAATGGTTGATTCATATCTCCAGCAGTGATTGACCAAAGACAGCAGATACAGTGTTCCAATAAAATATAGAGGAGGAAAAGAGAACTAACAAGGAATATGAATAGGAGGCACATTCTTATTTACAAACCTGGATATTCTACACGCAGTGGCTGCTCTCAACAAAATCAGCTACTGACAATTGTATAATTTACTGTTCACTATACTTCAAGAGAAAATTTCACTTCAAGATATGACTACAAAAAGGATTACTAACTAAAATTTAATTAGAAACTAGAATTAAATTCCAGCAGGGCACATGCTCCAAGAATGACCTTCCCTAGACACTTGCCAGGGACCTTTACTCCTCAACCCACTCTTTCCCAGTTTATGCATTTATCAGTCTCATTTTAATTCTCAATATTTATACTACTGGTAGATGTGTGTTCCTCTTCTATCTCAATATAATGAAATGTTGTACTAGTTCCCTGAAAGAGAATGGACCTTACATAAATGTCACTGGTGAAGCACTTTACTTTCCGGATGTTCCAGAATTTTAAAGTTAGATTCATTTACCACCAAAAAACAGCAACACAAGTTATTTATTAACCAATAAAAGCAAAATAAACAAGTTCATAAACCATGATAATATCTTTAACAAAAGGTGGATTTCTTTTTTATGTATTTTATACACAGAAATGCAACTGTTCTTCCAGTTATGAGCGACATTTTTATCACCACCGAACAAGTCTGCTTCAAGCTAAACACTGTAACAAAATTGCCTGCGAACCTACAGGCACTAACAAATAAATATTATTTACTGGTGAGTTTTATTATTTTTGTATACTATCATGTGAAGAATCTCTTCTTTTTTTCCTGGTCTGATCCCAGGACAGTGCTTAAACCCAGTGTTATCCTCGTGAAAATGTGAGAACATTTTCAATATATGTTTGTGAATCGTGTAGCAGAGGCAGGACATGGGTACCAACACAGTATTCACTTAGGGCAATTGGGGAAACCGCCTAAAAAGCACATCCAGGGTGACTGTTCACCTGACCTCATCATTAATCTGTCAAGTGGAGTCAATCTGCGGACAGCACACTTCCTTGAATCCCAGAATTGTTATGCTTACACCTGTGCCTATCAGGGCTGGTCTTAATCATGTGAAGAATTTAATAAATTAAATTAAAATTGAAAGTTTTCTGCAGAACCAAAATACTTTCCACAATATTAGTGTCACTAGACTTCAGGTGGAAGATAAAGGTACTACAATATTATTTAGACAATTAAATCAAACAAGGTTTTTCCCCACCCAAATAGTGACATTTTCACTTTGTTCCTTCTCTAAGTGAGAATCTATCAGCAAATGGCTGTCCTTTATTGAAATACATTATAAAACCATATAATCTATAATCACATAAATTACATGTACTGCAGCTAGGATAAATCTATGATTAAAGGTACATAACACAGCCTTTGACATGTTCCAAGTAGTCACCAGAAAAAAAATTAACTTGTATCTGGTGATGTTATTAAACTTATGCTCTGATAACATACATTTCATCACTGATAAATCTCTTCTGTGTATGAAAATGTGTGCATCATGTCACTCTCCCCCCTCACACACACACACACACACACACACACACACACACACACACACACACAGCACATTAGTGCATTTGATTCAGTGTGAAGTAATAAAGTAATAATAAATTCACATCTTAAGAATTTGGTATACATTCGGTCTGAAGAATATATGCTGAATAGCTACTGAAACTCTTCAGTGTGCGTGACTGCTTGGGTGGGTGCATGGGAAGCTGCATGCGCGATCGTATGTTTGATGCAAATGCATGTACATACTCATTTCACATTTTTGCACCATTATTTTATTTTCACCATCAAAGTGGAGTTATTTTCTACTTAATAATTACCTAATTTCCACTGTCATTGACAACTGCACTCTACTTCTGTCTTGTTTATGAGATCTACTTTACGAAATGTGTGATTACTCTTCCCCGTAAGAAACTACTGCATTAAATCAGTAATTTTTTTTATCACATTTTGGGTCTGATTTGTGCATCCAACAGTTTGATAAAAGTATTAAAACTGAAGAAGAAGAAGAGAAAAAAACATCTGCAGTGGTGTTTTTCATAATCAGAAGACTTCTCGAAGGCTTCTTGCAACTAGTTTCACTAAAAGCATTGCTCAAATAAATGCCTAAAAAGGAATAACTAACAGTCTACAAATTTCTGTTACTTAATCTTTTTTAATCTAAGGGATTCCAAACTCAAAGTTATCCAAAGAAATTCCAAAAGCTCAAAGACAGTAAGATACTACATAAACACTAGTATAGTAGGTAATGCTACAAATGGATGAATGTAATCACCACTGCATGTAAAGTAAAATACTCAATTTCTAGAAGCAATAAAGTAATTTAAAACAAGCTAGATATAGACAGTTTCTTTATGGTCTGCAGCATTAATTATCTTACTTCAACTTTCTTTTCACAAAGTTATTAACAAACGTCAGGGCTGTATGTCAGTAAGTTGTAATTGCCAAAAGAACAAGAACTACTGCTTCAGAAAATGTAAATTAAACCATCTCAGTTTGTACTACAGTGATGTACACTTACCTTTACATGTTATGAGACTTTCAAATAAGTAAATAAAGGTGTTGTGCCAAATCAGTATTGTGCCTGCTAATGTGTAGCAGGACAGTAAGGAAACATGTAATAGTGTATGAGATTACTTAATTTGCTTACAACTGATACTGAGTAGTCAGATTTATGTATTGTATTTAACAATAACTTTCTGAATACAGCAGGTGAGTTAAACAAGAACTTAGTTTCACAGGCAATCATACAATTCTCTCAGAAAATGGCTTTCCATGATTGCTATTTGAAAAACACCGCTGTGATACAAACACAGGATGAAACTGAGTCAATAATTAAATTGCTGAAGACTAAGATCTCTAACAGATATGATGGGGTTTGTAGCAGGATACTAAAGCATTGTGCTGCCTATGTTAGCTGAGTCTTAGTCACATTTGTAATTCTACTTGTAGGAATGGTTAGTTTCTTAAATGATTAAAACACTCAACAGCGAAACTGCTTTCTACAAAGATGAGAATGGGATAATGTTCACAGTTTTTGACTTATTAATGCCATTGGTGCTTGTAAAAGCTATTGAAAAGAGTGTATACATAAGGGTAACTGATCATTTCAGTTCAAATAATTTTATGTGAAGCATACAATTTGGTTTTTGAGGTGTTCTAATGACTGAAAATGATATATTCTACTTTCTTGGTGAGGCACTGGATGGATTAAACAAAAAAAATGTGAACATAGTCATCTTCCTTGTTTCAACTAAGGCATTTGATTGTGTTGGTCACAAAACATTACTGCAGAAATTGGGCCATTTTGGAATAAAAGTAGCAGCATACAACTGGTTCTCTCATACATTAAGAACAGACAGCAAGAGGTTGTTCTCAGCAGTAATGAGAGTACTCAGATGTGGTGCCTGATTGGGGCGAAGTTATGTGGGGGATGCCTCAGGGATCAGTGCTGGGATCATAATATACAGTCATTGAATATTAATAAAACTGACAAACTGCAGGGTCATTTTCCTGGCTAGAAATGGAGGAAAAGAGGCCCTATGAATATATATCCAAAAATACATCAATGCCATGGTAAAGGGCACAGATGAATGAAAGTTCCTCTGACCAGATGCCTTGTGTTCTTTGCACATTGCAGGTCGTGTGATTAATGAAGTGTGCTGCAAGCAGCAGAATGGTCCGATACTCATGTTGGGAACAAGCAGAGATGGTGTTTGTGTATGACCAAACAGATTGTAAAAGTCGAGAGGCAGTACGGCTATAGCAAACAAGTACCCTCACAGAGACAAACCACAACACACAATGTTCCGAACCCTTTTTGGGCATTTGTGTGATCGTGGGATCTTTCTGACAGACAAACATGCAGGGAGGCAGCAGACTGTATGTACACAAGTATTGGGGGACCAAATTCTGCAGGATATCGAGACAAAGCCTAGTAAAGGCTCCAGGCAAGTGGCCCGCCAGCATGGTGTAGGCCGAAGTACGATTATGTGTATCCTGTGTGACAACCACTACCATCCCTATCATCTGCAACATGTTGAACATCTATTGTGATGTGGATGTGATGCAGCTCTGTACGATGTTCTGGGACAATTTGTAGTCATTCCACGCACAGCATCCATTTCTGGACATGTGTTTGCAGACCTTTTTTTCCCAGTCAGGAATCCATCCCTGCAGTTTATCACTTTTTTTAATGTTCACCCTGATGGTTGAGTGCAACATTAAAACTGAAATTCTGATTGCACAGAATGGGCTTATTGTTAGTGATTCTAAACAATTAAAATCGTTAGCTGTTCTAATAAGGCGTTTCAGAAACTATCAAGGAAAATTCACATTCTGGCTCTTGATCAAAAATGACCTTGATCAAAAACTGAATGCTGCTGTATTTACCTAAATCCGATTTGTATGTTGTTACACCAGTTGTTCATGTGCAAATTTATACACTGTGCAACAGTGTATCTTGTCTATACAAACTAAGCTGCAGACAGGGTATTAAAACTTAATAACGCAATTCTTTGTATCAGATTTCCAGTTTTTTTTCTCTTTTCCTTTTAATTTAATTTAATTTATATATTCTTATGCACACTGTTCATGCACAAATCAACAATCTAGAACTAGTGTATCTGGTGGTCCCAAACAGGATATTCCTGTACATGGAATTGCATAAATCATGGTATCTATTTTGTCATCAATAACAATTAGTTTGCCTAGTAATTACAACAAAAACGTATAGCACTGCTACTGAAAATTTCTGTATTACAGATGCGTTTCTTTTTCTATGCAGTTCTGACAGGGCCATTTTATCGTAGTTACTGTTAAAAAGCTTTCATTGTTTTAGTTCACAAATAGACACCTTCCAAAGGTTTCACACTAATTATGGCCATAGAAGCATGGTATTTTCAGAGTGTACTTCCGGCCAAAAAACCATTCTGGAAGCTGGAGTCAGAGGTTTTTGTTAAACCTTCATTTGAGTTTTTGTGTTGATATTTCCATAGAAATGTTCATCCCAACACATCTGTCTTTATTTCTAACTGACAAGCCAATTACCAATTTTCATAGATTTGGATTTAAAAAATTTTAATGTAACAAAAACTATTAAGAAAAGGATAGTTGCTACTGACCATATAGTGGAGTTGCTGACAAGGGAACCTCCCCATCGCATCCCCCTCAGATTTAGTTATAAGTTGGCACAGTGGAGAGGCCTTGAAAAACTGAACACACATCAATTGAGAAAACAGGAAGAAGTTGTGTGGAACTATGAAAAAATAAACATAATATACAAACTGAGTAGTCCGTGTGCAAGATAGGCAACATCAAGGCCAATACACGGTGAGGAGCGCCGTGGTCCCGTGGTTAGTGTGAGCAGCTGGGGAACGAGAGGTCCTTGGTTCAAGTCTTACCTCGAGTGTAAATTTTACTTTCTTTATTTTCGCAAAGTTATGATTTATCGTTCGTTCATTGACGTCTCTGTTCACTGTAATAAGTTTAGTGTATGTGTTTTGCAACCGCACCGCAAAACCATGCAATTAGTAGACAAAATGACGTGCCTCTCCAATGGGAACCAAAAACATTTGATCGAAAGGTCATAGGTCAACCAAGTCCTCCACAGGAAAACAAGTCTGATATATTTTATACGACACTGGGGACGGCATGTGCGTATGTTGTCGACCCACCTAACTTGTACACTTGGCGAATGGGTAAAAAGGTTCTTCGACCTTGCCCGATATAGGTTTTCTCGTGGATGTGATAATTACTCCCAAAAAAGTGATGAAAACATAAGGTTTGTCACATAAACTGCAACGAATGAATACAACAGTTTCACAGTTGCACAGTTTTATCCATGCTCTGTCAAAACATGTTTTTAACGTTTTCAAATTTTTCCGTGTGTAGACCGTGAAATCCTGCATATGTCCAAGCAAATCTGAACATGTCCTGGAATTTTGGAGAGCGAAGTTGATTACGTATGAGTGCTTGAACTTTGATAATTGTCTGAAAATAAAAAAAATAAACTTTTTCACTCAAGGGAAGACTTCAACCAAGTACCTCTCATTCCACAGTTGCTCATGCTGACCACGGGACCACGGTGCTCCTCAGCTCAAATTATCCTTGATGTTGCTTATCTTGCACATGGACTACTCAGTTTTTTATATTTTGCTTATTTTTTTCATAGTTCCACACAACTTCTTCCTGTTTTCTCGATTGATGTGTGTTCAGTTTTTCAAGGCCTATCCAATGTGCCAAATTATAACTAAATCTGAGGGGGGTGCGATGCGGAGGTGCCCCTTGTGAGTCACAGATAGGCACGACTAAAAGACTGTCAGAAAATGAACTTTCAGCCAACGAGGCCTTTGCTGGATATTGTATACACACACACACACACACACACACACACACACGCACACGCACACGCACACGCACACGAGCGCGCGCGTGCGCGCACACGCAGGAGCCAGCGCAAGTGTGTGTTTGTGTTTGTGTGTGTGTGTGTGTGTGTGTGTGTGTGTGTGTGTGTGTGTTTTTTTTTTTTTTTTTTTTTTTTTTTTTTTTTTTTTTTTTTTTTTTTTTTTTTTCTATCTCCGACAAAAGCCTTGTTGGCCGAAAGCTCATTTTCTGACAGTCTTTTTGTTGTGCCTATCTGTGGCTCATCATCTCCACCATATGCTGAGTATCAACTCTCCTTTTCATTATATTGTTACATTCCATCCTGGATTATCCAATGTTAATATAATGAAATATTTTTCATCGCCCATTTCACACCCTTAGGGGTTGAATTTCCAAACACATTGAAACACGTTTTTCTAGCTCAGAAACCAATAAAAAAAACATAGATTTAGCTTGAAAAATAGTTTCATAATTAAACACTTTCATAATAACTTTCATTCTCTATTTCGCTCCCTTAGGAATTGAATTTCCAAAAATACTGAAACACATGATTTTTTAAATTTCAGTTAAGAAGGCAAATACAAATTCACATAGGTTTAGGTTTAAAAATGGTTTCATAATGATATATTTCCATAAAAACTTTCATTTCCTCCTAGGGGTTGAATTTCCAAACACACTGAAATGTGTGTTGTTCTTTTTTTCCGCTTCTAACCAAGATGTCAAATAACGATTTTCATATATGTAGCTTTGTTAATTCCTTAACAATTATTTATTTTCCAAAAAAGTCTTCCAATCATTATTTCACCCCCTTAGGAGTTGAATATTCAAAAATGCAGAAATGTCCTTTTTTCTGTTTCTTTTCGAGAAGCGTAATACCAATTTTCACAGTTATATCTTCAAAATCGCATTAATAGTGACATGTTTTAAAACCATCTTGCATCCACTATTTCACTCTCTTAAGCATGGAATTTTCAAAAATACATTCTTAAGTGATGCAATGATGGGTTGGTGAATTAATGCGGACATACCCCTTTATATATAGGGATTACAGCAGTGTCTGTAATAAGCGACAAGCCAACATGAAAATTACTTATCTTGCTTATTTTCATTTGTTTATAACAAGGCAACTTTATTGAAAAAGTACCATTATCAATATCAAAATTATTTGAAACATGAGTGGTTGAACCCCGTAAAATTCATTCTGTGTTGTTTACTGAGAACTGTGCTGTTTAAGGAGAACTGATGCAAAAATTAACATAGAACATGTGCACCTACAGAACTATATTGAAAGTCTACATTCATGGTCTATTTATTTTGTGTTTATGACACTCCTTAATCAACAAAAGGCATCATAACATTTTGAATTTATCACTCCACAACAGATTGGTGCTCACTGTAAAGAAGGCACAATGAATTTCATATAGGCAGTATGAAAAACCTGTTACATATAAGCTTTTGGGCAAAGTCTGCTTCAGAAAAGAACAATACACACACATTTTCACAAGCAAGCGCATCTCACACACACAACTGCTACCTCCAGCCACACTGCAACAGAAACACATTGAATGGGAGCTGCAATCCGAAGTGCAACAGGGAAGGGGAAGGGATAGTAGAGTACGACTGGGAAAATAGGAATCAGCATTGCCTGGTGGAGCATGCAGGGGCTAGACATTATGGGATCCTGCAGCTGGCAGGTGCAGAACTGTGAGGTAGTGGGAGAGGGAGATGAGGGGAAAAATGGGGAACAGAAAGTAGAGAGCAGAGAAGGGAAAGACCAGAGGGTGTGCCAGCAGAGAGCAGCACACAATATGGGTGAGAGGAGGTGAATTGTAAGGAGGTGACAGGACAGACAGAGCAGAAACAATTTGGTGGAAGGTGTGGGGACAGCAGGTTCTCGTAGTTTGAGGCCAGTATGATTTCAGGAGCTGAGAATGTGTTGTGCAGATAACTCCCATCTGTGCAGTTCAGAAAAGCTGGTGATGGAGGGGAGGTTCCAAATGGCCCGGATTGTGGAGCTACCACTGAAATCAAGCATGTTATGTACAGCTGCATGTTTGGCCACAGGACGATCAACTTTGGTCTTGGCCACAGTTTGACAGTGGCCACTCATCTTTGTGGGCAGCTGGTTGGTAGCCATACCAATATACAAAGGTGAACAATGATTGCAACAGAGAGAGTACATAACAAGGCTGCCTTCACAGGTGGCCATGCCTCTGATAGGGTATGACAAGCCTGTTATAGGATTAGAATAGGAAGTGTTGGGTGGATAGCAATATCTTACAGAGGAAGCAGAAGTCATTCTGGGATGCCTATGCCATGGAGATGTGTTTCGGCAGAACCAGGTTTGCAAGTGGAAAGGACTAGTGGAATCTGTAAAGGTGAAGGTCATTGTTAAAGAAGAAATGGGGTACAGGGGAAGGAATTTTTAAGGTTAGGCCGGGCTTTGGAGGGGGTGGGGAAAGAAGATTCCTCGGTTTAGGCAGCATTCAAGGAACAGGATGAGGGACTACAAAGGAGTGCCCCCTTTGGCACCCAGTACTCCCACCAGACTGGAACAACTGAACCAAATCCTTCAATTGGACTCTGGTTATCCATCATCACATCCTTAAATCAGGGACAGCCATCCCAAGATCCATCCCAGGCCTCCTACAATGGTATTCTGTTGCCCACCCAACCGTCACAACATCCTATGCCAATCCCAGCTCCTTATCACAAGGATCATTCACTGTGGAAGACCCAGGTGTAAGACCTGACCAATCCACCCACCCAGCACTTCCTACTCTTGTCCTGACATGAGCTTGTCCCATCATAGAGTGGCCCACTTGTGAAAGCAGCCACATTATATACTCACTCATATACAAGCTCTATTGCAATCACTGTTCAGCTTTTTAATTGGTATGACTACCAACCAGGTGTCCACAAGGATGAATTGCCATCCCCAAACTGTGGCCGAGAGCAAAGTGGCCCACCCATTGGTGCAACATGCAGCTGTATATAACATGCTTTACTTCAATGGCTGCTTCAAATAAATCCTGGGCTATCTGGATCCTCGCCTCCACTATCACCTTTTCTGAACTGTGAAGATGGGAGTTATTCTTACAACATGTTCACAACTCCCAAAATCATCCATGTATCAACCTACAGTAACCCACTGCGACCAAAGCCTCCACACAACTTCTTCTGCCACATCTGTTCTCTCACCTCCTTACAGTTCACCTCCCTTCACCCACATTGTGCACTACTCTCTGCTGGCACACCCACCTGTGTTTTCCCCTTCTCTGCTCCTCTACTTTTCTTTCCCTGCTTTCCCCCTCCTCTCCCTTCCCCACAGCCCCCCAACACTGCACCTGTCAGCCCTGTCCTGCCACATTTAGTCCCTGTATGCTCCACCAGGCTATGCCTACTCCTCTTCCCCTACCCATACCCTGCCATCCCTCTCTCTTTCCAGAGACAGGCTGGACAGTGAAGGGGGAGGCGTGTTTATAGCGATAAGAAGTGCAATAGTATCGAAGGAAATTGACGGAGATTCGAATTGTGAAATGATTTGGGTGAAGGTCACGGTTAAAGCAGGCTCAGACATGGTAATTGGATGTCTCTATAGGGTCCCAGACTCAGCAGCTGTTGTGGCTCAGCACCTGAAGAATAATTTGGAAAATATTTCGAGTAGATTTCCCCACCATGTTATAGTTCTGGGTGGAGATTTTAATTTGCCGGATATAGACTGAGAGACTCGAATGTTCATAACGGGTGGCAGGGACAAAGAATCCAGTGAAATATTTTTAAGTGCTTTAGCTCAAAACTACCTTGAGCAGTTAAACAGAGAACCGACTCGTAGCGATAACATATTAGACCTTCTGGTGACAAACAGACCCGAACTATTTGCATCAGTTAATGCAGAACAGGGAATCAGCGATCATAAAGCGGTTACTGCATCGATGATTTCAGCCGTAAATAGAAATATTAAAACAGGTAGGAAGATTTTTCTGTTTAGCAAAAGTGACAAAAAGCAGATTACAGAGTACCTGACGGCTCAACACAAAAGTTTTGTCTCAAGTACAGATAGTGTTGAGGATCAGTGGACAAAGTTCAAAACCATCGTACAATATGCGTTAGATGAGTATGTGCCAAGCAAGATCGTAAGAGATGGGAAAGAGCCACCATGGTACAACAACCGAGTTAGAAAACTGCTGCGGAAGCAAAGGGAACTTCACAGCAAACATAAACATAGCCAAAGCCTTGCAGACAAACAAAAATTACGCGAAGCGAAATGTAGTGTGAGGAGGGCTATGCGAGAGGCTTTCAACGAATTCGAAAGTAAAGTTCTATGTACTGACTTGGCAGAAAATCCTAAGAAATTTTGGTCCTATGTCAAAGCGGTAGGTGGATCAAAACAAAATGTCCAGACAGTCTGTGACCAATATGGTACTGAAACAGAGGATGACAGACTAAAGGCTGAAATACTAAATGTCTTCTTCCAAAGCTGTTTCACAGAGGAAGACTGCACTGTGCTTCCTTCCCTAGATTGTCGCACAGTTGACAAAATGGTTGATATTGAAATAGACGACAGAGGGATAGAGAAACAATTAAAATCGCTCAAAAGAGGAAAGGCCGCTGGTCCTGATGGGATACCAGTTCGATTTTACATAGAGTACGCGAAGGAACTTGCCCCCCTTCTTGCAGCGGTGTACCGTAGGCCTCTAGAAGAGCGAAGCGTTCCAAAGGATTGGAAAAGGGCACAGGTCATCCCTGTTTTCAAGGAGGGACGTTGAACAGATGTGCAGAACTATAGACCTATATCTCTAACGTCGATCAGTTGTAGAATTTTGGAACACGTATTATGTTCGAGTATAATGTCTTTTCTGGAGACTAGAAAGCTACTCTGTAGGAATCAGCATGGGTTTCGAAAAAGACGGTCGTGTGAAACCCAGCTCGCGCTATTCGTCCACGAGACTCAGAGGGCCTTAGACGCAGGTTCACAGGTAGATGCCGTGTTTCTTGACTTCCGCAAGGCGTTTGACACAGTTCCCCACAGTCGTTTAATGAACAAAGTAAGAGCATACGGACTATCAGATCAGTTGTGTGCTTGGATTGAGGAGTTCCTAGATAACAGAACGCAGCATGTCATTCTCAATGGAGAGAAGTCTTCCGAAGTAAGAGTGATTTCAGGTGTGCCGCAGGGGAGTGTCATAGGACCGTTGCTATTCACAATATACATAAATGACCTTGTGGATGACATCGGAAGTTCACTGAGGCTTTTTGCACATGATGCTGTGGTGTATCGAGAGGTTGCAACAATGAAAAATTGTACTGAAATGCAGGAGGATCTGCAGCGAATTGACGCATGGTGCACGGAATGGTAATTGAATCTCAATGTAGACAAGTGTAAAGTAATGCGAATACATAGAAAGATAGGTCCCTTATCATTTAGCTACAAACTAGCAGGTCAGCAACTGGAAGCTGTTAATTCCATAAATTATCTGGGAGTAAGCATTAGGAGTGATTTAAAATGGAATGATCATATAAAGTTGATTGTCGGTAAAGCAGATACCAGACTGAGATTCATTGGAAGAATCCTAAGGAGATGCAATCTGACAACAAAGGAAGTAGGTTACAATACGCTTGTTTGACCACTGCTTGAATACTGCTCAGCAGTGTGGGATCCACACCAGATAGGGTTGATAGAAGAGATAGAGAAGATCCAACGGAGAGCAGTGCGCTTCGTTACAGGATCATTTAGTAATCGCGAAAGCATTACAGAAATGATAGATAAACTCCAGTGGAAGTCTCTGCAGGAGAGACGCTCAGTAGCTCGGTACGGGCTTTTGTTGAAGTTTCGAGAACATACCTTCACCGAAGAGTCAAGCAATATATTGCTTCCTCCTACGTATATCTCGCAAAGAGACCATGAGGATAAAATCAGAGAGATTAGAGCCCACACAGAAGCATACCGACAATCCTTCTTTCCGCATACAATACGAGACTGGAATAGAAGGGAGAACCGATAGAGGTACTCAGGGTACCCTCCGCCACACACAGACAGGTGGCTTGCGGAGTATGGCTGTAGATGTAGATGTAGACCCACTGTGGATTGTTGCTCCCATTCGACGCGCTGCTTTGCAGTCTGGGCGGAGTGACCGGAGGCAGCAGTCACGGGTGTATGATGTGTGTTTGCTTGTGACAATGTGTGCGCATTTTTGTGTCCTGAAGAACACTTTGCCAAGAAGCTTATACATACCAGTCTTTTCATCTTGCCTGTCTGCAAATCAATGTGTCATCTTTAAGGTGAGTAGCAATCTATCCTTTGCATAATACTGTTTACATCTCAACCTGGACTTCCAGAACACTTCAATGAAAGCAATGACAACATTTAAAAAGAAAATAAACAAAATAAAATAAGAATGAACAAAAGGTATAATAACTGGAGACAACATTTTGATGTTCACCCCTCCAAGGTGAAGCTCACTGTTAAATGTATATCAAAAATATTAAAAAAGCCATGTTGGTTGGCTCAAGATATTCAAATCTGTGTAGTGCTAAGTGCTAATGTTTACCAAGTCATTTGCATTTTAGCTGTCATGGGAGAGTTTAATTACAGCTATCATCATTTAAAGTACAAAGTTCATAATTTTCACATTTTTGTTATTTTAAGAGTAGCTTTATGCAGCATGCAGTGTCACAGCCATGTAGCCTGATCTATTGTTACAGCTGTCTTACTGTAGTCTTCAGTTTGTCTTTGTTAGGGTCAGTACTTCCCTCTATGTTATTAACAGCAGTTCACAGTGCAAGATCTCTGGATGGTAATCAAATGGGGAGGGTACATAACTGTCCCCTTATGCCTTAGCAACAGACAGAAGGTGCTGCTCATCGCTGAGAAGGACCCAGCATGAAACACTTCATCTGTTAGAATGATAACCAATTTTCCTAAAAGCACAGTGGGTTTGTTGTTTACTGGGAGATCCAACACTAGGCATATAATGGAGTCCACCAGAAAAACTGCTGGCATAAGGGAAAGGAAGGCCAGAGTGCACTTGTAGGATGGAAGGAGGGGCAAGCTTGTTTGAGATGTGGGCCCTCGGCAATAAATTGTTAAGAATACTGGTTGCAGCTAGCTACAAATTGTAACACATGTTAACTCGGATGAAAGAACATCATTGTTTCTTCAGAAAACTTATAATGGAGAACCAGTACATTTTTCAATCAATAGACAAATGCCTAAATGACAGACATTGTGATAAGAAAACACACAAAAAAAAAATAAACTAAAATCAACCAATATCGAAGAAGAATCTGGATCTGATAAGATAAATGTATGGGTCTACATGGATTATGTGAAACAACTTTAAAAATAAATAAATAAATGAGAATGAGAGAGAGAGAGAGAGAGAGAGAGAGAGAGAGAGAGAGATCGTATGTTCCTAGGAGACTCAAGCAACATATTACATCCTCCCACAAATATCACTCAAAATAACAATCGAATAAAAGAAGAGAATTTTGAGCTCATACAGAGACTTACTAACAGTCATCCTTCTTGCACACCATTTATGAATAAAACAGAAAGGGGGAAATGTTAGTGATTCCTGAAGTGTCCGATGCCACAGATTCTAGAACGGCTTACTGAAGAAAGATGCAGGTAAAGTTCTGCTTAACTTTAACACCACAGTGCTTTACTACAGTTGAGTTGAAGTACGCTGATCCCTGACACTGGCAGTGGGCTGGCTGCAGCAGCTTTACAGGCCTACCTAAACCAATAATGTAATGGCGAGAGGGGGGGGGAGATGCTGAGAGTATAGTGTGGAAGAAGATACACAGACTGAAAGACCTGATGTTGGAGAGACTGTGCCTGCCAACACAATTCCGAGAAACTGTCGTTGGATGCTCTGACTCTGAGTGACCAACCCTGCCCTTTCCACTGTTTGCCAAACCTATGTGGCCAAGAAATTGAAGTAGGGCCGTCATGATGATCGACCAGGACATTTTATCAGTTAGGTGGACAGCAGAATATTACTTTGGGATAAATCAGAAGAATTTTGGAGAGGATATTCGTTAATACAGAAAATGATGCAAAGTATTCAAAGTCTTGATGGAATCTTTTCTGCAACTTCTGTGTGACCTTCTATGCGAGAAGAACCACCACTTACTTGTTATCACCCACATGAATGGCCATTATTAAGTTGTATCTAAGGTCAGTTTAAGCTTCTATTTTTGCTCTGTGGTCTCCACAATTCAGTTCATTACACAGGTCTATGGGTCCTCATCTACACTATTCTCACTATTCTCTAAACAGTCTCCTTCTCTTCTCCCCTGCCATTACTGTCCCCCTCCCCCCCCCCCCCCTCCACACACACACACACACACACACACACACACACACACACACACACACACAGAGAGAGAGTTCTTCTTTCTTATTTAATTAAATATTACACACCACTACCACTGCCTGCACAAGAGCGAGCTGTCTACAATGTTTTATTACTAACATTATCCTGTCACTCTTCTTCCTAGTGCTTTCCCTTCTCCGACACACCACAAATGCTCAGTTCAGTTGATCCGCCATGCAGTGACAATGCAGCTTTTTTTACTGCCTTTTGGCTTTCATCTCAACATCCACATGGGAAAAATATATTAAAAACAAAGATTCCAAGACTTACCAAGCGGGAAAGCACCGGCAGACAGGCACAATGAGCAGAACACACAAACACACACACAGAATTACTAGCTTTCGCAACCGATGGTTGCTTCTTCAGGAAAGAAGGAAGGAGAGGGAAAGACGAAAGGATGTGGGTTTTAAGAGAGAGGGTAAGGAGTCATTCCAATGCCGGGAGCGGAAAGACTTCCCTTAGGGGTAAAAAAGGACAGGTGTACACTCGCACACACACACACATATCCATCCGCACATACACAGACACAAGCAGACATATTTAAAGGCAAAGAGTAAGGGCAGAGATGTCAGTCGAGGCGGAAGTACAGAGGCAAAGAAGTTGTTGAAAGACAGGTGAGGTATGAGTGGCGGCAACTTGAAATTAGCGGAGGTTGAGGCCTGGCGGATATCGAGAAGAGAGGATATACTGAAGGGCGAGTTCCCATCTCCGGAGTTCGGATAGGTTGGTGGTGGTGGGAAGTATCCAGGTAACTCGGACGGTGTAAGACTGTGCCAAGATGTGCTGGCCGTGCACCAAGGCATATTTAGCCACAGGGTGATCCTCATTACCAACAAACACTGTCTGCCTGTGTCCATTCATGCGAATGAACAGTTTGTTGCTGGTCATTCCCACATAGAAAGCGTCACAGTGCAGGCAGGTCAGTTGGTAAATCACGTGGGTGCTTTCACACGTGGCTCTCCCTTTGATCATGTACACCTTCCGGGTTACAGGACTGGAGTAGGTGGTGGTGGGAGGGTGCATAGGACAGGTTTTACACCGGGGGCGGTTGCAGGGGTAGGAGCCAGAGGGTAGGGAAGGTGGTTTGGGGATTTCATAGGGATGAACTAAGAGGTTACGAAGGTTAGGTGGACGGCGGAAAGACACTCTTTGTGGAGTGGGGAGGATGGATCTCATTTCGGGGCAGGATTTTAGGAAGTCGTATCCCTGCTGGAGAGCCACATTCAGAGTCTGATCCAGTCCCGGGAAGTATCCTGTCACAAGTGGGGCACTTTTGAGGTTCTTCTGTGAGAGGTTCTGGGTTTGAGGGGATGAGGAAGTGGCTCTGGTTATCTGCTTCTGTAGCAGGTCGGGAGGGTAGTTGCGGGATGCGAAAGCTGTTTTCAGGTTGTTGGTATAATGGTCGAGGGATTCAGGACTGGAGCAGATTCGTTTGCCACGAAGGCCTAGACTGTAGGGAAGGGACCGTTTGATATGGAATGGGTGGCAGCTGTCATAATGGAGGTACTGTTGCTTGTGGGTGGGTTTGATGTGGACGGATGTGTGAAGCTGGCCATTGGACAGATGGAGGTCAACGTCAAGGAAAGTGGCATGGGATTTGGAGTAGGACCAGGTGAATCTGATGGAACCAAAGGAGTTGAGGTTGGAGAGGAAATTCTGGAGTTGTTCTTCACTGTGAGTCCAGATCATGAAGATGTCATCAATAAATCTGTACCAAACTTTGGGTTGGCAGGCTTGGGTAACCAAGAAGGCTTCCTCTAAGCGACCCATAAGCCTTCTTGGTTACCCAAGCCTGCCAACCCAAAGTTTGGTACAGATTTATTGATGACATCTCTGAACTCCGGAGATGGGAACTCGCCCTTCAGTATATCCTCTCTTCTCGATATCCGCCAGGCCTCAACCTCCCCTAATTTCAAGTTGCCACCGCCCATACTTCAGCTGTCTTGCAACAACTTCTTTGCCTCTGTACTTCCGCCTCGACTGACATCTCTGCCCTTACTCTTTGCCTTTAAATATGTCTGCTTGTGTCTGTGTGGCCATATGTGTGTGTGTGTGTGTGTGTGTGTGTGTGTGTGTGTGTGTGTGTGTGTGCGCGCGCGCGCGAGTGTACACCTGTCCTTTTTTCCCCCTAAGGCAAGTCTTTCCGCTCCCGGGATTGGAATGACTCCTTACCCTCTCCCTTAAAACCCACATCCTTTCGCCTTTCCCTCTCCTTCCCTCTTTCCTGAAGAAGCAACCATCGGTTGCGAAAGCTAGTAATTCTGTGTGTGTGTTTGTGTGTTCTGTTCATTGTGCCTGTCTGCCGGTGCTTTCCCGCTTGGTAAACCAGTGTGATTGGCTAGTATGGTCAAAGATTAACCCTGCATTGCTGGTGACAGACTGCAACCTGGGTGGATTTTTGACAACTCTAGCCACTTTTGCCGGTGAAACATCAGAAAAATCATTAAACAAGTATTATCTAAAGGTGCCGAGACAAACAGGCAATGTGTCAATGCATACATTAAGCGGCACTGTTCAAGTTCTTATTTTCATTCCTACCTACCTCCGAACTACTCCACTTTATGGAGAGTGGTTATGTTTAATCATTTCGTAGTTAGTAACTCCATTTTAATTGTTAAAATCCTTAACCCAAATATTCTTCACCATACAGCATTGTTATAAAAGATAAACATCTATTCCACTGTGAAGCCTCTCTCCAACAATATCAATAACCTCATCTCTGGATTCACATTCCAAATCATCTCACAAACCTACTCCTACTGCTGTCATGGCAACTTCTGTATTTACTAAGTATTCAACTGTAACACTTTTCTTCCATTGCACAAAACTAATCTTGCCTATCTACAGGTCAATGCCTACAACAATGAAGTGATTATTTCATGTGTACTTTATGTGCACAAAAATGAAATAGAAATAAAATTATCTACAGTCCATTCAGCACAGTAGTTCAGTGCAGTGGTTGATCATGTATCCTTTTTCCCCTAAACATCATAGAAAGTAGTTGTATATGGGGCAGTCAAATGAAAACTGAACACCTGTCATAATACACAATCTGCATGACAGGTGGCCCCACTGTTGTTACGTTTTGATAGTGTCACTGCTTTGGCATGGGAATGGCGAAGTGTGCCACATCACAGCATGCAGAGTTGCTAACGGCCTGGTCAGCACTTGACATGGAGGTAAGCAAAAAAAAGCAGAGAGGTGTGGTTCATTTTCTGGTAGCTGAGAGTCATTCATCATTACATGTCCACTGTGTATGGTGAACACTGCAAGTACCTGACATATGAACAAATGGCTGAGAAGATTCTGGGAAGGATGTACATCACTGCAAGATGATCTGTGCCCAAGACAGGCCCATCAAGCCATTATCCCTGGTGTGATGGGACAGACTGAATGCCTTATCCAGGAAGACAGATTAATCACAGAGGATCAAATTTGTCTTCAGGTCAGCATTAGCCACAGTTCCGTTCATAGCATCATCAAAGACTACTTGCAATACAACAATATTTGACTGCAGTGGGTGCCACATCACCTGACAGTAGGGCAAAAGATGGAAAGAACAGTATCAAGTCCGAGTCATCTTTTACAGTACCAAAAGAATGGACCTGTGTTTCTGCCCTGTATCATCACAGGGGACCAAACGTGATGCCACCATTTCAAGCCCAAGGGCAAATGGCTAGGCCAACAGTGGGAACAGCCTACATCTTCCTTGCCAAAAAAATCCATAGCTGTTCACACAAATTCTGATTAGGTCACGATGACCTCCTTGTTTGACAGCAGAGAGGCCCACTGCACATTGAGTTCCACAAGCGTGGTGCTTTGAAGACCCTTTGCAGAAACTGTAACCTGCCAAAAAATCAAAACGTTCAGAAATTCTATCAGACATAATGATTCTGTTGCACGGCAACGACCCCCCCCCCCCCCAAAAAAAAACACACGCACGCACACACACACACACACACACACACACACACACACACACAACCTGCCAATCACACAAAGGTTACACTTCAGCAATTTGGTTGAGAAACACTGTAGCACGCTCCACACAGCTCAGATCTTTCAACATGTCATTTTAACATCTCTGATGGCATAAAGAGAGAGATGTGTGGGCGTAGGTTTCAGTTGGAGAACGAAGTTTAAGAGTGGGTGCAGTTGTGTATTCATCAGTGGCCGATGATGTTCTACAAAACAGGGACTGATGGTCTCATCTCCCAGTAAGCTCAATGTCTTAAAGTGTCTGGTGATTACAGTTGAATGGAACCATTCCCAGGACCTGTTGCAGTGAGTGTTCAGTTTCATTTGGCTTCACCTCATAATAAAGAACACCAATCATGTATGTTGAAAGATTTCATAAAAAAACAATGAAAAGTTAACCATTATGAAGATATTACATGGTATCTGTATCAGAGTAAAGAGGACAAAAAATTTTCAGAGGGAATGAGAGCTGAGTCGATGTACTGAATTAATATTTAAACAAGGTGGACTATGATTAACAAGTTTAGAGACTAAAAGCAAAGAATGGGAGAAAGAAAGCTGACAGAGAGAGAATTTATTATAGGCTTATGACATATAATTTAACATGTTTATTCAAATGGTGGTGCTGGAACACCTTGTCTAAAATCCATTCAAAACTAATCAAATAATGAAGTATTTTCTGTTAGCTTGTTCTCGTTTGGTTAAAAAATTATCAACAAATGGGAAGAAAAAGAAAAGCTCTTGTTTCCTAAGCTGCACTAATTTAGTAAGAAAATGCACAATAGCAATCACGACTTGGAAACATTTCAGCTGTGTTCATAAAACATTTACATTCAACTCTAAGCAATCAAAATTGGACACAAAAGGCAAGTACCTAGACGAACCAAAATAGTTGGAAAGAAATCATCTTATCTTCCTTCCTCCTGCTACCCTTCACTCCCATCCTCCATAATTGATGCACCACTGTTATTCACCTCAAAAGATATACATTAGAGAACATACTGTCACAAAACTAATGCCTCATTTATTTTCTTGTAGTAGTTACAAGAAAAGACCTGTCTCCAGAAATCTGTGATATTAAATAATCTGTGATATTTAATACGGCATTTTAAAAGATTCAACTGTTTTAATACATGGAGGATGAAGATGCTGCATAAGATCAGAGCAATGTCTACCTCTATTAGGCAGTCACTATGAACAAATTTAATAAGAACTAACCAGTGAAGTCAGAAAATGTAGAAGTAATTCTTCTGGTACTAACAAGCAAGCTTTCTTACTGTGAACCTAAATTTATCCATAATAAATTATGTCATAAGAAAATTTAAAAAACAAGCCATTACTTCACAATGACAGTTGGAAGAATACTATGCACTTTGCATTTTGTTGCAGAATGAGTGATTTTTTAATGACTACAATATCAAAAACAATGGGAACTTCACTTCAAAAATTTTCGCAAGATCTTTCCACTCCAATCCTACCATTCCTCCCCCACTCCTCCATCACCATCACCATCACCATCACCATCTCTCTCTCTCTCTCTCTCTCTCTCTCTCTCTCTCTCTCTCTCTCTCTCAGCGCGCGCCCCCCCACACACACACACACACCACTGCACTGTATTTCTGATCCATCTGCAATTCTTTATAGCAACACTGGTACTGTTAGCATAACATGTGTCTGAGAATGTACATTCTTGTATCTATCTGTTTCCCTAAGGGAGCAGAATAGGGAAATTTGAGAGAGTCAGTCAATTTTTAGTTTGAACATCCACTTGTGTATATGAAGACAACACAATTATCTTTGAAACTGTCATAAACTACTGTCTTTCTTGAGGAGATATCCTACACCCAGATAATCTCAACAATGTTTGCGTTGAGCCTTTATCTTCAATATGCCCTCTCCTATGTTCATAATATAATCCCATTACATACTCTTTCAAGTTATAGTCCTCTATGTACAACATAATGGTTGTTCCATCATGCACACACATCACTATTTAAAAATGTCTCAAACTGTCCCAATTGCCAACAAAATAATGAACAGTGTCTCCAATTATTTCTCTAGTCTATTTTTTAACAAAAGTGTTCACACTCTTTCTCTTAGGCAACCTTACACACAATTAATTTAGATGTCATGAAACTGCAACAGCACACACCCTTTCCTCAATTCATCACTGCACAATATTATGTTTGACAGTGACGCCTCCACAGTATTACTGAAATTCTACATGGCAAGTAACACTTTACATGTAGAGAAATTAACTTCAGAGCCAACCATGACAACATTGCTTACTTTTAGATAATATTTAACTGAACAATTTTTCCATGTCAGTAATGAAGACTGTACTTATCTACCCAATTTTTGACTTTTTACCAACCTGTCCCACTACCTCCTTCTTATTTGTCATTCTAAAGTCTTTAAAGACAATCTGTTCAACTTTCCTCTTGAGCTCTATTTATTATTATTATTATTATTATTATTATTATTATTATTATTAAAAAATACCACCTCTTTCCTATGTAAGATGGAGATTAGTTGTCTACATCTTTATGCTATTATCTGATTTACTGTGTATTTCACTAATACGAGCCTAATATGATCTTTATGAATATTTCATGGAAAATTTCTTCCAGTTTTTTGATGACAATATAGTGTTGTAGACAGTGGTTTAAACCCCCATTACCACAGCTATTAGTAGAATACTCAGCAAAGCTTTTCATCCTACCTTGACTCGCACTCTGCACTGAAACAACTGAAGTTTCAGACACCTGTCCATGGCGTGAGATGGAAGAAGGGTGAATCAACTGACTCTGTGCTATTGCTGGGGTACTGTTTCCATTTCCACCTGTTAAGTGTGATAAGCAAATACTAATTAAAAGAAATATTCCAATAAGTACAAGGCAAATGCGTACTTCTAAGCAATACATAGATACTGTACAATTACTCATATTGTATTTCAAGGTGCAATAAAAATGCCATAAGAAGGAAGTTCAATCTATCCTCTGTCAGAATTTTCTAACTGCTATATTCTTTTGTAAGCAATATGGTTTCACTGCGACAAGCAAAATGTAAGTTAAAACTTTTTCTCACCAAGCTCACAAGTAGAGATAACTCCACAAATATTTTATAGTAGCATATTTAATAGTATAACATGTCCTTTGGAACCTAAGGAAGGAAGATCAATGCTTTAATGTCCCTTCAAAGAAAACATCATGAGGACAGAGCATATGCTCAGATTTGCGAAATGTTGAGGAAAGAAACTGGCAGTGTCCATTTCAAGGGAACTGACCCATAATTTGCCTTAAGCAATTTATGGAAACCACAGAAGCCTATCTCTGGATGGCTGGACAGGATCTTGAATCATTGTCATCCCAAAGATGAGTCCAGTGTCTTCACTGATGACCCACACCACATCACTCAGTCTTGAAAATCTGAACATCAGTTTCTATCCCAGGTGATGACAAAAAATATTATGACTGTAATAATATTAAATATATATTGCATTTTCTAATGAAAAAATAATTTCTAAAGATCAAATTTTGTATCCAGTATCTTACCTACAATAAGCACTGTAAAGTATTTCAGAATAGTAGTTATACGTCTACATCTATTCCTCTTGGAGTATACATTCGCAGTATTTGTTCAGAATCCTGTAGCACTATTGTGCCTGCAAAATGAATCCTTGATTAAACTGTTGTCCTTCTTTTCATCTTCTTTATCACCTTAACTGAGAATGCGTAGTATTACTCGAACTAATGTACTGTAAGCCATTCCTTACATAATTGCATTATGTTTCCTTAGAATTCTTCAAAATAATCTCAATCTGGCATTTTTCCCACAGCTGGTTTTATGTGGCCACTGCACTAAAGGTTTCCACCTTACATAGTGTCACTTTCAGTTACTCTAGTAAGTTACTCCAAGATATTTTATGCCTACTACTGTTTGCAGTGATTTTTGTCAATAGTGTAATCAAAACACAACTGGTCCTCTGCCTATCTATGTGCAATACTTTACATTGATTTACATTGGGGATCAACCACCTGTCTCTGCATGTGATAGTATAAATCTGCATTGAATGCCTTCTAGAAACCTGGAAATACATCATTAGCCTTAATATTTCTATCTACTACCTTCTGGATCTCACAGGCAAACAGAGGAAATGAGTTTTGAACATTCGCTGTTAGTGATACCTGTGTTGAATCTGAGAAGTTTTGATCTCTAAACAGGCCACTGCAGGAGAATAAAATTTATTCCAAAATTCTACAATGGATTGAATATATCAGCTTATAATCATATATCTAAAAACAAAGTTGATGTGACTTACCAAACAAAAGCGCTGGCAGGTCGATAGATACACAAACAAACAAACACAAACATACACACAAAATTCAAGCTTTCGCAACCAACGGTTGCTTCTTCAGGAAAGAGGGAAGGAGAGGGAAAGACGAAAGGATGTGGGTTTTAAGGGAGAGGGTAAGGAGTCATTCCAATCCCGGGAGCAGAAAGACTTACCTTAAGGGGAAAAAGGACAGGTATACACTCGGACACTCGCGCACACACACACACACACACACACACACACACACACACACACACACATCCATCCGCACATACATAGACACAAGCAGACATTATACACTCGCACACACACACACATATCCATCCTCACATACACAGACACAAGCAGACATTGAAAATGTCTGCTTGTGTCTGTGTGTGCGGATGGATATGTGTGTGTGTGTGCGCGCGAGTGTATACCTGTCCTTTTTCCCCTTAAGGTAAATCTTTCTGCTCCCGGGATTGGAATGACTCCTTACCCCTCTCCCTTAAAACCCACATCCTTTCGTCTTTCCCTCTCCTTCCCTCTTTCCTGAAGAAGCAACCGTTGGTTGCGAAAGCTTGAATTTTGTGTGTATGTTTGCGTTTGTTTGTGTATCTATCGACCTGCCAGCGCTTTTGTTTGGTAAGTCACATCAACTTTGTTTTTAGATATATTTTTCCCACGTGGAATGTTTCCCTCTATTATATTCAGCTTATAATCATGTATATAATTATATGCATCCATCTGACCCTTCTTGAAAACAGGAACACATTGCACCCCTTTCAGATTGCTTTGTACCGTTCACTGCTCCAGCATATAGTGTCTTATGGGTATCTCTACAGATTTGGATAACTTTCCTTTGATGAGCAATTTTGGTTCAGTATTTGTTCTGTTTTCAATTATTTAAAAACAGGAATATCAGTGTTTGCTCAATTATTGAGAGGAAGAACTGTATTACAATTTTCTTCATTGAAACAGTTTCAAAAGACTGAACTCTCAACTTTTCAGTCTTTGTACATCATCTTCTCTTTCTGTATCAGTATGATCACTGAACGACTGAACAAATGATTTTGATCTGGTTACCAACTTTACAGAGTCTCTGGTTTCACCCTTGGCTCCAAACCAGAGGACGTCAGTCAGTTCTGGCCCTGATGTGGTAAACAGTGAATCGTGCTTCCACTTTGAGGGTAAGGCTAACTGTCTGTACCAATTCAGCCATGCATCTAAAGAAGCCAAGAATAGCCTCACAACCCAGATTGTAGGTGTTGTTTGAGCTAAAATGGGCTATGATTCACAGTCTGTTCCTTTCAGTGCATTCACTAGGTGCCAAAAGAGTCTCTCCCACTTCTCAGAGGCAAACACACAGTAAACATATCGAGTGTAAAATTGCCTTCCTTCCTAACCTGACTACTACTTCCCTAAGAGCCTCCATTATCTGCATATTACTGGAGTTCACAATAACCAAACTATTACTCCCTCCATTATTTTATGGACTTGCAGAAAACTTTGCCACAGGTCCAATATATGAGATATCCCAAGCTGCCTTTGATGTGACATCAACACTGAATAGCACTGCTTAATGGGATAGTTGTACAGCAAGTACCTATGTTTTCCATCTGGCCAGAGAAATGTGAACCCACAACAGTTCACTAGTTGGTATCAGGTGAGAACTACCTGGTCAGATTGCGTGCATCAGACGATGCAGCAACATCAGAGTATTGGGGCATCAGAGGTGCCACAGCTTTTGATGCAGGTACCCCAACATTACTCCTGCCCAGGGCAGCCACCAGAAGCCTGTTGACTGTAGCCTATGCTGTTTCTGGACAGAAATTGCCCTTGTGTTCACACACTAGGCAGCCCTAATCAACACGACATTATACACAAATTAAGCAGCAGCATAAGGTGCTGAAAACCCAGAATGAAATGCTAATAACAATAGTATGGCACGAGGTCTTGCAGAAGTACACTATATCTCCACAGCTTCATTTGATAGAGTGATGGTTAAAAAGCATCAAGTATATAGTCATTTCACAACCACATACTCACAAAAGTAATGTGTGCAGAACTAGGTAAATGAAGCTTAGAGCCATGTAGATTGAAAACTGTCACATCCACTAATATGGAGTACATGATGGGCCCACAGTAATTAACCATCCAACACACTGGTTGAATTTGTAAACTAAGTGTAGATGATGACATTTCAGTTAGTTAAAAACTCTGTTCAAAAACTTCTGTTTGTTTAAAAGCAAAGTTGTAAACATGGTCTACTAGCATTAATTCTAAATTATCACATCTACAAGTCAGAAAAGAACAGCATGGTGCTGCTAGATCATCTCCTGGCTACTTATATTTACTTCCACATGAAGTCTCAGAGCTTATAGTGTTATTAAAGGAAGTGTCGTTCATCATTCATAAGCAGCAGTTGGTGACAACACATACAAGAAGTAGGAATGTGTTTAACATAATCACTGAATTATAGAATTTTGTATCAGGACTATGTCCTTCAGTTCAGACACCTCTACAATGAATGAGAAAGACGTTACAAGTTGAAATCCCACTTTCAGCATTCCAAAAAATTTTGAGGTAACTACAAGAGAAGATGATATTCAAATTCATATAAATTCAATAAGCACCCAAAAAAATTAAATACAGCCACTTCAATTTGATCACTACTGGTATGAATTCATACAAGAAAATAATGTGCAATTCATGGTTTTGTTCTTGTTCATACACGGAAAAGCAAGCAACTGATGTCAATAATTATGAATTGTTTGATGCTTGATATGACTTCTTTGGTGAAGATAAACGATTTCATTTATCAGTTTCTGAACTAGAAACAGTACATACTTATAGCAAATTATTCTTGTTACACATAAAGGTGGGGGGCAGTCTGTGACACATGTAAGTCATTTCAATATATCTTGCCATAACTGGCAAATCATGATGAAAGCTAGTTGGAAAAGTTCACTAAATTCAACTCACTCCTAATTTTGTAAAAATCCATAATCAACATAATAAAGCATAGAATTAATTCATATAAAAAAGAGTGAATTCATATTTTTCTTTATTTCTCTTCACACAACCTAAAATGTTCTATCTTCAGTAGAAAGAGATGATGTTAATTATGATCACAATCACCATCATGTTTAAAATCATAATTGTACCTACAAACAACACACCAAAGTGTAGCACATGCTTCACACTGTTAATAAATCAGGGCTGGTTAGAGAACACGTTTCTAAATAAGTGATGGAATCTACATCATTCCAACTCCTTGGCACATTCATGAGGTGAGAAGTTCTCTCACAATGTGCTCGTACAACTGGCAATTCATAGACAAATTCTTCAACAAGGCACATCCTTTGGAAGAACTACTACAGGGAGATGCCAAACTTCCCTTGAATAATGATATGCAAGAAAGATACCTTGTCCTTGAGGAAGCACCAACATATTTCTAGTCCTAGCATTATATGACAAGAATGCCAAGACAGAACTTCACACTGACTTAGTGATTATGGGAGGGGTGCAGTTCTAGTGCAAATTTGGGAAGGTGCTAAAAAGGTGAAAGCTTATGCTTACAGAGTACACTCCAAGTCTGAAATCAACTACTCTACAACTGAGAAAGAGTGCATTGTAGGTGTCTGGGCTGTTAACAAGTTCCAGCCATATTTATCTGGCAAAACATTCACCATTGTGACATATCCCTATTCTTTATGCTGGCTGATTAGCTTGAGGTCCCATTAGTTCGACTGGTGAAACAGCCCAGAAGCCTCTGGATTACGGCGTTATGAAGGTGTACAAAATCAAATGCAAACACAAGCATGCCAACTGCCTTTAAAGAAATCCTTTAGCAGAACACAGCACAATACATGAAATCACAGGCGTCACAGTATTAAATGATATTGCTGCTGAAGAGAGGGGTGACCCTGCACTGCTGAAAACTGTAGAAGCTTTGGAGGAGGATAATCAAATCAATGGAGAATTCCAATTAATGAATGGAACGATGTACACGAGGAACTATTACCCAATGGGGCAAAACGATTGCTCGTCATCCCAGCTCATCTACGGCCAGCTATCCTGGAGTATCACACGATGCTCCAAAATCAGGTCACATGAGATTCATGTAAAATCTCCACACAATGAGACACAGGTGTCTCTGGGGAGGTCTTTGTCAATCCGTTAGACATTATGTGAGCCACTGCAGGGAATGCCAGCGATGGAAGCATGTGCCGCACTTTCCTCTGGGGCATCTGGCACCAATTCAGCCTGCAGCAGTGCCATTCCACCAAACTGGAATCGACCTCTTTGCGGAGGTTTCCAAAGTCGATAAATGGGAATTGGTGGATAACAGTCTGCACTTGCTACCTCATCCACTACGATGTTATCAAAACTGTGAAGACTGCTAATGCTCTGGAAATTGCAAAACTCCTTGTAGAATACATAATTTTGAAGCACAGAGCAACCCGTCATGTCCTGGAAAAATTTTCCACTTTAAATTAGTATCACAGGTAATTTCACTTTGTGACATATCATGTCCTATGTCACTTGTTGCATGTCACATACGAAATCAAGGATTACGATCTTTCATCAATAAGAAAAAACAGAAGCACAGAGACATCGTCCATGTCCTCCACATGAAGACCTACTATAGTCCTGAGGAAAATATCAATGATGGGGGCCTCTTGTTCTAGAAAACTAAAGACCTGCTCAATGACCACAAGGAGGAGGAGGAGGAGGAGGAGGAGATTAGTGTTTAATGTCCCGTCAACAACGAGGTCATTAGAGACAAAGCTCAAGCTCGAGTGAGGGAAGGATGGGGGAAGGAAATCGGCCATGCCCTTTCAAAGGAACCACCCCGGCATTTGCCTGAAGCGATTTACGGAAATCACGGAAAACCTAAATCAGGAAGGCTGGAGACAGGATTGAACCGTCATCCTCCCGATTGCGAGTCCAGTGTGCTAACCACTGCGCCACCTCGCTCGGTTGACCACAACAAGGTTTTGGTGCATAATAGTGAAGAGGATGTGACAACACAACTGGAGTGCAAGAATGTATTAGACCAGACTAATGGCCATATCAGGAACCAAGTTGCTATAGTCGGATCCAATGAGAATATCTGAAACAGCATGTTACTTTTTCCCCAAGAGAGATAGCAATGCCATGAGCTGTGGTGCCCACAGTGTGGCATAGCAGTTAGCACCAATGGCTGGTGTGCTGCATGTCACCAATTCAGTAATTTTTGGTAGGGCTAGAATTTTCTCAGGTTTTCAGCAAGATCTTTCGCTACAGCATGATGGTGAAAATTGTTGTATGCTTTGCACATTAATCTTTTTACAGATGCAGGAATTTCTACAAAATTTTGCCTGTCACCTTTTCTGGATCCTTTTTTGAACCGGGAATGCAACAGCCTCTGCTTTCTCAGCATTTTCTGAATTTTGTAATTAAACTACGGTGGTCTTTTCTGCCTTTAATTTACTTACTCAGCATATACCTCTCCAAAGGTTATAATTCCTCCACATCTATCATATCAGAACTAAATTATGTCCATGCAATGTCTAAATATGATGCTAATAACTGCTTTCTGATCATTGAAGCATAAATTTCTGATCATTGAAGCATAAAAACTCTCCTAGCCTTCATGATGGATTTATTAAATTCAGTAATCATCATGGTGGTGATATATCATGATCAATAATATTCTGAATCTCTACTGACTCTGTTGATAAGATCAAGCCTGTTTGTTGCTACAAAATCTAAAATATTTCCATTATGCATGAATTGTCAAACTAGCTGCTCAAGATAGTTTTCAGAAAATGTGTTCTGGACTGTCTGCCTGTACTATCTGCAATGAAATCATATATATCCCAGTCTATACTCATAAGGTTAAAGTGGCCTCCAACTAATACTGTATGATGATGGTACTTCCAGGTTACTGAGCATAAACTTTCTGCGAATGATTCTAAAACAGTTACAGCAGAATTGGGTTGGTACTAAAAACATCTGATAATTAACTTGAATTCACCAAAGTTGGTTACTTGTTCCTAGATGACTTCATAGATTCGCTTTTAACCTCTGCAGACACAATATTTTTGTTGACTGCAATGAATGCTATTCCCTTCTACAAAACCTTTCCTGTCTTTCCAATAGGAGTTTCTTGAGACAGGAAACTCATGAACTTGGTTATGAATACTTCAGCAGTTTACTGTTAACTTTTTACATTTGAAGTGTTTCCACTTCGTACACAATCTAACTAAACTTCTCTCTCTGCATCTCAGTGAGAACTCTGCTACATGAACAGTTGCTTCCCCTGTGCACTGCACTCCTGACCTATTCCGCAGCCACATCTACAAACTGAGGATGGCCTCAGAACCCATACAGCAGCTATATTGGTGCCTACATGAGCCACAGCTTGAGGATGACTGCATCCTGCACTCTCAATACCCACAGGCAGAGCCTTCTCGGACAAGTTAAGGCCACAGCAGCAGACTGAGTGCAAACTGGACTTCCTTCCAGCCCTGGATATTATTTCCTTAAGGGGCTCCCTACTGTATCTAACAAAGGATCTGCTGATAACTAGCAAACCCTTCACCCGTTTGCTTGCTCGGACCCTGCTAAAGGAGTGGCCACTTGTCCACTCACAGGGTAAATGGGTGATGTCAGATGGCCAGTCCCCACATTGATTCTCCCCCTAACATGGTGGGAATGCTTTACTTACAACCTGCCATTCATCCTCCAGTGTGTGCAAACACCTGCATCAGATATGCTGCTACATCCTGAGGCAGCAGCCTGTGGACCACCGACCATGGCCAACAGTGTCTTGGGGCATTTGAGAACTGTAGCCAGGTCGTCCTGTATTCGCACATGGCATACAAGTTCCCTATCCAACCCAAGACCATTATTTGAATGAAAATGATAGTTAAGAAAAAAGAAGAAAATGAGTGTCCTGGAATTATATTCAGTAATAAAGTAATAAACAAATTCACGCTAATTTCTTAAACAAGGGGTGGGGGGGTGTCACACGTAAGAATGTGAATGTGACTGTTAGTGTGTGTGTGTGTGTGTGTGTGTGTGTGTGTGTGTGTGTGCGTGTGTGTGTTTTCCCTACAAGCTTAAAAAATGGAGTGCATTCCGAAAGCTACCAAAACTCTGTACATTCTAGAGGATTCACATGAGCATGCACACACAGGCAAGCGCACATTCCCACATGTACGTACACACACACACACACACACACACACACACACACACACACACACACAACCTAAAAAAAAATTATATATTTGAGTCTATCAATTTCAAAATATTTTCAAATGTTTTCATGTGGTTGAAGTTGAAAGACAAGTGCTGAAATGGAGAGAAACTGGCTCCAAACCCTAGATCATGAAAAACGTAGAGATATATTGAGATATAGAGTCAGACTGATGAAAGTAATTGAGTAACAGTAAACAGGATACAGGGTGCATGTTAACAGTGAAGCAACCTTTATTTACTACCCATGCCACATCACTCCATACCAAAATTCCATGTGGCCACTGCTGAACACTTCTTCCCCCATCAACCTTTGACTCCAAGTCCAAGGAACAGTTTTTTATTACACACAAACTTTATTCTAATTAATATTTACATCACTCTTATGCTCAAAATTCTAAGTAGATCAAAGGTACAGCCACAGAAACAAAACAATTCTTCTTTTTTTAAGAGATATTTTTCATGTCCATGTCCCAAGACTGAGTCTCTGATCTCAGGCCAACTCACTGATGATACCACTGCTTTATGGGCTGTTTTTCCTGACAATGTAATCCTTTTCTGGGTGATCCAGTGCATCTACCAGACTGTCAATGCTGCACTTTGAATTTAAAAATATCCTGTTGGATACGTTCAACAGAATTGACACCACATATATAATACTAAGGTGAAGATGACCAGTTGACCACTTCAGTGCATATACACACCATGCTGAAATGCTTACAGGAATCAGTGAAATGCTGTGAGTAATGAGGATAATGGGCAATGTGCACAACATCTGTAGTGTGGGGATAACTTGAGAATTTGGGTCTGATGGGACGAGCGCTACAACGGTACTCTGTGCAGTTGCAAAGACTAATGTGTACGGACGGTGAAGTGCTCAGTGCAATGTGGTTCTCCAAGTTGATACAGGAATATTAGACAAATGTTGATTGGGAAGCATATAGCCACCTGGCCTCTCCTCGACTTCAGGCATCCCTCTAACAACAGCAATGACACGGTGATGGGCAATTTACAGCCCAGTGATGGTGGTGGTGATAACGAAGTTTTGTGGGCGGACGAAGGCTAGGTCTTTAGTGCCTGTACTAAAATGAGAACTGTGAATAAAAATGTAATGAAAGTCCTGTAAAAAAGTGCCCACGCACTTGTAAAAATTATGTTCTCAAATCCAACACACAATACATTCTGCAACACACTACAACGTCCAGCCTACAAACTTAGGCCAGAGTCCAGACATGTCACAAGATTTTAAAAGTCTGACTACCGTATTTACTCGAATCTAAGCCGCACCTGAAAAATGAGACTCGAAATCAAGGAAAAAAAATTTCCCAAATCTAAGCCGCACCTGAAATTTGAGACTCGAAATTCAAGGGGGAGAAAAGTTTTAGGCCGCATCTCCAAATCGAAACAAAGTTGGTCCATTGTAATATGAGACACAATTTAGGTCAAATGAATGACGATACATTTACAGTAGTTTGGTTCGAGTCATAAGCTTAGCAGTTAAGCTTTACCAGGTAGCCATTGCTATGCGTCAGGTGCTCCATCCGTATTTATACGGTTACCCTTCCTTTTTCACGTGCTTCGTCTGGTCTGAATTGATTGCTTATTTTCCTTTGATCTGATAAACGCAGTTTTCTTTGTTATAGTTGTTTACGTCACTCTAAGCTGAAAATGCATTACTGTACTGTGTCATGCATTGTTTGTCGCACTCTGATAGTGCGTGTTTACAGCCTGTCGCCGCTCGCGGCATGGCTTGCTTTTGTGCGCGCTACCGTCGCTTACAATTAAAAAAAAAGGGAGGGGAATCATCTCATTAGCGAAACAATGGCAAGAGACTGCTATTTGTTGTTACTTACACTGCTGCTTTCTTTGATAATGATCAACAAGAACCAAATAACAGACTGCGTATGATAGATGTTCTGAATGAGAGTTTAGCGAAAATTTTTCTCCGTTTGAAAATCTTTGCAGACGCCTCTTTAGTACATAAAATTCTGCACAGAAATTAGTCATCTTAGTTTAAAAGTCTAGTCAATTGCTGTGCTTCATTTCTGACTGTATCACTATTAGGCATAAAATAATACGAATATAAACATGACATGATATGTATATTCTTCCGCATTTGCTGTCGTTTCACTCTAGTTTCGTGGTTTATTAGGCAGACAGGATTTAAATGAGATAGCAGCAAACACGTAACAATACATGGAAAAATGTCTATATTTGTATTATTCTTATGGTGACGAGAATACTGCATGTGATTCACAATTTATAAAAGTTCCTATTAGCAACCATCTCTTCTCACAGATAGGAAAAAATTCAGAACGTAGCGTTGGCCATATTGACAAACATCCCAAACAGTCTTGCCAGTCGGGTTTTTGTAGTACATTGAAATGCTGCTACATTCGAAGATGAACAATACGGAATTTGTATTTACTTCGTTGGATAATGTACGAAAATGCAGTGGTCGAAACTCGGGGCGGAGAAAAACGCTCGTCTTTCCCCCTTCTTTTTTTAAATTTATTTACTGACGCAGATGTTTTGGCGCCAGTATTTATCTACAAAGCATGCCTGTGTAGCGCTACATATATTCTATGGCAGAAGTAAGTTGAGGCGGCACCCACCAACAATTTTCAGAACTTCCGCTTGCTTTGCACTTGATTCTAAGCCACAGGCTTTGGATTACAATAACTGGAAAAAAAAGTGCAGCTTAGATTCGAGTAAATACGGTACACTCATCTCGTCATCAGATAAAATAGAGGGCAGATCCTCACCTAAATTCATTTCTGCCTGCATTTCATGAAATAAAATGCACTGAGGTATAACGTGGCATATACTGAGTTCACCCCACACGCTTCACAGATGGGGAGGGCCTCTCACCAGACTAAAAAGCCACATGTGAGGAGACAGTGTACAGTGTGGTGATGGGTCAGGGTTGCCTCATCTCTCTGGAGAGACTGGCAAGAGGATCAACGGCAGCTAATTGTCCATCACTGCCAGCCACTCCTCCTCTCATAACTCCACGGATCTGTGGCCCACCAGCAAAATGAAATCCTGCAGGGGAATGACACTTCTGTAAAAGTATGTTTCCTGCAGGCTGGTGCAAGCTTTGTCAACCTTCCCTCACCACTATTGGAAGGACAGTTGTTCATGTATGACCCAGGTCAATTTCTCCACTGGATACATGAGCTGCAATGATTGTAGTAGGGGTATTAATGGAAACAGAGCACATGGGAAAGTGTTTGTCCTGAAGACACCTTATCTGCTTCAGTGCCTTCAGGATCACAAGGAGCTCTGCAGAAAATACAGTACGGCTATGGGAAGGCAAATGGTAAATGGTAAATTCTGATGACACAGTCACGGAATATTTCTATATAGCCAACGGAGACCCCTTGTTGGAGCCATCTGGTGTACCCAACAGTAAAACTGTGATGCCTATCTCAAATGTTAAAAAAAAATTAATCCTGGGCCTCTGAAGGAGTCCAGGTGGAGATCTGCTCCAGCCTTGGCGTAAAACATCAAAACCAGCCACACCCATCTCTAAAAAGCAATCCTATATGTGAATCGCACATGACCTAGTTGCTGTGTGTCAAAAATGAAAGAGTCTTTCCTTTGGTGGCTGAGTAACAGTGTGGTATGCAAAGGTGTATGGTTTGGACAGTGTTTTATAGGCCTATCCCACCATAAGGAGTCGAGACTGGGTGTGAAGTGGTGACTCACCAGCCTGAGTACAGAGGCTCGGTATGGACCTGGTATCAGAGGCCCCAGTGACTAGCCAAAGTCCTTCATGGTGCATCATGCCTAACATCTTTAAATAACTTGTTGTGCAGCTGCACAAACCATGCACCCACAATGAAAATGAGATTGCATGAAAGGCCCCATAAAACCAGAGCAGACAAGTTCAGTCTGTTCCCAACGAATTGTGGCTAAGATATTTTAAAATACTGAGTGCTTTCAGGGAGTGTCTTTTCAGTTCCCTAAAGTGTGGCAACCATGTAAGTTTTGAGCCAAATTTGTGGTCCAGAAACCTAACCACATCTTTCATATTATGAACAGTTTCTCTCATCTGCAACTCAGGAATGTTTAAAACTACATAGGAATGGTTAAATAGGATGCACACAAACTGTACAGTTGAGAATTTAAAAACACTCTTTCCCAGTCATTCACCCAACTGACAAAGAGTCAGCTGCAACTGACGAGTAGTTGTTGCAGGTCTTGAAGAGTACAAGAGACAGAGAAGTCCTCTTGGGTGACATGTTCTCTGCTCAACATGGTCCAAGATAACATCAATGATTCAACATCCAAAATAGCAGGGCAAAAGGAAGGATCGTATAAAGATGGGAAGTCATCCTCGAAAACCCCATTTACAGAGCTATCAAAGGATAATGTGATGCAAGTATATCGGAGCCTTCTTGATGTCACAAAATATAACAAGGAGGTGATGGCAGCACAGGAAAGTTTGTTGTACAGCTCCTTCAAGGAAAGGCAGGTTATCAAATGTGGAGCAGTACCTCCTGAACCGAGACTGAAAGAGCCAAAGCAGCAGTTGGCCATCCACTCCAAGGACTTTTTCGCACAATTTCTGTGGGCAATACTGTGATAACTACTTGGATATGTTCTGTCCTCCCCATGTAGTTAAAATGGAATTAAAATGGCTTCTTGCCACAAATCAGGAAAGTGACCTGACACCCAAATGAGGTTAAAAATGATGAGGAAGATTGCTACACCCTGTGAGTTGCTGTAACACACTACAACGGATCCTGTCATGGCCAGGTGATGAGTCACAAGCTGCAGCTAATGTAGAATACAGCTCCCACATGCAGACAGGACAACTGTATTTTTCATCATTGGTGGAACTGAAGTCCCAACTACCCCTCCCAGCAGCCACTCTGCAGTGATGGGAAGCTGAACCCTACTGACAGTGGCAGTAACTGAGACAAAACAGGACACCACAGACCAGGCAATATCTCAGAGTGGTCTGGAGACTGCCATTCCGCATTACATTTAACCCTCACTAACTGAAAGGCTGTGAAGTTCTCTCCAGTTGGTCAGCACTTGAAGCTATGCAGTGCCATCCACCTGGACCCAATCACAGTGCAGCATTCATTGCACTACCATTTGACAGGTTGCCTTTTCTGATGGCCTGAAGACTACAGAATGGGTGCTTCAATGACATGGTGAATCATTTGGGTAACATGATCCAGCCATTCCTGGATGCTATCACAGTATTCAAACAAATCTAACTGGTTGTAAAGCATAAAACTGCCCTAGAAAGCATCCATTGGGGAGGACATCTTTTGGGCACCACTCTGTCTTACAGGTGAATCCAGAAACACTCCGCCTGACAAGTGAATCCAGATTGGGAAGTGGTCACCTAAGTGCAATCCATCGACAATTTCCCACTGAGCAGTGTGTGCAAGGGCTGGGGAGCATATTAAGAGATCGGTGGCACTGAATGACCCGGAAGCACTTCTGAAGTGCATGTTCTACCCCATGTTTAAAAAACAAGCACATTAGAAGAAGAGAAACCTCTCAATTGCTCTACACCTATAGCAGGTGTTTGCAGAGTATTATGTTCATTAAAATCACCATACTGAACAAAGGCATGGGGGAGCACAGTAAAGTCATGGAGAGCCTCTTCACCTAGCAGCTCATGTGGGACAGGCAAAGTGAACATATCATCAACTGATGATGCACATGTACCGATACAGTGACTGCTAGCACACTGGTTGAGGGGGGGGGGGGGGGGGGGGTAGAAATGAGGAGTGGCAAGCATCATTGATGAAAATGCCACTCTTCCTTTATCTCTCTCTCACTAAGGTCACCGTTCTTGTGGAGAGTGTACCCACGTAGCATCATCTCGGAAAATTTAAAATGTCTCTTGAAAACAGACACACTTTGGTCTCTCCTGAGTTAACATGTGCAGTTCCTCCACATGTCCTCAAACCAATCAAGTTCCACTGCAGTATGGAAGCCACTTTAACAGTGACATTTTCCTTTGTCTTTCGCCTTGCAATTCCTCCGTGGTGAGGAGATTGTGTTAGGACAGGGCTGTGGCAGACCTGAGGGACTCACCAGCTCCCTCTTCCATCTGGCAGAAGTCAATGTCCATACCACCAAAACATGATCATTGTCTGATCCATCAGACAGGACCAAGGTTGCACGGACTGATCGCTTCAGACATGATTTGAGGCACATGTCACATTCTTCCCGTTGGCTATGCCCCCCTTCTTTACAGCACACAATGTTCAATGTTCCTTTTGTGCTGGAAGATAAGCTTCCGTGCAAGTCCAATGCTTGCAGGATGAGGGCATGTTGACCCCAGTCCCAACAGTCAGTGGGCCACCCCCATCATCACTGTGGAAAACAGAAGGGTCAGCTAAGGATTTTTGGAGACTTCAAAACCATGACTGACATCCCAGTCTCTCACTGATGCCTACCCTATACCTAAAGTAGAAGGCATCCTGGTACACCTTGCCAGCAGCAAGATCTTCACAAAACTTGATTTGTGAGGTATGTGATGCGTATCTCCAAACTTCTACTAGATGAGATGTCAAAAAACATTGTGGTCATCAAACATTCCATTTTGACTTTTCTGATATAATTGGCTCCTCTATGGCATTGCAAGTGCAGCAGCTATCTTTCAACACTACTTAGAGCATCTTAGGCAAGGGGTGATGGGTACAGCCAACTACTTACATCAGATTGTTGTTAGTCATTAAAATGCTCAAGAGCTTATTTGATGTTCTCCAGTGGGAAAAGTGTAACAAGGACAATGCTATTTTTTTTTATCAAAAGTAGAGGATATGTACACGTATGAAGTGTGTCAGGGATGCAGCTCACACCGCATTACATCCAGGCCATCCAGAGACTCCCAGCCCCCAACAATGCCTAAAAAATAAAATCCAGGCTTGGACAACTCAGCTAATATAGAAAATTCACTCCTCACATGGCAGACATCGCTCAACCATTTCATCAGTTGCTGCAGAAAAATGTTAAGTGGAAGAGGATTCCTGTATGAGACATGGCTTTCTGGGATCTCAAACAAGTTCTTCTTCGCTCAACATGTCTCACAGCCTATGACCTTTCCAAGTCCTTAATTGTGGCAGAAAATGTGTCAGTCTAAGGCTTGAAGTCCACTTGGATGACCAAGAAGATGTGGTGGCCAGCTTCCCCTCAAATTCGTCAGTCATAACCCACTGATCTTTAGACGACCGAATTATCTGGGAATTAATTTGATTAACGGACTATGGTTGGCCATCAGACCACAAACAAATGGACCACCTGGAAGTTTCAGGGTGACAATGGCCACACCTGAGTGGTGATTCTACAAGCACTCAGACAATGCATGCTTACTTTCCTCCACGAAGGTCACCTGGGAATAGTCCTGATCGAACTACTGGCTCACCAACACGTATATTGTTGCAGCATGCACCATCTGTCAGACTAAACAGGCAATTCCACCTCAGCTACGTTTTTCCTGGGGGAGGGCACTTCATCACTATGGCCTCACCTCCACTTAAGCCTTTGCAGGCCCTCTCTTTGGATACCCCTCTTTAATTGTCACTGATGGAGACAGTAGTTACCCATATGTGTCTTGAAGGTCTTTGACATCTTCAATGAAAACAATCTAATCACAGGCTCACATTGTTTCCATAAAGAGGCTCTCAGAAACCATGTTGACTGATAGTGGCCCCAAGTTTAAATCTGCTGAATTTGCACTTTTTATTCAGAAAATGCCATCACCTGAGTGGACACAGAACTCTTCCATCCAGTGCCCAATAGTCTTCTAGAAAGGTTTATCTGCACAAGACACAAATGACCAAGCTACACCAGCAACAAGCATTAGATGAGGTGCTCACATTGTTCTTAGCATCCTAATGTTCCTCCCCACAAAATGGATCTAGCCCAGTCAAAAAACTGCACAGCAGCTCTCACTGATCGCAACTCTCGATTATTCACCCAACTGTCCTTTGGCTCCTTCCCAGGAACTGAACCACCACCAATACTCCACCAACCAACCTACAGGTTGAGGTCTGGGTACTCATGTTCTCCAAGGGCCACCAACAATGGACTCTGGTGATTGTAACACATTTTTTAGGTCAGGCAATGGTCAAAGTGCAAGTGCAACACTCACTTTCTAATTGTAATTCATATTTAGCATCACAATCAAACTATAATGCAGATTGTAAAACTGATAACCAAGGATACTGCT
This sequence comes from Schistocerca gregaria, assembly GCF_023897955.1. Taxonomy (NCBI): domain Eukaryota; kingdom Metazoa; phylum Arthropoda; class Insecta; order Orthoptera; family Acrididae; genus Schistocerca; species Schistocerca gregaria. The sequence continues at coordinate 739,852,254 of NC_064920.1, read as the reverse complement.
CTCAAACCTCCTAAAAAGCTTAGAGTAACTATCCATTTTGGCAACTCGAAAGAATTTACTCCAATAATTTATAAAGAAGATGAAACTGTCCACAACATCACGCCACAATTGTCTCCTTATCAGCTGGGTAACCAGCCTCTGGGAACAGGCCAGTTAACCAGATGCACTCTTCTACCTTTCAGCTAATAGACAGAAAAAATGTGGTGTACAGAAAACTATATGGCAAAAGCTACAAGCATCAGAAGACCCTCTTGCCAGAGTAGAGTGCCATGTACAAGTATCACTGGACTGGTCTCTATCCATGAACTAGGGAAATGGATTAAATGGATGGAACGAGTACAACATCGTCAATTAATTGGTTTCACTAGATGCAGCTTTTCCCGTCATTTCCATACATGCTTCTTCTCAGTGACACACGGTCTTGTACTTCAACACTGAGGAGAAAGCATTAAACAAGACAGTACATTGAACTGAGGGTTTTTAGGACATGTTACATTGGCTACCACATCCATCACTAAATTGTCATGTGTCCAATGGCCAGTATACTGCCATTATTTCTGCATATTTTATTTGAAGACAGTAATGCCTTGGACAATCTGGACTAATTCATCTACTAATTTTAAGCACATTATTGCTTCATAAGTACTCATTACTTTGACTAGGGTTGAATGTTGCAGAGGGTATTAATGTTGGTGTCACCAGATAGCACCACAAGTCAATGGAAAGTGTTCTTTACAAACATAATGTACACCAGTGAAAAATGGTCATACCAGAGCACAAAAAATGCAAATATGTTATTGTTTATTTAAAAGACTTTGGCTGAAAAGAAGGATACCAGCTGCATCATTCTACCTTCCTCAGCACCTTTATAAAATTTCCCAAAATCTTTGATATATGAACATATTCACTACATATTCACTCCCACAAACGTGACTGTGATTGTCACTGTCACTCACATGCACGCACTAGTCCATCGCTGTAAGTTGCTCATACCCATCCACTCCCAGTTGCCCTTTCTCACTCACTCATTCAGCCCAAATCATTGTCATTATCTCTTTGCAGCTCTGTCATTGTCTTCTGTGCCATAGCCACAAGCCCTTTGTTATATCCTACAGCTACAGTCTCCTCTCACTATCACTGTCTCTCTCTTACTGCTAATATTTCCTTCTTCCAACAGCCTTGCTGCAGCGGTAACACTGGTTCCCGTCAGATCAGCAAAGTTAAGCACTGTTGGGCTGGGCTAGCACCTGGATGGGTGACCATCTGGTCTACCGAGCGCTGTTGGCAAGCAAGTTGCATTTAAGCCCTTGTCAGGCAAACTGGGGAGCTGCTTAACTGAGAAGTAGCAGCTCCGGTCACATAAACTGACATACAGCTAGGAGAGAGATGTGCTGACCACATGCCTGTCCATATTGGCAACCCACTTTTCTGTGTTATTAAGTGACAGTATATTTTCCCTTGGAACTGAAAAACTTATCAATCCTTTGAATGGTTATATTTTTATACATGCGCTTAGAATTTCCCGGCATTTTGGAAAACAAAATCAGGGAAGAAAACCCCTTTTAGAAAGATTTTTGATGTGCAGCAAAATGTTCACTGCATATTTCGTATTACAAAAGTATAAATTAAAATTCCACCAAAAACCACATGTTACTTTCCGAACCATTGTAATCGAGATTGCGATGAGCTTCTGTAAGCCAGTCATAGCTCATGTCACGTGATCCCGCAAGTTGATGACAGTGCATATTGAGACCGCAGGACACATGATGTAGTCACCTAATAGCAACAACACTATCAAGTATCGCTGATACACAAACAGGAAAAGTTAATGTTTTAAATTAATATACATAGTGTTGCTACAAGAAAAGCAAAGCTTTCGCATATAATATTGGTCTCTAAGGTTAATAAGCTGCAAGAGAAGCTGAGCTTTCACATATAATGTTATTTTTTACACGTGTTAGACTTTAAGATATAACACATGTGTGTGACAGTAAAAATTTTAGCTGAGTCCAGTGACTTGTCCTCAAAGTTTTACACAAATAAATTAGCTACTACAGAGGAGAAAGAGATTCCCATAGCACTATATCATTTTGCTCATAATAACAACATGAATGTCTGATCTTCTGGGCTTGAAATATGTCTAAAATGGCTCATCATCAAACTCTCTGTGATTTAAGTACCTAATTCATTGTACATTCTCGCACATAGTTCAACTTGCGTGAAAGTAAATTTACTTTGAAAGTAACACTTTTCAAACCACCATTCGCAATATTTTCCAGCGACCTGTAAGAAATAGGTTTGTTTCAGTAGCTGTCAGAGAGCGGTAGGTAACAGGCACCACCGCACTTTAGCAGCTGCTGTGACACAGGAAGCCAGTATATTGGTATGTATAAAACATTAAAAGTTCTTACATTATGCCATAAAAGAAAATACACCAGAGGATACTCCAAGAGCATCGGATTTCGTGAACCATACTAAAATGGCACATTTACAGTGCATACTTAAAGAGCACATTCATATGTCCAGATTCCCAATGAAGTAGGCCTTGATCTTATATTAAGCTTTTCAGTGTGGGTTTCGGTATGTAAATTTTCTTGGAGTACCAATACTGTATTAACTCATTTTTGATTCTTTATTATGGCATAATGCCATACGTGCTAGAAGATGAAAACGTGCACTTGAAATGCAAGGAGTAGTTGAAATTAGCCAATAGTGTGGAACTAAGCACTTTGTTTCAAACACATTGACTGCCTCAGCATAAAAGATTAATAAAAACGAGATTTCTTTAGCAAACAGACAAAAATAACTTCATTGTCTACAGGCGATTAATGCATGGCTGTCAGAAAAGTGGAAATAAAATAAAATCTGAAACTAATAACGTATATTAGCCTTCTGTAATTATGTGAATGTATTTTAATTCACTTGATAACTTCCGGCCACAGAAATCCATTTTGTTTTCATTTTATGTGAAAGCAGTAAACGAAGAGGAAACAGCAAAATCACTACATGTAAACACGGGTCACGTGTCATGCTGTATGAAGGATACACAAAGCCATCCCATTTGTTGACAAGTAACTCCAAATGTTGAAAGACACCAGGTCCAGACGGGTTTGGTTTCTTCAGAATTGGGCCCTTACTTAGCTTACATTTATCAAGAATCTCTTGCCAAGCACAAAGTCTTGAACAATAGGAAAATAGCATAAATGACTCTTTGTATATAATAAGGCTAAAAGAATGGACCCATGAAATTACAGACCTATCTATTTAACATTGGTCTGCTGCAGAATTCTTGAGCATATTCTAAGTTTGAAACACAGGAAGACAATTATTGAACTACATGACATAAAATAATCATAACTTCTGAACGGTTTGCATTAAGACATTTAAACTGCACGTTTGGCCATGGGGCATCATGGTACAGCATGCCAGATTGAATAGCGCTTGTGAAGGGCTTCTAGGCAAGCAACAACACCCCAACTGCAGCTCAAAGGAAGTTTGCAACCGAATTCAAGCTGAAGACAATTGGTCCAAGTATGCTAACAATCACGAATTTGATTCGCAAGTTTGAGAGAACAGGCAGTGTTCATGATGACAGTGTTGGCAATGTGGCTAGTCAGAAAGAGTGGAAAAGTCTGAAAACATCGAGAAGACATGCACTGCATTTCAAACCACCCCCAGAAAATCTAAGTTTGAAACACAGACGAGCTGATCAGACGAGCTGCACAACAGGTAGGACTCAACCGGGTGACACTACGACAAATTGTTGAAGTCCTGCATCTCTTTCCATACAAAATTCAAACTCATCGGTCATCAAGCCCCAGGGCCACAGAACAACAGTTGTGTTTCGACAACACTGTTGTCCAATGAATTGATGAACAGGTCTGTGACGTGAATATGGCTTGGTTGAGCGACAAAGCCCATTTTCATTTGGACGGGTTCATCAATAAGCGAAACTGGCACATTTGGGGGACTGGGAATCCACATTTCATAATCCAAAAGTCTCTACACCCTCAACAGGTGACTGCTTGGTGTGCAATGTCTAATCACGGAATAATCAGTGTGATATTACTTGAAGGCACAGTGACTACCGAATGGTTCGTGAAGGTTTTGGAAGATGATTTCATCCTCACTATACACAGTGACCCTGATTTCGACAAGAAGTGGTTCATGCAAGACAGAGCTCGGCCCCATAAAAATAGGAGAGTGTTTGATGTCCTGGAGTAGCACTTTGGGGACTGCATTCTGGCTCTGAGAGACCACTGGCATGGGCCTCATTTGGCCACCATATTCTCTGGATCTGAACACATGCTACCCTGCAATAGCCCGAAAACCATTGCTGGGCTGAAAACAGCCATTGAGGAGGTCATAGGCAGCATCAATATTCCGACACTTCAGCGGGTCATGCAGAATTTTGCTACTCATCTGTGCCACATCATCGCCAATGATGGCAGGCCTATTGAACATGTCCCAATCTAAATCCAAATATCTGTAGTCATGTTTACATGTTGAATGAAGTGTGTCCAAGCCATAGTTTGTAACTAATTTGTTTTATTTTTTCCTTTCTTTTTATCGTATAGTTCAATAATTTTCACCCTGTCTAATAAGTTTCCTCGTAACAGAAAAGTTCCACACATAAATCAACACAGAATGGGAAAACTCTGCTCTTGCCAAACTCCACTTGTCCTTGTTTTGCATGATATGCTGCAAACCACGAATGAAGGGTAATAGTCAGATTCCGTATTCCTGGATTTCCAGAAAGTATTTGACACAGTGCCCCAATGATGACTGTTAACCAAAGTCCAAGCATACGGAATAGCTTACCAGATATGTAAGTGACTCGAACACTACTTAAGTAGCTAAACACAATGAGTGTTTAAAAGACAAGAGTATTGTCATGAGCATCCCAGATATTGTCATGAGCATCCCACAAAAGTGTGACAAGAATGCTATTGGTCTCTATGTACATAAATGATCTGATGGATAGGGTGAACAGCAATCTACGATGGTTTGCTAATAACGCTGTAGTGTATGGGATAGCATGGTCATTGAGTGATTGTACGAGGATACAGGAGGTCTTACACAGAATATCTAGTTGATGTGATGAATGGCATCTTACTTTAAATGGAGAAAAATATAAGTTACTGCAGATAAGCAGGAAAAATAATCCTGTAATATTCAAATACTGGATTATCAGTGTGCTGCTTGACAGAGTTGCAGGAATTAAATATCTCATCTGCAAAGCGATATGACATGGAATGAGAGCATAAGTGGTAGTAGGCGAATGCTCTACTTCGATTTATTGAGAGAATCCTCATAAAATATACCTCTTCTGTAAAGGAGACAGCATATAGGACAATGTGCAACCCATTCTTGAATACTGCTCGAGTGTTTGGAGATCAAGTTGTATTAAATAAAGATACTGAAACAATTCAGAGGTGCTTCATGAACTCAAATGGGAATCCCTGGTTGGAAAGACAAAACTCTTTTTGTAAAACCTTGTTTAGAAAATTGAGGGACAAGATAAGAGAAATTAGGGCTTTTATGGAGGTGTATAGACAGTAGTTTTCCCCATGCTCCATTTGTAACAGGAACAGGAAAGGGAATGACTAGTATTGGTATAATGTGCCGTTCATCATGCACTGTATGGTGGCTTCCAAAGTATGCACATAACTGTAGATGTAAACAATTGTAGGATTTACACTTGACTTTACTAACAATATATTTCTCTTTCAAATCACACACAAATCTGTGTCTTCCTTTTCACCTCAGTTCACTATATGGAACATTCTTATTGAAGTTAGACCAATCAACACGTCTAGTTCTTTCTGCTTTCACTAAGAAATTTTAAAAGATATTAGTGAAGTACCTTAAATGGAAATGAATTGTTTTGTCTTTCAATATTTAGCACTGAAATAAGATTCAGAAATTTCTATCTATTACAGAGTGGTGTCTATGTAACACCAGTACTTCTTAAAATAACATTCACACAATCTCCATGTTTGGATTTATTTTTAAATCTCTTGCCAATGCTCGAAGAAATGGCAACTCAAGTTGTGGTAAATGATATGTTGCTTAAATGGAAAAATGTTCTCAAGCCGGCTTTGGTTGGAGGATTGTAATTTTGAATCAAGCACATACATTTTTGCTAAGAAATCATATAGGTTGATGATGAGGATGAATCATATAGGTTGATGATGAGGAAGAATGTGTATTGGATAGGCCTAACACAACACAGATATAGTAAGTGTTCAATAGTACACACACACACACACACACACACACACACACACACACACACACACACACACACACACACACGAATTCTTCTCTTCAACAATTATCAATTCTGTTGTTTTTGGCATTTGTCTTTAACATAGAGTTTTATATTTACTAATCCCAATGTGAGCATAAGACCATTGATAGTGGGAGAGTCTTTCAGGCAATTATTTTCGTTAGATATTACAAACATACATTTTGTTCCATTAATTTCATCCAAAAGTGTTCATATTTTTAACATAATTGTGATTAGAGGAGATTCATTAACTTATAATAGCTCTGATGATACAAGAATAATAAGGAAACACCTGTCCAGAACAACCTCCATAAAATGCTTAGACTTTAATTTATACTTCCTCTGTTATACACTCCATCTTGTAACTGATCCTTAAACAAATAAATTTAAAAAATGACATTACTTTGAGCATGTGTAAAATGTATCATATTGAGAAATTTTTCATGAAGCATACCTGCTGAAATATTTTGTTGTGGATGTGTACTCTTTCCAGAATTTGTAAGGAATTGCTGGAGCCCTTCAGAAGAGATTTGATCACTTGTTATTTCTGCATCCAAGTCAAGATCGATGGGTTCAACCTTGGGAATTTTCTGAACAAATTCTTCCTCCTTTTGTTCCTTCCTATGTGATAATGTGCTTGAGCTAACAGATGCGTCACTATGCAGCCGTTTGGTTGGTCGAGTTGGAGATGCACTTTCCTCACTCACAGCAGAAGCCAGATCAATATTGGCCTCATTTCCAGAAGGATATCCTTGTGACACCTGTGTAGCAACAAAAGAGTGTTTAAGAACATACACCTGATTAAAAAAAATGGCAAAAGAATTTATTGTAAACATAAATGCCTATGTGGTGGAATGTAACACTAAAACTTGAATCAGAAGCAATAGCCCCAAACAATTGTAATATAAAATATGAACAATAAGATGTACTTGTGAAAATAACAATGCTTTAGTTGTAGGATCTGGAAGTTTCCATTCAGTTGCTGACAAAATAGGTGTCTGAGATATATTTCTGCATAGATTCAAAATAGTGATAGAAAAGATTAATTATTGGTGTTCAATAACATGTGACAATGATACTGAATTTAACATTTTTATTAGGCAATTGCTTGCTATCATTACAATACATTAAATTTTAAAAAATCTGTCACAAAATTGCTGGAAAAATCTGTCACAAAATTGCTGGCTGACACTTAACTTCAAGAGAAATGCTAGAACTGTCACATGTAAAAGTACATACACTATGCTAGCTTTTGGAGTTCGTAGTTACTTCTTCACAAAGGGAAAAAAGTATACATTGAGGAAGGTTAAAAAGAAGAGCAGGTCAATCAGACACCAGGATGAGAGGGTTTCAGCTGTTATTGGGATGAGGGTCTCATGTGTAAGTGACTTGCCCTTCCTTTTTAGCCTTCCCGAATGTATCCCTTTCTACTCTCAGAGGTAAGTACTACTAGTTCCAAAAAGCTATGATAGAGAATGTACTTTAATATGTTGCTATTGGCAGTATTGCCATTTCCCCTGAAAGTAAATACTGGTCAGCAATTCTGTCTCACTCCTGTAGTTTTCTCAAAATAATTTTTCTTCTGATACAACAAATCGATCACAATTTCTTTTGTATAGACTTAGTGTACCACACAGTATAAACTTCATGCATATACATTCTGAATACACATTTTGCATCAAAACCATTTTGGAACAAAAACTTATAGTATTTCATCACTGTGCACCCAGAAAATTGTAAACACAAGTGGAAAAAGCAATATTATTATATAAAACATATTATCAAACTGTGAAGTCATAAGATGGTCTGAAAAATTACAAGCACCAGGAAGTGAAGTCTTATATTTACAGGCAAATAGCCAAAAGTATATGAAGTCAGAATGGTTAAAAGTGAAGAGGAAGTATGAACAGAATTACTATCTTCTGAGGTTACTAACAAATTTGTAACAGGCACTCGTGGGGGCAAAGATCATTAGATCTAAATATCTTTCTCGTTCCTGGATCATGTATTTGTTAACTACTATGATTAAACGTTTTATATGTCATCTGTACTTTTTGGGTTAGTACTACATCTGATACTACTTTTGAAATGTATTAAACTACAGATTGCACAACTTTTCAACATTTTACTAAACTAATTTCCTATATATTATTTTACATATCTGAGGGTGGATTTCTTCCTTAGTTTATATTAACATCAATAAAATGTTCTGCATAGTTTATATCACCTCGTCAAATAATTGTTTCCCCAACATCTGCAATTTTCTGCCCACTATGAACAGTTTACATATACACTGAAGTGCCAAAGAAACTGGTATAGGCATACATACTCAAATACAGAGATATGTAAACAGGCAGAATAGGTTGCTTTGCTCGGCAATGCCTATATAAGACAACAAGATTCTGACGCAGTTGTTAGATCGGTTGCTGCTGCTACAATGGAAAGTTATCAAGAGTTTGAACATTACGTTGTAGTCAGTGCACAGCATCTACAAGGTAGCGGTGAACTGTGGATTTTCCCGTACAAGCATTTCATGAATGTACAGCGAATATCAGGAATCTGGTAAAACATCAAATTTCAGACATTGCAGCAGCCAGAAAAAGATCCTGCAAGAATGGGACCTACGATGTCTGAAAAGAATCATTCAACATGACAGAAGTGCAACCCTTCCACAAATTGCTGCACATTTCAATGCCGGTCCATCAGCAAGTGTCAGCGTGCAAACCATTCAACAAAACATAATCGATATGGGCTTTTGAAGCCAAAGGTCCACTCGTGTACCCTGATGACTGCACAAACAATGCTTCATGCCTCGCCTGGGCACATCAACATTGACACTGGAATGTTGATGACTAAAAATAAGCTGCCTGGTTAGACGAGTCTCATTTCAAATTGTTTTGAGCAGATGGATGTGTATGGGTATGGAGACGACCTCATGAATCCATGGACCATGCATGTTAGCAGTGGTCTGTTCAAGCTGGTGGGAGCTCTGTAATTGTGTGAGGCGTGTGCAGTTGGAGTGATATAGGACCCCTGATACATCTAAACATGGCCCTGACACATGAACATACGTAAGCATCCTGTCTGATCACCTGCATCCATTCATGTCCATTGTGCATTCCAACAGACTTGGGCAATTCCAGCAGAACAATGTGACACCCCACACATCCAGATTTGCAACAGAGTGGCTCTAGGAACACTCTTCTGTGTTTAAACACTTCCGCTGGCCACCAAACTCCCCAGACATGAACATAATTCAGCATATCTGCGATGCCTTGCATGCTGTTCAGAAGAAATTCTAATCCCTCGTACTCTTACGGATTTATGGACAGCCTTGCAGAATTCATGGTGTCAGTTCCCTCCAGAACTACTTGAGACATTAGTCGAGTCCATGCCATACCGTGTTGCAGCACCTCTGCGTGCTCAGAGCGGCCCTACACAATATTAGGCAGGTGTACCAGTTTCTTTTGCTCTTCAGTGTATACAGGGTGTACATGAAGTCCAGAAACACTTCCAATGATTTATTGCACAACAACTAAACATTGTACAGATGTAATACATATTGCATTTTGAAGAGAAACTCTGAAAGTATTTTTTACAAACATTCGACCATGAGTAAACCAGCAGACGCCGGTATGGTAAACAAAATCTTGCCTTACCCGCCACAGGATGGCATTGTCGACTGTGGCAGTTACTTCCCATATTCTCTCCTGGAGTTCTGCTACATCATGTGATAGGGGCAGTACATACACCAGATCTTTAATGTGCCCCACAGAAAAAAGTCACATGGAGTGAGATCTGATGACCGGGGAGGCCATTTCATGAAACAGCTGTCCCCTTTTGTAGCACGACTGATCCATCGATGTGGCAGCTCCGTGATCAGGTTCCCACACTTCTCTTTGCCGGGCAAATGCAACCCATCGTAATAAGCTTGGGTGCCAGTAGTAAATGGCCTTCCTTGTTGGTGGCTTCTTACTGTACTTTGTTCTAAACATCGACTGAACAGCTGTAACAAACTTGTTTTTGTCAAACTCCAACACTGTGACATTTTGAAGACTGTAATGAAGGAAACGGAAATGGTGAAACCCAATGCCAGCACAGCCTACTCCTCTCAAATAGCATCAAGTCGGCCACCAAGTTTAAATTTTCCATCTGGTGGACAGATCACCACCATTGATGTAGCATGCCCTCATTTCATGAGACACTATAGAGAAAGGTCGAATTTATCCGTGAGATTGGAGCAAAGACCAGTGATCGGGAACTTCATCCCAACACTTCTCCTTGTCTTACAGGCCAAATACTGGCAGTGAAAATTTGCCATTACTGGGATTTGAAACATTTTCTTCCAAACTGAGGACCATCGCACAGGCATGTGTTAGTGCCCTCCATTATGGATGTGGGTGACGAAATAATAGTCACAGAAATTTTATACAGAACTAAAATGTTTCTTAATGTAACTGTCCTCTGTAAATTATTAGCTTTCAAATGCTGTTTAAACAAATGTTTTATTTTTATGTTTTTATGGAGAAAATTGAGTCACTCGATAGTAACAATATAAAGAAGTTCTTTGTCAAGTTGTTTGGATCTGATAATCATTGGACCACTTGTATTTGTTACAAATTGGTACGTAATTTCACAAGACAAGTCATTTCTTTTATGCTTTCTTTTTGCTTTTAACCAGCCCAACTTAGTATGGGACATAGCTTCTGGCTATTTATGTGTAAGCATGTCAAATAATTTCCTAGAGCTTGTTATTTGTCAGAACATTTTCTGGCTTTACATTTTGATAATACATTTTCAATAATATTATTTCTATTTCATTTGTTACAGATCTTTTTGGATGCATAATGGTGGATAGTAACTGAACTCCAAAAATTGATCTGATGCGCAATTCATGTATGACACTTTTTCACAATGTATGTATAAAAATTTACACCATAGTCACCGTAAGCCAAACACTTTTTATGTATTTTGGTAAATTTAATTCTCTAATTGTTTATGTAGATATGTTGATGACGATCAGTGACCAAAGATAGTCATAACACAAAAAATACTCATACAACTGTATGCTATGAATGTTACTGGGAACTGAGCACTTCTCCAGATTGGACAAACCTGGATAAGGAAATTGGTCACATCCTTTTTAAAGGAACCTTCCCAGCATTCACCTTAAGAAATTTAGGGAAGCTATGGAAAACAAAATTGTGAATGGCCAAATTTGAGTTCAATATCTAAGCCAGTGTGCCACCTCACTTAGTGTGAACAAAGAGGACTGCTGAAATAATACACGAGTCAAGTGAGCAAGGCATGACGAAATACCAATTTATCGTAAACTTTAACATTACAACAAATTTCAAGTAGTGTAATGGTTTCAAATAAATCACAATTATTTGTTTTGAGAGATTCAGAGTCTCAGCTATCTCACAAATGCCTACTAAAGAAGTTTCGGTACCCATCATTAAGGGAAAAAATCTAGGAATATACTACAGCTTTCAACATATTCCTCCCATAGGGAGTATGAAGATAAAATTTGACTAATTACAGCATGGACAGGTGCCCTTAAGCACTCATTCTTCTCACATTCTGTACATAAACACAACAGGAAGTAACCCTAATATATGGTAAAATGGGAACTAGCCTCTATCATACTTTGTCCAGTTGTTTGCAGAGTAAAGATGTAGCAGTAAAATTCCTCATAATAAAGCATAATACTTGAAATGATATTGCCAAAAACAGTGCGCAGGTGCTGCATACCTCTGCCAGAATTCTGGCCTCTTATCTTCTAATATAATGTAAACTGAATTTAGTGTTCAGGACCCCCAACCTCTCCTAAACATCAGTCGATTAGCTTCACATCTTGCAAACTTTTTCCTTCTTTCAAATGTAATGTCACCTAAGCTGACAACAGTTCTTAAGTTTGCTCAGATGATATTCTCTTTATATGTTGAACTTTGCACTCAGTCTTCTTGGAACAGTTTATTAACACCAAAACAGAGGACTGATCATGCTATATCTGACTAGCTTTAACTGTAATAAACAGCAAATGCACGATAATTTTATCCCATTCCTTATTCTGCATTTCTGTAAAATTAGTGTAGATGGCACTAGTAATACAGTTTAGTACTTTCTTCTGTCTTAAACTTGGTTTATTTTACCTATATAAACACAACTGAAACTTTCTGTGAGATTAAAACTGTGTACTACCAGACAGACTCGAACTCAGGACCTTTGCCTTTGCAGGCAAGTGCTCTACCAACTAAAGTATCCAAGCATGGATTCATGAGGTCGTCTCCATACCCATACACATCCACAAGAACCTCATCTCCCACCGTCAAACTTCACAGAAGTTCTTCTACGAAAGTTGCAGTACTAAAATTCCTGGAAGAAGGATATGGTAGAGGCATGCCTTAGCCACAGCCTTGGGGTCTCTCCAAAACACTTTTGCTATGGAGTGAAAATTTCAAGCTGGATAAATGTAATTGCTAAGTAAAATTTAAAAAAAAATAAAATAAAATACAATCTACTGTTATAAATACACTCCTGGAAATTGAAATAAGAACACCGTGAATTCATTGTCCCAGGAAGGGGAAACTTTATTGACACATTCCTGGGGTCAGATACATCACATGATCACACTGACAGAACCACAGCCACATAGACACAGGCAACAGAGCATGCACAATGTCGGCACTAGTACAGTGTATATCCACCTTTCGCAGCAATGCAGGCTGCTATTCGCCCATGGAGACGATCGTAGAGATGCTGGATGTAGTCCTGTGGAACGGCTTGCCATGCCATTTCCACCTGGCGCCTCAGTTGGACCAGTGTTCGTGCTGGACGTGCAGACCGCGTAAGATGATGCTTCATCCAGTCCCAAACATGCCCAATGGGGGACAGATCCGGAGATCTTGCTGGCCAGGGTAGTTGACTTACACCTTCTAGAGCACGTTGGGTGGCACGGGATACATGCGGACGTGCATTGTCCTGTTGGAACAGCATGTTCCCTTGCCGCTCTAGGAATGGTAGAACGATGGGTTCGATGACGGTTTGGATGTACCGTGCACTTTTCAGTGTCCCCTCGACGATCACCAGAGGTGTATGGCCAGTGTAGGAGATCGCTCCCAACACCATGATACCGGGTGTTGGCCCTATGTGCCTCGGTCATATGAAGTCCTGATTGTGGCGCTCACCTGCACGGCGCCAAACACGCATACGACCATCATTGGCACCAAGGCAGAAGCGACTCTCATCGCTGAAGACGACACGTCTCCATTCGTCCCTCCATTCACGCCTGTCGCGACACCACTGGAGGCGGGCTGCACGATGTTGGGGCGTGAGCGGAAGATGGCCTAACGGTGTGCGGGACCGTAGCCCAGCTTCATGGAGACAGTTGCGAATGGTCCTCGCCGATACCCCAGGAGCAGCAGTGTCCCTAATTTGCTGGGAAGTGGCGGTGTGGTCCCCTACGGCACTGCATAGGATCCTACGGTCTTGGCGTGCATCCGTGCGTCACTGCGGTCCGGTCCCAGGTCGACGGGCACGTGCACCTTCCGCCGACCACTGGCGACAACATCGATGTACTGTGGAGACCTCACGCCCCACGTGTTGAGCAATTCGGCGGTACGTCCACCCGGCCTCCCGCATGCCCACTATACGCCCTCGCTCAAAGTCCGTCAACTGCACATACGGTTCACGTCCACGCTGTCGCGGCATGCTACCAGTGTTAAAGACTGCGATGGAGCTCCGTATGCCACGGCAAACTGGCTGACACTGACGGCGGCGGTGCACAAATGCTGCGCAGCTAGCGCCATTCGACGGCCAACTCCACGGTTCCTGGTGTGTCCGCTGTGCCATGCGTGTGATCATTGCTTGTAAAGCCCTCTCGCAGTGTCCGGAGCAAGTATGGTGGGTCTGACACACCGGTGTCAATGTGTTCTTTTTTCCATTTCCAGGAGTGTAGTTTAGAATGACTTCATCAGTGGTTTTTCAATACCACATGTCTCTGTGGCCTGGTCTAAGCTGTAGGAGCCTTCCCCCCACCCCCACCCCCACCCCCACCCCCACCTCAACCCCACCCCCACCCCCACCCCACACCCCCAACACCCCACACCAAGCAAAAATGAAGTAGTGTCCAAAATGGTGAAAGACGTTAACATGCTCCAGAGGCTTTATACAGTACTAGGTATTTCATCGACCATAGAAAACTAGCCAACCAACAATGTTTTACATAGTTTTTCATCAGTTTTATAATTGAAAAACTTTTAAATAAACACAAATTTATTTGTTTATTTAAATAACAAATAAATTATTGTCAGTAGTAATGATGATGATGATAATAATAATACTCTGTAACACAAAGAATTCCAACTGTATTCACAACTCTGTGAGTTATACTTGTGCACAGTGTGCCTACAAGCTTCTATGCACTGTCTGTGGCCATGCCACTGCTCACAGCATATCTACACACGATACCTACCATGTTTTCTACTAACTATGAGTTCAGCTATGCACAAATTCATTGCGCTTGCATAAGGAATTTTGATAAGTATGTCATAAATGGGAAAACTGTAACATGAATTTTCATGTACAGATAAAAATGAGCAGCAGCAGCAGTAATTTGATACCTTGTCCATGTTGATGCAAACTGCTCCACATTGACTCAAAACAAACAGAGTCTGTGCAACAGACTGAGGTAATAATGGATTCCTGGAATGTATGTAGCTTTTAAGTTACTTTTTTCAGTAACATTATGTTTCATCTACTTCTTCTCATATTTAAATATGGTGGTAACCATAAATTCTAACAGAAAAATTTCTCTGCACTGTTAATATCTACATCTACATTACTACTCTACAGTTCACACTTAACTGCTTGGCAGAGGTTTCACAGGATCACTTTCAATAGTATTTCTTGACCATTCCACTCTCAAATAGGATGTCGGCAAAATGAACACCTAAATCTTTCTATGAGAGCTCAGATTTCTCTTATTTTATTATGATGGTCATTTCTCACTGTGCAAGTGTTAGTTAACTAAAATATTTTATCTTTCAGCGGAGAAAGTTGGTGATTGAAATTTCATGAAAAGATCTTATTGGCACGAAGAACACCTGCGTTTTAATTATTCCTTCCCCAATCTCACTCATCATTCCATAACACAATTTACCCTATTTCACAATAATATAAAACAAACTGTTCTTCTTCAAACTTGTCTTATGTCAACCCTATTTGGTATGGATCCCACACCGCACAGCAACACTCCAGTCCGTCAGTCCTTTCTTGTATGTATCCCACACCACACAGGGATACTCCAGAAGAGGGTGAACATGCAAAGTGGAGGTAACCTATTTAGTATATTTGTTGTATCTTTTATGTGATATGCCAATAAAACACAGTATTTGGTTTGCCTTCCCAACAATATTTTTTATGTAATGGTTCCAATTTAATTGAATCAACAACCTTCAAATTTTGCAATTTAATGCATAACTGAAATTTAACAATTGTGTTATTTTTTTTAATACTGATGTAGAAGACTTCATCCTCTTTATTGTTTAAGATCAAGTATCACTTATCGCATCACATAGATATCTTGCCTAAATTATTTTAAAATAATTTTGAGCTTCTGATGACTTTATTAAATGGTAAACAATAACATCATCTGCAAACAATCTAAGAGGGTTACTCAGGTTGTTTTTTCAATTGTTTATATAGATTAGGAACAGCAGAGGATCTATAACACCACCTTGGGGAATGCCAGATACAGCTTCTGTTTCACGCAATGACTTCCCCTCAGTTACTATGAACTGTGACCATTCTGACAGGAAATCACGAATCCAGTTGCACAACTAAGGTGATAGTCCATAGGCACACAGTTTGATTAGGAGTCACTTGTAAGGAATGATGTCAAAAGTGTTCCGGAGATACAGAAATATGGAATAAACTTTCTTCCTATCAATATTTTCTGAATCCATGCTGACTCTGTGTCAACATATCACTTTCTTTGTAGTATTTTTTAATATCTGAACACAGTATATGTTCCAAAATCTTACTCATACAATCCTTATAAGTAATATTATCGAACATTAATGTCTGAATGTTAACATTTTGCATGAGATAAATGTAGATCACATGAAATGTAACAAATATCCATCATTTGAAGCCCTAAAACTGTGCCTTATACAATTTTCAACAGTTTGTCTTCAGTATAGTCATGTGACAAGGATAAAATAATGAACATAACCCTTATGTATACACTCTGATAGTAAATCAGTTCCTTGGACTGTTCCACTACATCACACATTTTCAACAGCAATTTCACTACCACAAACTCAAGATTCTGGCAGGCATCATAGTTCTGATTCAATTACCTACATGGTAATTGTGCTGCCAAATCACTCACCTATAAACCACTATGCTCAGCAAATTCATAAAGTGCGAGAATCATGCAGCAATCGGTTTTTTGATTTAAAAAACACCACAACACCATACGATAGTGACCAGCTACAGTGTCACCCTCTAATGGTATCACCTGGATACTGCAGGGAGGGATATCAGGTCAACACAATGTGCTCCCGAATGTTGTCAGCTTTCCAGATCTTAGAGGCACTTCTCCTTGCTAAAGAAGTTCCTCAGTTCACCTCACAAGAAAGAGTGCACCCCAAACCACTCAGTCTGCAACTGAAAAATTCTTGGCAATACCAAAAATTGAAATTGTGAAATTGGCTCCTCCACTTGGCAGTCAGGCATGCTGATCACTCAACACACAGGTAGACGTAGTTCTCTGATGCCCTGAACTAATTTTTTAGATATTAAGAGATCACATTAACTCAAACTCGCAATTATCGACCAATATTATGATAAGGATAGTTGCTACTCACACAATAAGCTTTCGGTCAACGAGGCTTTTGTCAAAAATAGAATAAATGATGAGTAACTGAAACCCTCAGCTGCCGACAGGTGTTGTTGATATACCTCGATGTGGACAGCTGAAAATGTGTGCCCCAACCGGGTGCATTAGTGGAATAGAGGGCTGGGTAGAGCTGGAATGATGGGAACAGCAAAGGAGCTTGATGGGTAAAGACAATGACTAATGAATATTGAGGCCAGGTGAGTTACAGGAATGTAGGATATATTGCAGGGACAGTTCCCACCTGGGTAATTCAGAAAAACTGGTGTTGGTGGGAACGATCCATATGGCACAAGCTGTGAAACAGTCAATGAAATGAAGAGCATCATGTTGGGTGGTGTGCTCAGCAACAGAGTACTCCAGTCATTTTTTGGGCATAGTTTTTCGGTGGCCATTCATCTGGACAGACAGCATGTTGGCTGTCATGCCCACGTAGAATACAGCACAGTGGTTGCAGCTTAGTTTGTAGATCACATGATTGGTTTCACAGGTAGTTTTATGTTTCATGGGATAGATGATGTTTGTGACAGAACTAGAGTAGGTGGAGGTGGTGGTAGAATGTATGGGGCATGCCTGCATCTAGGTCTGCAGTCCCTCTCAAAATACACTGGGGATCTCACTGAGGCCACCCATTCCAAACCAGGAAGTCCCATCAATACAGCCTAGCCACAATTGGCCATAGCATCTGCAGTGACAAGTTTTTCCTCTCAAAATACACCTATGGTCTTACTGAGGCCTTTACAGACAGTAATTACCCCCCCCCCCCCCCCCCAAGCTTGTACAAAAACAAATCTCCCTTGCCTTATCTTTCCAGTCACACACCACATTCCAAAGTCCCACCATCCGCCCACAGAGGAGCATTCACCTTGTGCCTCAGTTCCACCCAAGCCTGGAGCAACTGAATTACATTCTCCATCATGGTTCTGCCTCTTCCTCATTGTGTCCTGAAATGAGAAATGCTATACCCACTGACCTCCCTTCCTCTCCCCCCACCACCCCTCCCCTCCCACCACACACAGAGTGGTATTCCATAACCCACCAAAACTACACAACATCCTCATCCATCCCTACATAATGCTCGCACAGCCTCTTGCCTCATGGCTCATATCCTTGTAACAGACTCAGATACAAGATGTGTCCCATACAGCCACCCACCACCACCTACTCCAGTCTGGTCACAAACATCACCTATCCCATCAAGGGCAGGTCTACCTGTGAAACCAGTCATGCCATCTAAAAGCTAAGCTGCAACCACTGTGCAGCATTCTACATGGGCATGACAACCAACATGCTGTCTGTTCAGATGAATAGGCACTGAAAAACTGTAGCTTAAAGACCACTCCTTTGCTGAGAATGCCTCATAACATGATATTCTTCATTTAAATGCCTGCTTCACAGCCTGTGCCATCTGAGTCCTTCCCACCAACACCAACTTTTTTGAATTGTGCAGGTGGGAGCTCTAGCTGCAATACATCCCATGTTCTTGTAACTCTCCTGGCCTCAACCTTCGTTAGTCATTCCTTCCTGTGACTCAGCATCTCCATTATATGGTGAGTAGCAACTATCTTTTCATAATATCCTTACATTTCACCCTGAAATTTTCCATTGTTTGATTTTGCAAGATGGCTTTTCTTCCATCCAAACCCAGTGCTGTTTTCCTTTCTTACTATTTTCTAATGCATTACTATACTCAACATTCATCCTTCCTTCTCTTCTTTCCTGTTTTCTCTTGTTGTCTTACAAACCGCACTGCACACTCTACTTACGAGCCACACTGTATCAATCGTCTCGGCCGCAAACAACAGATGGCTACAAGACCATGATGACTGGTGATGCAGTATCTTATGTCCCACATTACTCCCACAGATATCATTAATCTTTTACCTTTAAATTGATCACTCTCCCTGCATCACTCTCCTGTATTTTCCCACATCTTTTCTGTGCCACACTATCTTGTATCCCATCTTACTATCACCTCAACACCAACGCTCCATCCCTGTCATCTCTATTCGAGTTCGCACTTAGTAATTTCACCTAATCCAGTCCCAATTACTGTTCCCCTTCTTCATACTTATCCACCTACAGAACTACAACACACAGTAAAATATTTTTTATTTATATTTTTTCTGTGATCTCTTTGTGACTTCACACCAATATCAGTTACTCTTCACTTTTCAGCATCGACATATTCTCTCAGAGTTTATCTTGTTTCCCATTATTTAACCCATTTCTTCCTTTTTGTGATTTTTTCTCATATTTGGGTGTTTTTTGCGAATTTTTTTCGGATTTAATGCCATGTTATTTACATATTTTTTCACGTTTTTTCACCACCAAGGCTCCTTGCTCCTTCCATATGTGTCAATACAGAAAAGTTTCCTTACCCTTTGCCAGAACACAGCAGTCCCACATACTGTTCCTACGTTGTTGCTCGGCTCATGGAATCCCCACAAATGGTCTTACCATCAAATTACCCATATCTGGCTGCCACCCGTCCTTCCACAATGACCCCCATCTGTTCAGAGTCCATCTATCCTTAGCCCTCATTAACATAGTCCTGCAAAACCATATCAATCAAGCCCTAACCACATTGCAGTACAGTAAAATTCTCATGCTATGCAATCCCAAATTCCTGTATCCCATGATACACACTGAAACCCTTGCCCTCCAGACACTGGAGCAACATGCACAAAGGCTACCTCAAAAAAACTCTCCACCGTGCTCACTTCCTACTCCCACCTGGGACTACCATTATCCTCAACCTCAAAACCTCCACCATGTCACCTCACAGCTCAAAAGCTCAGTGTATCACAGATCTATTACACTTATCCCACCATCCAAAACTCCCTCAAACCACCACACAGCATCCAGAACCTACACAGACCCAAAACACAGTATAAAACATTTCTTCCAGAAGCCTTAGCTCCATAGAAATATCAGATCTGACCAAAAGTCTCACCCACTTCCAAATTCAGTCATACAGAACTTGTTAAAGACCTTATCTCCTTCTCACGGTCCCCACAGTGGAAACACTTTTTTTCCATCTACCCTACCAATCAAACTCAACCAAAGATCAATGTTGTACCCTGCCTGACTCAGTTCACTCCTTCATCCAAATGTGATCCAACCCCACTGCCCCCAAAGCACATTCTATTAACTTTCCAGAATTTCTTAACCTCAAACCTTGTCCCACCATCACTCCTCAAATCCCTCTACATGCAAACTAACCTTACATCTGCAGAAAGAGTGGCAATCCACGAATTTAAAAAACTGATCCCAACTTTATAATCCTACCTGCTGACAAAGGCTCCACCATTGTCGTCTTGAACCACAAGGATTACCTGGGAGAAGGACTCCTTCAGCTGGCAAGATTCATCCACCTACAGACCCTGTCACAGCACCTCATTCCAGAAATACAGCAGAATCTCCAGTCCCTACTAAAATCCTTAGACCAATCCCAGAACCTCTTCCAGGAGTCCATCTCCCTCCTCATACCTACCACTCCTCACACTCCTACCTTCTAAATGATTCCTAAAGTCTATAAACACAAGCACCCAGGACGCCCCACTGTGGCCAATTACTGTGCCCCCACTGAGAGGCTCTCTATTCTCATAGACCAACACCTTCAGCCTATTACACGCAACCAGTTGCCCTATACAAAAGATACCAACTCTCCACAGTACCTCTTCCTTTGCCACATGGTAGTCCCCTTGACCAACTATATTCTCACCCACAATTACTTCTACTTTGAAGGCATTACCTACAAACAAATCCGGGGTATGGCTATGGGCAACTTCATGGTGCCATCCTATACCAACCTATTCATGAGCCATCTACAGGAATCCTTCCTAAACACCCAAAATATTAAACACCTCACCTGGTTCAGATTCACTTATTACGTCTTCGTGATTTGGATCGAGGGTGAGGAAATCCTATCCATAGTCCTCCAGAATCTCAACACCTTCTCCTCCATTCATGTCGCCTGGCCCTATTCAACTCAACAAACCACCTTCCTAGTTGTTGACCTCCACCTCAAAGATGGCTGCCTCAGTACCTCTGTCCATACCACACTTACCAACCACCAGCAATCCCCAATCAGGTGATCTACAAGCTAAGCTGAAAACATTGTGTTGCATTCTCCATGGGCATAACAGCCTGTCTACATGATTGGTCACTGACAAACTGTAGCCCAAAAACAATTGGAACACCCTGTTGCTGATCACGCCACTCAACACGACGTTACTCATTTCAATGACTGCTTCACAACCTGTGCCATCTGGAACCTTCCCACTAACACCAGCTTTTCTGAACTGCACAGGTGGGATTTGTCCCTGCAATACATCCTATGTTCCCACAACCCTCCTCCTGGCCTCAACCTTCATTAGTCATTGTCCTTACCCATCTAGCTCAATTCCTGTTCCTATCCCACCACTACACAG
Source organism: Schistocerca gregaria (assembly GCF_023897955.1). Taxonomy (NCBI): domain Eukaryota; kingdom Metazoa; phylum Arthropoda; class Insecta; order Orthoptera; family Acrididae; genus Schistocerca; species Schistocerca gregaria. The sequence goes on along the minus strand of NC_064920.1, from coordinate 739,830,623 downwards.
CCCTTTACTCCACCAACACACCCAGTCTTTTTATTTATCTCCTCCCCCCCCCCCCCCCCCCACTCTCTCCCCCCTGTCCTTCATCTAACCTCTTGACTGCACCTGGCTGCCCTACTTTCTCTCCACCTCGTCCCTGCATGCTCCCGCAGCATCCTTCCCTTGCTCTCTCTCCCTGTCCCTGCCACAGCCTCTTCCTTACCCCCACCTGATTGCCTCTCTCATCATGCACTGCTATTCGGAGCCTGGTTTCTACTGCCAAAGACTGTGGTCATGTGTGTGTGAGTTGTAGTTGCATGAGTGAGTGAGTGTGTGTGTGTGTGTGTGTGTGTGTGTGTGTGTGTGTGTGTGTATCTGCTGTCTATTTTTGACAAAGTCCTTGTTGGCCAAAAGCTTATTGTGAGAAGGTCTTTCTGTTGTGCCTATCTGTGACTCAGCATGTCCACTATATGGTGAGTAGCAGCTATCCTCTTCATAATACTGTTACATTCAATCCTGAATTTTTCATTGTGTGATAATGGCCCAATAATATTCATACCTAAAATTGTATTGTAGAACACAGGTAGTGAGGAGTTTGCTGGTTAATGAGTTATATTTCACATACAGTTTTGGCCTATCCTGTTGTGATAAAAACAGAAATTTTCAACAAACAGTGTTAAGAGCAGGGCTATGACTGTGTACAGTATGCTTTGTGACAAAGTCATATTTTTTTATTTATTTATTTATTTATTTATTTTTTACGTGAAGTCAAGCGCATACCAGGACTTCAATCACTGATGATTTTCGGACGTGGAGGCAGAAGTCAAAAAAAATTCTGTGAGTCTGTAACTAACACATAGCATTAGCTTGACTGAGGTTGTGGTATGATGTTGTGGTAGAACGCACAAAGCAGAACAGAATACTGAACTATGGTTGGAAGAAAATGAGGAAAAGTTTTTAAATAGTGACTAGTCATAGTAACACAATAGGAAACAACCGATTACCAATACAGAAAAAATAAGATGGCTAGAGTAGAGGAAAATTTTGCTTGATTACTGGCAGCTATTGGCAGAAAGTAATTTAAATATAGGTAAATCATCAATAGATTCCATTTTCCAAAATTAGAATAGTTAATGAAACAGGAACTCTTATCATTGATTCAACACTGCAGATACAAATATAAGTGAGTAGTCACTGAGCTAACAGTTATTAGTTTGGAAAGACAGTACGCCATTTAGAAAAGCCTGAAAGAACAACAGAAATCACAAAATAAAATTTGTCACAAGCTGCAGGAACTACAATTCAAAATGCACGAGGAACAGCTGGAAAAACAAATTGAAATGATTTAGGAGAATAATTGAGATTTACAGAGACACAGAGCCAAACTTGTAACCAAGATCCAGACAATTAAAGACACACGCAGAAACAAACTTTTGAAAATTATTGAAGATTCTTTAGATCAGTTAAAGGAAATAGAAAGTAAAATTGAATGCCAAAATTAGTTGCAAAACCAAGAAAGTTTAAATTAATTGGAGGTATAATTCTAATAACATAAATACAGAAAATGTGAGCTGGATGATCCAACTTCAGGATGAGTCACAATTTAATTTCTTTCTGACACACTGTGCAAAATCTGGGAAGACAAACAAAAATTTAGTACATGTCTGACAAGTATCGTGTCATTATATAAAATAAATGACATGGTCCTCGCCAAAATATGGACTGCCTTCTAATGTGTTAAGCTGGATACACCACAAACCCATTGGTGAGCTCTCCCCTAATTGGGAAAGGAATCGGTAGTTTCATGAAAGCACTTTGTTATTTCAGCCACTTATCCTGTCACTGACAAGTAACCTGTGTGTCAATCGTGAGGGCACTGAATGCTGGGAGATGGAGATGGTGGATGCATCTGCCAATTCATTATTGCTCTTGATTGCCATATACCACGGCAGACTATCACCTCCTTGCCTGCAGATTGCGAGTGAAGGGTAGTGTCCTGAGTGGATTTCACAACATTATCTGCTGGTTGCATGCAATTGTGGCTTGCAGTGCACTCAGGGAATTGAAAGAGATGATGAAATTTGTCACATAAATACATCTCAACAGTTCCAGTAGCCTCAATATTTTGTGTACTCCAGCATCATAAACAATGAATTTGTTCAGTGTAAGAAGCTTGAAGCCACTATTAGGGAACACTACAGAACAGCCACAGGTATTTCCTCGCTTAGGTCTGTCAGTGACGAATGTCTTAAAATTATTGTGTATGTCTTCTTATGTCTCCAACCATCACGCTGACTAGCAGTAGCTCACCATACTTTTCTGTCTTCAGCCTTCCTCTAGAAAACAGTGTAGATGGTGTCGCTGGCATCTTCCATGATCTGGCCGATGTATTCCAGTCTCGTACATCCTTCACTTTCATGTCCCCCCAGTGATGCTTTTAATGACACCATCATGTCTCAGCAAATGGTCAACCTATGTGTCCCTTCTGTGTTGGGTAAGTTTCAAAAGACGTGGTGGCTTCTCTTCCTCCACTCTGTGTAGCAGCTCCTTATCTTATACTTAGTCAACCCAGGAAATGCACCATATCTCAAATGCTACTATTTCATGTTTTTGTGCTACTCATGAGTGTCCATGTTTCCTTTTCAAACAGAAGCATGCTCCAAACAAAAGTCTTTATGAGGTGTTCTCTGATATGTTTGTCTATGCAGCTGGATGTAAAAGATTTCTTCCCTTGTAAAATCAGCTTTTGCATGATAGATTTGGCTTGCAATATCCTTATTAGATTTTCAATCTGATGTAATGTAACTCTCTTGGTAGGCAAAGAACTCAATGGTCTCTAGTCACTCACTGTTAAAGTGAGCAATGGACAACAGTGTTGTGTCTACTTGCTACTGAGACTTTTGTTTTAGCTTCGTTAATTTTCATATTATGGGAAGAGTTGAGGGTGGTCATCATCTGACCAGGATCGCTTCTAATTGTTCTATGCCCACAGCAATATCATCAGTATATCTAAACCATTCTATTTTCTTATCATAGATTTTAATTTTTACTATAGATCCTAGTTTCTCCCTGACTTCATCTATTGCCTTCTGAATGTGCCCACTGACAAAGACAGGAGGGACCAAACAGTCTGCCATACCCTTTGCTTAACCGTTTCACCGCTGCAGACGTGCTTGTTGCATTTAGTGCTGAGGTAACTTTTGTTACGGCAGTACTGTTCACCACATACTACTGCCTGTGCTTAGAGAAAGTCTTGTAGTCAATATGAAATACTTATTACCTTACTTTTTGAAAACTATTGTCAAAAAAATGATTTTTACACGTCTTACAGTCCACTTGATAGAGAACTTAATTTATTTTCATTAACTGTCATGCTTACCACGCTGCATCAAATCAAGTAAAACATTGCACGCAATTTTAAAGAGCTCACAGAGGTAAAAACATATTGCATAAACTTTGCGTACAGTTGATTTTAGCTCATATATTACAGTAATCAAATGTAGATAAGATTTCTAAATTTTATTTAAAATTGAGAGCAGAAAGATAACTCATTTCATTCTTGAGTTATTGGATTTTATACCCAAAAGACAGTTGAGCAAGATGCACCCATTCCATCCTTGTGCATCGCAAATAATGTGGTCATAACAATCATTATATCTCTCAAACAAATCAAGATACTGAAAAATGATTTTTTGGGTTTTTTTTGCAAATGATAGCACACAATGAGGCATATACGCTGGTGGGCCAAAACATTATGACTACCTGGTTAAAAGCTCATTTGTCCGTCTTTGGAATTAAATAAATCACTGATTCTACATATCAAGGATCCAAAAGTTTGTTGGCAGGTTTGTGGAATTCACGTAATTCGCATAAATAACAGGCCACTGATATGCATACATGGTGATAGCACCTGATAGTGAGCCAGAAGGGTTCCATAGGGTTTACATCAGTCGAATTATGTCACTGAGACATTAATGTGACTTCACTATGCTCCTCAGACCACAGTAGCACAGTGCTGGCTCCGAGACATGGTCAATTGTACTGCTGAAAGATAACATCATCACTGGAGAAGACATTAAGCAAGAAGGGATGCAAGTGGTTCGCAGCTGTCAGTATGTCTTCGATTACTACTACACAGCCCATGCAAATGCGGAATACCATCTTCCATAACAAATACTGTTCCCACCAGCCTGTGTCCGTGACATACTACATATTTCGAGCCACCGTTCACCTTGATGGCGGCATTTGTGGAGACAACTAGTGTAGCAAAAATGTGATTCTTCATATAGCCATTCTAAAGCATTCTGTTGGTATATTATCAACTCCTGTGGCTTCCCAGGTTTTAGCTACCAAATTGCAATGTTTCTTGTCTTCCAAATTGACTCCCTTTGTTCTCCAATAGCATATCTTCAATATTTGCTGCACACAGCTTTTCCAGGTACTGTTCCCACCTTTCTACTCATATAATATCTACTCAAATAATACTATTCCAACTTAATGTTTTACTCCACTTCATTTTACTTGTCTATTCTCAAAGGACTGTTTTAACTGCTTTATAGGCTTCCATACATTGATCATTTCATTCAGCTCATTGCACTGTTCCTCCAAGAACTATTGTTCAGTCCTTTTGACTCTTGATTTATTTTACTCTTCAACACTATATATAGACTTTGTTTTTCCTGGGTTGTCTTGTTACATCTTACATCTTAAATTTATTTTTGTTATTATGCTTCAGTGGAATTCTTTTTTATGCTTTGCTCTCTGTCTTCGAACAACTTTATTTGCTGATTTGCTGTTCAGATAATACTTTTCAAGGATTCCCATCTTCCTTCAAAATGTCCGATGTTTTTCGTAACTGTAGCCATGTTTGTTTGTTCCTTGTACACCGAACTAATCATATCATTCTTTAGTTTATTCAGATCCGATTCCTCAAAGTTTTTTCCTTCAGTTTTCTTAAGTTTCAGATCACATGCACCTATCACTATGCTATACTCACTATTGATGCCTGGACCTGGGTAGCTTTTACAGTTTATTTCGTGATTCTGGAACCTACATCCAACTAGAATGAAGTTTGTCTGGTATCTTGTATCTCCTCTTATCTCCAAGAGCCTTCCATTTATACCTTCCCCATGGATGGTGATGAAACCACAAACTGATTGGGGTTGCACAGTGAGTAGCATGCTGGACTCACAGCTTGGGAGGCTGTTTGCTCAAATTCCTGTCCTGCAATCCAGATTTATGTTTCCCATGATTTTCCTAAATCACTACAGGCAAATGCTGGGACAGTTCCTTTGAAATGGGCACAACTTTTCTTCACTATTCTTTTATAATCTGAGCTTGTGCTCTGTCTCTAATGACCACACGGTGGATAGTATGTTAAACTCTACTCCTGATCCCTTCCTTCAACCATGTTTTACGTCTCAGTATTCTACACATCTTAGTATTCTACTAATCTATCTCCCCATTTATTTATTTCCCCAATCCCTCTTCCTTCTCCAACTGATGCATTCCAATTTCCCGTAATGATAAGGTCGTCTTGTCCTTCAACTCTATTTACTGCACTTTTTATCTCATTGCTCTTCTTCATCACAAGTTGATGTCTGCATGTACACTTGAACTGTAAACTCTTTCTGTCTTGTTTGGTTTAGTCCCCTCCTGAAGATCCGAATGGAGGACTATTCCAGAATCTTTAACAAAAATGTGCTTCATATTAATTATTCAAGTGAAACTAAACAGTTGTTTCTTGGAATATCCTGCAGATCTTTAATGTAGTGATTTCCCCTTGCCTTCCCCATCCCTTGCTGTTGACTTGTGAAGAATTCTTCAGCCTGCAGGAAGGGTTTCTCCTTTCAATACCTAGCAGCAGACCTAGATCTCTACTGGCTCATCCACCTATCAACGTAGCTGTTGGCACTTAGTCAGTAGGATTCCTTATCCCAGGAATCTTTCAGTCCCTGTGCTCGTTAGCCATTTGTTTTCACAAACGTTGTCCTCCGCCCCTCTAGGTCGTGGAAGTGAGCATCAGGATTTTCCTTTCATCAAGCCTAGGATCAAGAAGCATTTCCCAGTCTCTCCAACACTTTTAGAACACATTAAAATAAAATTTTATAAAATAACAGCCTGAGAACAGCACTCCTGTACCCAAGTACATTTAGAATTATTTTTGGTTTCTTAATTAAGTAGAGTGGCAGCTGGATCCAACAAGGATAAAAACATTAGATGGTATCAAATACCTCTAGGTTGTGTTTTACACAAATTTCAAATGTCTTTGTAGAACGTGGGCGATTGGCAAAAGCCATATTAATGGGTGAAAAGTTAACTTGACACAATACAAACATTAATTCAGATGGAATATGGGTAATCGCAGGTAATATAAGAAATAGTACACTCAGGACACCATAAAGAGTGCAGCGCATTCTGAAGGAATTACAGGTCAGTTTCAAGAAAAGTAAATACAAAATTTATTGGTAAACATCAAGGCAAAGTAGGATGTTGATCCAATCTTGAAGATGATAAAGACAAAGAAGGGGGGGGGGGGATGAGACAAAGATCTTTACACAGTACCTAAAAGAGCAGCGTGTCTGGATTTGAAGAGTCATTCCCATGTCAGACCATAGGAGTTCATGTATCCCAAAGAAGGAATTGGAAGAACTGGTCAAATAACATAAGCTATTCTCACTTTGGACCAAAGGAATGTTTTAGAAGCTACACAAATACTGCATGTTCAATGGCATAGCCAAAATATGTGAGCAGTGATGAAAACTTGTGATTTATGTCCATAAACAACAGGCACAAAGATTTGACACACAGTATCGTAGTAGCAAAACTAGGAGAAATGGTTGCTTACACTTCCTACAGTCAAGGTTAAATGGGATTTTACACAGATTTGAGCATCAAAGAACCATTATGAAAACCCTGTATTCACTAAGAAAGACCAAAAGCAGTATCACACTAAAGAAGTTACAGCTAAATTATTTAAAAACTATTATTAAACTTGACAGTTTGTAGACTGGTAACTGGACTTGATTAAAATAAAAAGTTTATGAGCAGTTAGTTGAAATTAACAACAGAGAGCAAACTCCTATTATTAATCATTGTTGAGCTTCCAACCAGCATAATGTGTTAGAAAGAATTAGGGAGATTGCAATAGGCAACAAAAATTTGGAGTAGAATCTATGCCAGATTTTGAGAATGTAATGAACAGTTTAATCCACAAAAGCATACGAGTGGCAACAAGTAAATGAATCTTAGGAATGAAATCATTAATCTTATTCCCCTACTACATAAAATCCCATCCCAGTAGACAGCTTATGACACATTACATTCAAAGGCCACTTCCTTAAATGTACTAGAGAGGCAGATGTGTTTAGTGTTGCTGACACTGCCATTTCACAATGACAATCTGATCATGGAAATAGACACATGCAGTTACTAATAACTAATATCTTTCGTGAAATTCCTTTCCACAAATATGTATGTTTATTACCACAAAATGAAAACTAAGTTCTGACCATGTCATATCCCACAAGCATCATGCAACTGAATGAAGTGTTGGTTCCTTGATTGGAACTGCTCATAATCTTTATTTAACAGATACATCCTGTATTTGTATCCCACAAAAAATAAAATATATGATCTTAATATACATTTTTGTGATATGCTGCACTCACTTCTGATAAGTGTGCCTCAGATCTGACATTTGATACACGAATGTGAGATCCTGGTTGCCGATGAGGTGATGGTTGAGGAGTTGTGCAAGGTGTTCTATCTGGCTCTCGATTCTGAAACAAACACCAAATACAAAAACTAGCAGAAAACTGACATTTATGGTATGAATCTACTTCAGCACATATGTCTACATCTACATACATACTCCACAACTCACCATATTGTGCATGGCAGAGGTACCTCATTATTACTGTTCGTCATTCCCTTTCCTGTTCCACATGCAAATGGTGTGAGGGAAATAATGACTACACATTCTTTTTTGTATGAGCCCTGATTCCTCTTATGTCTTTGCAGTCCTTACATTAAATACGCTGGCAGCAGTAGGGCAATCCTGAAGTCTGTTGCAAATCTCACTTTCTCAATAGTGTTTCATAAAAAGGAATGTTTTCTTCACTCCAAGAATTCCAGTTTAAGTTCACATAGCATTTGAGTAACATTCATGTGATGACTGAACCTACTGGCAACAAATCTAGCAGTACATGTTCCTTTAAATCAACCTCGTGGGGGTCTCAAATATGCAAACGGTACTCAAGAATGTGTCACACACAAGTTTTCTATACATGGCCTCTTTTATAGATGTGCTGTACTTTATCTAGAATTCTTTTAATAAACTGAATTCGAACATTCACCTTCCCTACAACTGATCTTACATACTCGTGCCATTTCATGTCATTTTGCAACTTTACACCTACCTATTTCATTGAAGTAATTGTGTCAAGCAGGAAGAAACGGTGACTGATTTATTTCCTACAACATAAGTGACTTCAGTGCAGCATCTACAGTTGCAGCTTGAATGAACAACTGCACACTCAACCAATGAATTGTGAGTAAGCAGTGTTAAACAGCAGATGTGTGGCTTAAGTGTGTCAACATTGTTGTTGTGCTACAAATCACAATGTAGCAACATCTCTAAATTAAGTGTTCAGAAGCTTCTTCAGAATGTTTTGAAGGAGAGAAAAATGTGTGCAAAGTTTGTCCTGCATGCCCTGACTTATCGAACAAAAAAAAAGACGCAAGTGGATTTCAGCTGTGACTTGATTGAAATGGAAAACACGTACATTTATTTTCTGGAAAAATGACAAGCTCTGGTGTTATCAGCACAAACCTAGCAAAAAAGCAATAAATGTACAAAAATTCAAAAGGCTTTGATGACATAACTACATAACTGACATTCAAGCCAATGTGACATGCAAGTTGAACAACATCCCAAAGAAAGGCTTTTCTGACAGTTTCACTTGATTGTATGAACATTCTGTGTGTTGTACTCAAGTGGTGGGAGACTACATAGAGTATCACCTTCACTTTTCTCTAGTTTTTATTAATTCAGTATTGTAACTATTTGGACTGTCACACTATATTTCTGACTCCCTTCATAACAGGTGTGCTCCTTCCGAAGTTGGTATCTATTTTCACTCTCCATGTTACTAGTCTATGGTCACTTGAAATTAAATCAGTTTACAACCTTTACATGATGTTCTAGTTCTCTCCACAGCATGCCTTCAGCTGCACATGTCCCCTGAATGGTTTCAAATGAGTCACAACAATACAGGCACCAGACAATCCTAATGATCTCCTGATATACATCACATCATATCATCTCACACAAGGCTGATACGAATAGGCAGAGCAATGGCTTTTTTAAGAGCCACTTATGCATAAAATTCAATACCAGTGTCAAAGTGTGCCAACTGACCACCAAAGGCATTAACAGAGACAAATGCCAAATGCAACATAAGATCCTACATGTGAACAAAATTGTTTTGGTAGTCATCCAGGAAACTCAAGTAGAAATTGAAGAGTGACTTATTTCAAGAGGTAAAATACCTAGACTTGATTTACTTAGAGCTACATACAACAAGGTTTATGGTGTAGTGACGTACATCTGTAACAATATAGATAAAGCCCGCAGTGTCTCTACCAGTACTATAAATAATACAATGAAGTCATCATCAGAATTAGGGAAATAACTGTTGTGAATGCACATGTACTAAAAACTCAAGACAACCTATGGTGTACTTGGAGGGAGGGGGGCGGGGGGATAGGGTCTTTAGACAGCAGTCATGGACTATATGGAAATACAAATTTAATGATCAAACTGGGGACACACTGCTTGGCTGATCTGAAGAACACAATTTCCATCTGCTTTTTGATACTAAAGATCAGTGTACATCCTGTCCACTGCCTAGAAAACAGAACACAACCTTGATTTATGTTTTTGTTTCGTGTCTTCTGATAATAAAGGCCTGCCATTACCAGTATCAAGGAAAGTCCCAGACAACTTACACAGGAATCATTGTTCAGTTACAGGAATATCTGTCGTAAGATCATTCCCCAGACCTAGATCGAACTGGCCCGCATTTCCTGAAAATCTGGACTAACGTGTGAGATGGATCCCACCAGTAACCACAAACATCCTCAATTGCAAGCTATGTTCAGAATTTGGGGGCCCATGTCCATGTGGCTCTGGCTGTAAACAAGAAGTGCACATCTCCTGTTATTGGTGTTCTTGTTCTACTGATATGAAGATCCCTGTCAAACTACTAATGTCCATTAAAGGTCCAAGAGAGAAGGGTGAGTCTGTTGGTCAGCATCAAATTGGATTACTGGGTCTATATAAGCACAGAAGACGAATTAATAATCAGAAGAGACAAGAAGATGAATTAAGAAGAATTTCTGAATATATGCAGAATTGGAAGAAAGAGTTAACGTTACAACCAAAAGAAATTATTTTCTCTGAAGAAGATGAAGAGAGAACTGATTTTAAAGATGAAGATTCTGAACATCCTATGCAAATATCACATGATGATTCTGCATAAGAAGTACAATTCAGTATAACACATTACAACTGTGCAATGTTGCATTGCAAAGTATTACGTATGGTGTCAGTCTATGCGCAACAGCTGCCATAGGAAGAGATGCACATTTGGATGCTGGATTAATTACTGATGGAGACAGGAGGCTTGTGGTTGATCACAATAAAGTAAAAAGAGCCCAAAAAAGTCATGAAATCACTTGATGAAGAATGTCATGCTCAGTGTGAGATAGGCAAGATTGAATGTATCTTGTTTGATTGACGTCAAGATTCCACTAAAGTTGGTTACAATCAGATAATGTACGTCATCTGTTTCCAAGAAGAGCAATACGCTGTTTGCAGTGAGCCAGGTGGAAGGTACCTTTGACACACTACTCCAGAGAAGGAAAATGAAAAGGTAACCTGCTGAAATTATTGTTAAGCATGTAGTGGATTATTTTAAGAAACCAGCATTGATAAAAGTTTTTCAGGTTATTGGTGGTGGTTCAATGAATTTTAACACTGATTGGGAAGGAACTGTCATGTCTGGGTTAGAACAATGCTGAATGGTAAACTCATCTGGTTGGTTTGTGCTCTTCATGTTAATGGGCTACCATTGCTTTACTTGATCAAACAGTTGGATGGAAAAACTTTGATTAATAACAAGTGGAGTAGTAACAGTCGATAGTTGCTACTCACAATATAGTTGAGATGCTGAGTCACACATAGGCACAACAAAAAAACTGTTACATTACATACTGGATTTTCCATTGTTTGAAATGGAGTAGCAAGATTAGTAACATGCTTTATGGTACAACAGAACTTGAAATCAATCCCTCATTTATCAGAATATCCTTTTCAGAGCCTTTGGCTCAAAGATCAAAGATACGCGGCGTGTTTTTTAAGTAAGTACCATTTTGAAATTAAAAAAAGACGTTCTAAGACATTTTATTTTTACATGAAAGGTTGTACCTTAATCTACGCACTGACGCCATTACAGTATGATTCTTCCTTTTTTACGTTGTGTACTGAGTGTTTAAGATGCCTCCGATAATCGTGAGTCCCACCGACTGTGAAGTACGGGTTGTTAGAAGATTTCTTAGTGCTAAATGCCTAAAAGCGATCAATATTCATAGTGAGATCTGTGCAGTTTATGGAGAAAACAGCATGAGTGATGGAATGGTAAGAAAGTGAATGAGAGCATTTAAAGATGGCTGCACAAATGTGCATGATGAACAACGGAGTGGGGGTCCTTTGGTCATAAATGAAAGTTTGGTGCAGGAAGTGGACAATAAGGTGAGAGAAAACAGATGCTTTACAATTTCCTCCTTGCGGAATGACTTTCCTAATGTTTCTTGTAGTGTTTTGTATGGCATTGTAACCAAGCACTTGATATTAGCGAAAACTGTGCGCACGTTGGGTACCGAAAATATTGACGGATGTGCACAAAACCAAACGTTTAGACAGTGCATTGACTTTCCTTGAGCGGTACCACAACAATGGAGATGATTTCTTAAGCCAAACTGTTAAGGGCAATGAAACATGGGTGGCCTACGTCACACCAGAATCAAAGCAACAGTCCATGGGGGTTGAGCAAGGGCATTGTTTTGCTGCAAGACATTGCCCATCCACATGTGGCAAGTCAGACCAAAGATCTCATCACTTTTTTTTTTTTATGGGAAACTCTAGATCATCCTCCGTACAGCACCGATCTTGCACCCAGTGACTACCATCTGTTCCTGCACTTGAAGAAACAGCTGGGCAGTCAGCGTCTTCAAGATGATGATGAAGTCAAAACAGTGGTGATGCAGTGGTTAACAAGTCAGGTGACAGACTTCTATAAGGAGGGTATTCAAAAACTGGTACAATGTTATGACAATTGCCTCAATATTGACGGAAATTATGTAGAAAAGTAGATTAAGGTACAGTCTTTCATGTAAAAATAAAATTATTGAGATATCTTAGCATGCCTTTTTTTAATTTCAGAATGGTACTTACTTAAAAAAACACGCCAGATATGCCTACGGATCAGGATTATGGTTTCAGGAAAGGTTGTCTGGTTGGTTTGGACTGAAAGGGACTAAACTGCAAAGTCATCAGTCCCTTTATCCAATAAGTGGTAAACCACAAGTGGTCATCAAACGAAGGAGGCAAGAGGCAAATCCTGGAAAGTCTAGGGATAAGTAGCATAATTAACGAGAACCAGAGATAAAAGCCCAGAAAAAAAAGACAGCACAGACAAGACATTAAAAGACCAGTCAAGAAAAAACATTAAAATCGAGAAATGAAAAAAAGGATAAAGAGAATAAAAAGGAGGGAAGGGTAGATGCTAAGCTGAGCCTCCAAACGAGAGCTGCCAAGGTGTGGGGGTGGGGTGGGGCGGGGGGAGGGGCTCCAGCACAAGATGGGTGCTTCACCAACCCCTCAAGCGGTCAATGAAGTCAAAACGCCCTACCATACACGAATGAACAGAAACCACTTTCGTGGGCAAAATGTAACACCTGGTAAGCCACTTTGGCGTTAACTGCTAGTACCAGAGGTAGTGTATCAAGAAGATTAGGATACCAGGACAGATTAGGACAGTCTAGGAGAAAGTGGGCCACCGACAGGCAGGCTCCATGTCAGTAGTAGGGGAATTCTCACGTCAGAGAACGTGACTATAGGTCAGCCAATTGTGGCCAATGCAGAGTCGACAGAAGTTAGTGGCTTCCCTGAGAAAAGCACACAGGGAAGAATGCCACGTAGCTGTGTTCTCCTTAATTGTCCTTGGTTTGTTTGGGAAGATCAAGGCAGGCTAACAACTGAAGGTCTAGTTCTGGGATAGAATTGGTATCCTGGTGGCCAGCTTGGCCAACCAGTCAGCTCATTCATTTCCGGAAACCCCAACATGATTGAGGGTCCAAACAAAAAAGGCTGGTCATCCAGATTGATGGAGGTCAAAGACTAGATCCTGGATAGCCATAACCAGTAGGTGAGGAGCAAAGCATTAGTCTACATCCTGAAGGCTGCTAAGGGAATCACCAGATTAGGATATTCTTGCCCTTGCAAGAACAAACATGACTAAGGGCTAGTTTAATGGACATTGGCTGTTGAGCCATTGGTGAATACCACTTCCAAACCTAGACACGTCTCAAAGGCAGCCAAGAACAGGTGGCAAAAAGCTATGGGGTCAGCAGAATCTTTTGTACTAAAGGAGACTTCGGGACAAATCCAAGGGCTGGGCATAAGCCAGGAGGCAGATGTGATGTTTCCCTGACAAGAGGTGACAGTAGAGGAAGCTGCAGTTCTGAGCAGGCACACTAAAGGTGTGGAGCAATTATAAACCCACCTCTGGGTTATGGAAGGTGGAGATACCTTCCAGGAAAAAGGACACGATAGTTGGGGTTTCCTGCGAAGCTACGAACATGTATAGCATAATTCAGCACTATTGTTGGTGCTTGGTAGACAATGGAGGGTTTCCAGCCCCAACTAGTAGGATACCCACAGGGTTAGTTCGGTAGGTTCCTGTCACAAGTCAGACCCCATAATGATGAATGGTGCCCAGCATCTACAATGCTGAGGGTGACACTGAACCATATGCAAGAATCCCATAATCAAAACGAGACAGAATCAGGGTTTTGTAAAGCTGCAGAAGGGTAGAGTACTCTGCACCCCAGCTAGTGTTACTGAAGAAGCCAAGTATACTGAGGTGTCGCCAGCACTTCCACTTAAGTTGGCAAATGTAGGGAAGCCACATCAGCTGGGAATTGAAGACCAGTCCCAAAAAGTGGTACATCTCAATTACAAGAAGTAGCAGATTGTCTAGGTAAAGCTTTGGATGTGGGTGGGCAGTACAGTGGCAACAGAAGTGCATGACACACATCTTGACAGCTGAAAATCGAAACCACAGGTGAGAGCCCATGACTGTGCCTTTCGTATGGTGCCTGTAGGTGACACTCATCAACACCCACACTAGAGGAGCAGTAATAAAACCAAAAATCATTGGCATATAAGGAAGGTGTTACCGAAGACCCCACAAATGCTGATGGCTAACAGACAGAGCAGGACACTCAGTACACAGCCCTGCAGGACCACAATCTCTGGGTGACTGAGGGAGGGGGGTCTTACTGAGTGAAGAAGTGCCCACTTGAACCTGGAATGCACGGTGCAACAAGTTCTTGACAAAAATCAGAAGTGGACCCCAGACAGCCCACTCAAGAAACATAGTAAGAATTTTGTGATGCCATGTCATATCATAAGCTTTCTGTTGGTCTAGAAAGACAGCACTGAGGTGTGGACGACAAGCAAAGGCTGTCCGGATGATGAAATCCAGGTGAACCAAATTATCAGTAGTGGAGCGATTATAAGGACAGGCACGCTTCCAGTTGATTAGCCATTATTAGAAACTGGCCCTGTAAAACACTCGGTTGTTAACAATAACAGCAAATAGGATTTGTCACATATGGGTTTCCATACACAGCCTTCCAGGCAACAAGATGATGATACAACAGCTTGTGGGATATAATAATGATGTTTGCAATACCTGTTGGTTTACAATCAAATTGAAATTCTCTTGGGTGGAAGAATACTGCCACATTCTTTATCAGGAGCAGCTCCTAAAATACCAGAGGAAGGAATTAGCATATATTGTTTTGTCAACAATCCAACATTCATTGTGGTTCGCATTTAGTGTTTCAGACACTTATGTGCTCAGTAAACCCTGAAGAAAAGAAAGCAGGAGTCCAGAAGATAACTGCAATGATGAATGAAGATGATGATACATGAGGAAAACTATCTGTTCGGCTTAGTTAAGTACCTGTAGTAAATCCAAATGCAACTTCACTTTTTGAACTGACAGACTGCTCAGTAAAAGTATATGAAGCTCCATTTGTAAACTCTAAATACAGAAATAAGGAAATTCCTTCAAGAGCCAATGCAAGTTCCACAGTGGCCATGTCATAGACAGTCCATAGAGAGATATGTGAAACAAGTAACAGAGGTTGGTTGGTTGGTTGAAATGAGGGAGGGGGGGGGGGCAAACTACTACATCATCAGTCCCTCATTCCGATTAAAACAATTCCACAAGGTTGGGAGTAAAATAATCGAGACATAAAAAAAACAGCTGGAAGAAAGGAGAAAACCACAAGAATGACAGAAGGGCAACAAACACTAAAATGGACAAAATCAGACAAGAAAACCACAGGGAGACGCAAGAAACATGTAGAAGAGATCAAAACAAGAGAGCAGATTACCACAGCTGGCTGACTATGGGAATAAAAAGGAGAAGCCAGCCACTCTGCGACACATTACAACCTCCACCCTAAGAGCACTAGGGTGGAGGACACAGAGGAACAAAGGACATGCACTAAAACTTAGATCAAATTATAAAACCCACCCTCACAAAGAAAATGCAAAACTAAAGTTACTGTTGAGGCATTTTCACCTAACACCGAAGGTCGGGTGCTGGGACAATTAAAAGTCTGCCACAGAGCAGCTAAAAGTGGGCAACCCAGCAAGAGATGGACGACCATCATTTGTGAGCCACATCGACACTGAGGTGAGCCCTTGCGATAGAAAAGCTAACCATGTGTTAGCCACGTATGGGCAATGTGGAGCCAACAAAGGACCACTCATTTCCTGCGACAGTATCGCATGGAAGCCTTCCACACATTCGAAATTCCCTTAATAACATGCAGTTTGTTGTGCGTACCGTTATACCATTCTGTCTCCCAAAGCTGAAGAACCTAGCGGCGTAAGACAGAATGTAGATCAGTTTCAGAGATGCCCATCTCCAGGAGCGGTTCCCACAGAGCCTATTTGGCCAGCATGTCGGCATGTTCGTTGCCTGGGATTCCAATGTGTCCTGTGGTCCACACAAACACCACTGAACGACAGAATTGTTCCAGGGCATAGATGGACTCCTGAATGGGAACTACCAAAGGATGGCGAGGGTAGCACTGGTCGACAGCTTGTAGGCTGCTCAAGGAGTCAGTACACTGGAGAAATGACTCACCAGAGCACGAGCAGATGTGATCAAGAACACGAGCTATGGCCCCGCCAGCTCTGCAGTGAAAACACTGCAGCCCTCTGGGAAGGAGTGCTGTTCAATATATCCTCCACAAACATAGGCAAAGCCTACATGACCAACAGCAATGGAGCCGTCAGTGTAAACCGCTTCATGGCCCCGGTACATGTTGAGAATCAAGAGGAAGTGATAGTGGAGAGCCGCAGGGTTAATGGAGTCCTTAGGACCATGCGAAAGGTCCAAAAGAATTTGTGGCCTAGATGTACACCATCGAGGTGTATGTGAATTGACCTCGAGGAAAGGTGCTAACAGGAAGGACTCTAGTTCAGACAGAAAGGAAAGGACGCGAACTACAATCGTAAGCCCTGGCCTGGGCCACTGATGCGGCAGATGAACCGCCATGGTTGGCAAAAGGAGACGGTAATACAGATGTGTAGGAGAGCTACAAATGTGTGCAACATAACGGGCAAGCAGTTGTTCACACCTAACCTTCAACGGAGGGACTCGGCCTCCACCAGGACACTGGTCACCGGAATTGTTCTAAAAGCTCCCGTCACAAGGCAAATGCCACTGGGTCGAGTAAATGCAACACTGAGGGCACCACCAAACCATAAACCAGACTCCCATAATCAAGGCGGGATTGAACAAGGGCTCTGTAGAGCTCCAGCAGTGTGTTGCTCAGCCAGCAGAGGGAATTGAGGTGCTTCCAGCACCTCCCACCTATGTTGACAAAGGTGAGGTAGTAAGTCAATCGGGTGTTGAAAACCAATCCTAAGAATCAATATGTATCCACTACAATGAGCAGTCTTGCATATGCAGACGACTTAGTTGTGATGGCAGATTCAATTG
Organism: Schistocerca gregaria; assembly: GCF_023897955.1. Classification (NCBI taxonomy): domain Eukaryota; kingdom Metazoa; phylum Arthropoda; class Insecta; order Orthoptera; family Acrididae; genus Schistocerca; species Schistocerca gregaria. The sequence continues at coordinate 739,813,275 of NC_064920.1, read as the reverse complement.
CAAGTTTGCAAAGTAATATTTCAGAGCTAGATCAGAAATGAAAGGACTATGGTATGAAGATTAGCATCTCCAAAACGAAAGTAATGTCAGTGGGAAAGAAATATAAACAGATTGAGTGCCAAATATGAGGAACAAAGTTAGAACAGGCGGACGGTTTCAAATACTTAGGATGCATATTCTCACAGGATAGCAATATAGTGAAAGAACTGGAAGCGAGGTGTAGCAAAGCTAATGCAGTGAGCGCTCAGCTACAATCTACTCTCTTCTGCAAGAAGGAAGTCAGTACCAAGACTAAGTTATCTGTGCACCGTTCAATCTTTCGACCAACTTTGTTGTATGGGAGCGAAAGCTGGGCGGATTCAGGTTACGTTATCAACAAGGTTGAGGTTACGGATATGAAAGTAGCTAGGATGATTGCAGTTACTACTAGATGGGAACAACGGCAGGAGGGTGTCCACAATGAGTAAATCAAAGAAAAACTGGGAATGAACTCTATAGATGTAGCAGTCAGGGCGAACAGGCTTAGATGGTCGGGTCATGTTACACGCATGGGAGAAGCAAAGTTACCCAAGAGACTCATGGGTTCAGCAGTAGAGGGTAGGAGGAGTCGCAGCAGACCAAGGAGAAGGTACCTGGATTCAGTTAAGAATGTTTTTGAAGTAATAGGTTTAACATCAGAAGAGGCACCAATGTTAGCACTGAATAGGGGATCATGGAGGAATTTTATAAGGGGGCTATGCTCCAGACTGAACGCTGAAAGGCATAATCAGTCTTAAATGATGATGATGATGATGATAAATGAGTGGAACATCATTAAGGTAAAGTTGTGGTCCTGGGTGAATGGTGCGATGCCGACAGAAATGCATGACACATGACTCACGGCTGAAAACTGGAAGCTGTCCTTGTCACTGGCTCCCTGTAGGCACTGCTCAGCAGCACCAGTACTGAAGGAGCAGTACGAAATGCAGAAGTCATCCACATACAGAGAAGGTAAGACCAACGGCCTTACAACTGCTTCTAGACCATTAAAGTAGAGACACTCAAAACAGAGGCGTGCAGAACGCCATTCACCTGAATACAGGGTGAACTATCGGAGGCACTGACTGTGACATGGGAAGTATGGAGCGACAGGAAGGTTTGAATAAAAACCGGGAGCAGGCCCTGGAGACCCCACTGATATAATGTGGCAAGGATATGTCGTCGCCAGGTTGTGTTGTATGCTTTACATAATTCAAAAAGGATGTCAACAAGATGTTGGCATCTGGAAAAGGCTATTCGGATGGCAGACTTGAGGGACACAAGATTATCAGCGGTAGAGCGACTCAGGCGGAAGCCGCCCTGACATGGAACCAGTAGGTCACATGACTCCAAACCCAACCCAACCCAACTGCTCACACACCATACATTCCAGCAGTTTACAAAGAAAGTTGGTGAGGCTGATGGGCCGGTAGATATCCACATCAAGTGGGTTTTGACTGGGTTTGAGCACTGGAATGATGGTACTCTTCCACCAATGCGATGGAACGACGCCATCGCACTAGATCCGGTTGAAGATGATGAGGAGTGTCGCTTGTAGTCAGATGAGAGACATTCAGTCATCTGACTGTGGATCCGATACGGCCCAGGAGCTGTGTTGGGGCAATGTGCAAGGGCGCTGAGGAGCTCCCACTCTGTAAATGGGGCGTTATAGATTTCACTGTGGCCTATAGTGAATGAGATAATTTTCCTTTCCATCTGCCATTCGAGGGTGCGAAAGGCTGTAGGGTATTTCTCCGATGCTGAGGCTCCAGCATAGTGCTCAGCAAAGTGCTCATCAATCACATTTGTGTCGTCAGTAAGTAACACACCACTGATATTAATGCCAGGGACACCTGCTGGATTCTGGTACCCAAAAAGACATCTGATCTTCGTCGAGACTTGCGAAGGTGACGTATGGCACCCAATGGTCGACAAGTAACTCTCCCAACACTCCTGTTTCTGTTGTTTTATAAGCTGGCAAACGTGGGCACAGAGGCGCTTAAAGGCTATTAGGTGCTCTAGGGAAGAGTGCCACTTATGTCGCTGTAGAGCTCACCAACAATCTTTAATTCCCTCAGTGACTTCCAGCGACAACCAAGGGACTGTCTTTCGCTGGGGACACCCTAAAGAATGAGGGATCGTATTTTCTGCCACAGAAACAATCACTGAAGTGACCTGCTCAACGACAATATCGATGGCACCATGTGAGGGAGGCTCAGCAGTGACAGCAGAGGTGAATGCTTCCCAGTCTGCCTTGTTTAAAGCTCATCTGGGTAGGCATCTGTGGGCATGATGCCGGGGGCGTGACAGGAAGATGGGGAAGTGGTCACTACCACACAGGTCATCATGTACACTCTAGTGGATAGACAGGAGAAAGCCAGGGCTGCAAACCAAGAAAGCAATGGTCGAATATGTGCCATGTGCCACACTTAAATGTGTGGGAGCACCTGTATTTAAGATGCTGAGGTCGAGCTTTTGACCTCAGCCAGTAAGCATGGCGCCACCCTACAAGTGGTTATGCGGGTTAAAATCTCCCAAAAGTAGGAAAGGTTTAGGGAGTTGATCAATCAGTGCAGCCATACATTCAGGGGTAATGCACCATCTGGAGGAAGATATACATTGTAGACAGTTATTTTCTGGGTCATCCTTATCCTGACAGCCACAGCATCAAAAGGAGTTCGAAGGGGCACAGCTTCATTACAAACTGAGTTCAGGACATAGACACAAACTTCACCTGACGCTCTATTATAGTCGCTATGGTTCCTGTAATATCCCTTATAGCTGCGGAGGGCAGGGGTCCGCATTGCCAGGAACCAGGTTTCCTGGAGGGCAAAGCACAAAACAGGTGTAAAGCTTAACAGTTGCCGTAGCTCAGCCAGGTGGTGGAAAACACTGCCGCAGTTCCCCTGGAGGATTATGTGATCATGAGACAGGGAAGGGATGAAACACTCAATGAGGCAGTCTATGCCTCTGCTGCTACCAGATGTTTACCTTTGCGATCAGCATCCATTGTATCTGAGGGTCCAGCGAGATCTAGGTCCTTAGCGGACGCCAGTATCTCTACCTCATGCTCAGACACAGAGCTTGTAGGTACTGGTGGTGTGGGTGTCACCGTACTGCCTTGGTTCTTGGGGGGTCCTTTTCATTTTAGGCTTCTCTCCCTGCTTCTTAGGTTTGACCAGCTGGGAGGGCTTCACAGATTCAGTATCAGGGACAGAGGAGGACCGTGAAGCCTTACGACCAACTACCTGTGGTTGCTTCAGCCAATGCAGGTGTCACCTCTGCCACTGGTAGGAACCTGGGAAGGGAGTGACCCAAGGGATCACTTCATGGTGAGAGGAGCTGAAGAAGACTTACACTTCTCTGGCTGAGAAGTGGGGACTGATGTCCCCGATGATTGGGGGAGGAGGGGGGGGGGCATTGACCCTTAAGTAGGTTGTGCAGGAGCAACAGGGAGGGAAGTGCCCCCCGCCATCAAGGGGGCAGGTGGAGTCTGACAACTCTGAGAGCCAACTGTATGCAGCAGAACGGAAGATGGTAGAATCATTGTCGTAGCGGCGACGTAGGTTGATGTTATATGCACAGAATGTAGTCTCTCATATTTTCTCTTAGCCTTAGTGTAGGTCAGTCGGTGCAGGATTCTCCAGGTATCTGGATAATCCTGCAGTCTGGTGAGCAAGGCGAATGATGCTCTCTGCGTGGTTGACACAGATGAGAGGCGGGGCACAGAGAGTATTGGGATGTGAAGGACGTCAACAATCCCGATAGGTGACACTGGAAGTACAGTGGGAAGACAGCTTCATCTCACAGTGGTAGACCATTAACTTGACCTTCTCGGGTAATGTGTCATCCTCAAAGACCAAGATGAAGGCACCGAAGGCAACCTGATTATCCCTCGGACCCCAGTGGATGTGCAGGATGAAATGGACACTTCACAACTCTAAACTGGCATGCAGCTCATTGTCAGACTGCAAAAAAGGACCCACTGAAATATGATACCCTGGACCATATTTAAGCTCTTATGGGGTGTAATGGAAACAGAAACATCCCCCAGCATGTCACAGGCAAGTAGTGCCCATGACTGGGCAGAGGATGCTGTTTTGATCAAGACCGACCCTGGCTGCATTTTGAACAAGCCCTCCACCTCTCCAAACTTGTCCTCTAAACGCTCCACAAAAAAGTGGCCGTGGGAGGGCGGGAGGGGAACATGATTTGGGGTTGTATTTCTTAGCATTGAAGTTAGACTTTGAGCACTTAGAGACTGCTGGTGTTTCACCACCAGCAGGAGATGACTTACTACACTTCATGGTGTGTCATCTGCCCTGATGCCAACCACTCCAACCAGAAGCCCACCCCCATGGGTGACACCCAGCCACAAAATAGGCCACCTGGCACGATGGCCATTGCCAGGAGTCTCAATGCCCCACGGTGATGAGCATCTACTCCTTGGCATATGTGAGGAGTTACCTGTGCAGCCATCGGCAGAGCGAGCCCTGTGTGGTCATGGGGCTACAACCAACAGGGTACATGGCGACCCCACCACAACGGACTGGCTACTGTGCTGGATATCAGGTGCATACGAGGTAAAAAGTCCATTATCATCGACAGCACAGAAAGCAATATTACACAGAGGATGGAGGAAAACAGCTGGAGAATGAGCAGAAGTGCAGATCCACAGCAACGAAGGACACGAGAGGTCCCAGCGCATGATGGATGCTACGCACCATGTAAGGCGTCCTTCCCCAACTGGCTCAATCTTTGAGAAAATTTTGAAAAATGGAGGGGAAACCCTACAGGGGACCATCACATAAAGGCCAAAACATGTGAAACTCCTTTTCGTTGCCTCTTATGACAGGCAGGAATACCTCGGGCCTATTGTAACCTCCAGACCCACAGGGGGGAAGTAATGGAGGCTTCTGGCAAGTGTATACTTATGAGAACTGAGAAGGATACATTAGATCCCATGAGGTGCAAGCAGAAGAATGATGTCTAGAATGAATCAAATCAAGATTTGATGAATATTGTTGGTTGAAGCTTGCTACTTTTTTACAGTGAGTTTTCATTGTTTGATAAGAGACACAGAATATAAAGAAAAATGAGTTCATTAAACCACTTTTTGAGCAAATTTTGTAGGATTTTATATTATTTTATGCCGTTACACCAGAAATTTCTATTCAAATTGTAATCAAATGCAATTTTATAGAAACGTTTATGAATAAAGAAAAAAGGCTTTTACACTTCAAAAGACATGTTTTTGGTCCCACACATTCACAACAAAACAAAATTTTATTTTTTCCCTGTACATCCTCATAAAAATGTTAGCACATTGGCCAATAGACTTGAATGATTTCCATAGTATGTCTATTGTTTATTTTTAAAACAGGTCTGGCAATTCTGGCTGAGAGTCCTTCAATATCTACAACACAATCTTTCATTTTCATGTTTACAGTTAAGTCTACAATTCGATTTCCTGTTTGCTCTGTTCTGCTTTAACAAAACTTATTTCCAGATTTTAATTCTATTTGTTCTTCCTTCTTTTGCTGCTCTTCTTATAATCTCATTTCATATAATTTTATGTAATTCATCTTTCAGCTCCACTTACCTACCTTTGAATCCTACAGTTCAGAAATTTATTGTCCCTGAATGAAGAGTCGTGTAAAGAGTTAGTTTGTATGACCCACATAACTATCTCCTTAAGAAAACTCTAGAGTAGTAAACTGCAACCATAGATATAGCTAGAGTGTCCACATGCGAAGGCCACTGACTGAGTTTTCAAGAGACAAGCCGTCGTTTGAATTACTTTTGAACACATTATCTGAAAACTGTCTTGAGCAGCTAAATCTACAGCCAATGCATAATGGAAATATTTTAGATCTGGTAGCCATGAACAGACCAGAACTCATCGACGGTATCAGTGTTGAGACAGGGATTAGTGATCATGACGTTGTCATTACGACTATGGTTATGAAAGTTAAAAAGTCGCTCAAGAAGGCTAGAAGAGTATTCTCACTAGAAAGAGCAGATAAGCAGTTGTTAGCATCCCACTTAGTAAATGAATCGACTTCATTTACTTCCGGTACGATGGATGTGGAAGAATTATGGGCAAATTTTAAACACAATGTAAATCATGCATTGGACAAGTATTTGCCGAAAAAGTGGGTTACGGACGGAAAAGACCCATTGTGGTTTACCAGCGCAATTCGGAGAATGCTCAGGAAGAAAAGGCACTTGCAGTCGCAGTACAAGAAAGGTTGGGAGAATGAGGACAGGCAAAAATTAGTAGAGATTCATGCTGCTGTAAAAATAGTGATGTGCAAAGCATTCAACCACTACCACCATCATACCTTAGCAAAATATCTTGCTGAAAACCCAAGGAAATTCTGGTCTTACATAAAATTGGTAAGCGGGTCGAAGGCTTCCATCCAGTCACTCCTGATCAGTCTCACCTGGCAATGGAAGACAGCACAACGAAAGCTGAAATTTTAAATTTAGCATTTGAGAAATCTTTCACGGTGGAGGATCGTACAAACATACCGCCGTTCGAGTCTCGTACTGATACCCATATGAAGGACATAGTGATAGACATCACTGGGGTTGTGAAGCAGCTGAATGGTTGAAAATAAATAAATCGCCGGGTCCTGATGGAATTCCAATTCGGTTTTACAGAGAGTACTCTACTGCAGTGTCTCCTTACTTAGCTTACATTTATTGCAAATCTCTAGCCCAACATAAAGTCCAGAGCAATTGGGAAAAAGTGCAGGGTAGAAGGACGGATCCTCAAAATTACAGACCAATATCCTTAACATCGGTTTGTTGCAGGATTCTCGTACATATTCTCAGTTTGAATATAATGAATTTCCTTGAGACAGAGAAGTTGCTGTCCATGCATCAGCACAGCTGTAGAAAGCATCGCTCCTGCGAAACGCAACTCGTCCTTTTTTCACATGATATCTTGCGAACCATGGATGAAGGGTATCAGATGGACACCATATTCCTTGACTTCCGGAAAGCGTTTGACTTGGTGTCCAACTGCAGACTCCTAACTAAGGTACGAGCATATGGGATTGGTTCCCAAGTATGTGAGTCGATCGAAGACTTCTTAAGTAACAGAACCCAGTATGTTGTCCTCGATGGTCAATGTTCATCGGAGGTCAGGATATCATCTGGATTGCCCCAGGGAAGTGTGGTAGGTCCGCTGTTGTTTTCTATCTACATAAATGATCTTTTGGATAGGGTGGATAGCAATGTGCGGCTGTTTGCTGATGATGCTGTGGTGTACGGGAAGGTGTCGTCATTGAGTAACTGTAGGAGGATACAAGATGACTTGGACAGGATTTATGATTGGTGTAAAGAATGGCAGCCAACTCTAAATATAGATAAATGTAAATTAATGCAGATGAATAGGAAAAAGAATCCTGTACTGTTTGAATACTCCATTAGTAGTGTAGCACTTGACACAGTTATGTCGATTAAATATTTGGGCATAACATTGCAGAGCGATATGAAGTGAGACAAGCATGTAATGGCAGTTGTGGGGAAAGCGGATAGTCGTCTTTGGTTCATTGGTACAATTTTGGGAAGATGTGGTTCATCTGTAAAGGAAGATGCTTATAAAGCACTAACACGACCTATCCTTGAGTACTGCTCGAGCGTTTGGGATCCCTATCAGGTCAGATTGAGGGAGCACATAGAAGCAATTCAGAAACGGGCTGCTAGATTTGTTACTGGTAGGGTTGATCATCATGCGAGTGTTACAGAAATGCTTCTGGAACTCGAATGGGAGTCTCTAGAGAAAAGGAGGCATTCTTTTTGTGAATCACTAATGAGGAAATTTAGAGAACCAGCATTTGAGGCTGCTGCAGTACAATTTTACTGCCGCCAGAGGCATATAGGCAGTCATTTTCTCTCATTCTGTTTGGCAGGGGAACAGGGAGAGAAGATGCTAGTTGTGGTATGAGGTACCCTCTGCCACGCAACGTATGGTGGATTGCAGAGTATGTATGTAGATGTAGAAGTATGTTTTGTTGTTTAATATTTGGCACTTTTGAATTTCCTGCCTGATGGCTACTGGCATCTTGCTATCGATTTTTTGCACTACAGTATAAAACTCAATTTCTCATCCTGCTGTAACCCCCCCCCCCCCCCTCCCTCCCTGCTCCAACCAATTCCAATAAATAAAACCTTGATGTACAAATGTGATTACCTAATCTTTTTTATTATCTTTCCTTTCTTGTCTAAATCTGATTTAAACATACTTTGTTTCCTCCTATTTCAATTTTTTCCCTCTTCTCTATCATAATTATACCATATGTAAAGATAACTATCACCTACTGTCATGCAGTCTGAGCACCCATTGTTGCAACAGCTAATCATGTAAATGTCTGCTCTCTTCGTGACAGAACTTATTTGCACCCTAGATCTATTTCCTCCAGTATAATAAATTTATATTTATTTTCAACTGTAATATTTTACTTCTTCCTGTCAATGTGTACTGCACAATATATTTACATCCCTAAATGCCACCAGCTTCTCACCTCCACATATTTAAACATGTTCAACTACTCTTCTATTTAGAGTGTGCATCTTCTACATAGTTTTCTCAATTTTATTAACAATAATCCCTTCTCTGTTTATAATCCAAACAATAATTTCCATCAAACATTCTTTCTGGAACTGCACCCTTTTTTTATCTCTTTATTAATTGCATTTGGTCTGCAGCTGGTCCTACTATGGAGCCTTGTTCCTCCTCCTGTTGCTAGTTGAGAAAACTCATTATCACCCTATCTGTACATTGTCTCACATACCCTTCATGAGCCACGCAACACTCCTTGGCATCCTTCCCATTGTATTAATCATAGAAACTGTCATTTCTGGTACCCACTCATCCTTTCACAAAGGCATTTACCACTTTCAATCCTATCAGTCTTTAACCCTCACTGCTATAATCCCACACAATTACTCCATTCAAGCATAAATTTTCGTTCTGCCTCTACTTCTTTTGCAAGATACTTTTATTTTGTGATGGTTTTCTGCACTTTTTCTCTGACATCAAAGCATGTGCCCTCTGACAGGCAGAGAAATATTTTCAGCAGAACATAAAGATAAAATCTAACACATTTCTCCCTTACTTACATTTGGGAGTACCACTGCCCACCAACCGAGCGAGGTGGTGCAGTGGTTAGCACACTGGCCTCGTGTCCGGGAGGACAACGGTTCAAATTTGTGTCCAGCCATCCTCATTCAGGTTTCCAATGATTTCAATAAATTGCTTCAGGCAAATGCCGGGATGGTTCCCTTGAAAGGGCATGGCGGACTTCCTTCCCCACCCTTCCCTAACATGATGGGGCTGATGACGTCTCTGTTTGGTACTCTCCCCCAAATCAACCAACTGCCCACCACAAACCTTCCAACAAACCCCTTTTAAGTCTTCATACGTTGTTTCCTTGCTGATCTATCTGACATCCAACATTCCCAGAAACTATCTCATACCCTATCAAACACCCACTCTAGACTCCCAAGAAAGATGTCAACTTTTCTTCTAAAAAGTTTAATCCCTGAAGAAGTCTCTGTTTGCATCTATAATCCACGTGATAAAGAGGACAGGATTCTTTCAATCACTCTCAGACTGACAACTGTTTTCCCTGCAGCTGGTTCCACAATAAGTTGTGCAGGAGAATAATTCCCAGATATTTTATGACCGTTGCTGTTTCTAGTGACCAGGCACAATATAGTACATTTTCTTACACTTAATGTCAAGAGCTAATCCCTGCACCAAGCAGATTCTCTGAAGGTCATCTTGAATTTCACAACAACAATTTTCTGGTATACCAATTTTCCATACAACAGCATCATTCATGAACAGACTAACATACCTCCTGAAGTTACCCACCAGATTATTTATGTAAATCATGAATAGTAACAATGTTGCAACATTTGGTTTAGGTGTTTTACTTTTACATTCGTTGGCTTTGCTTTGTTAAAACAAAACATTGACTTCTAACTGCTACAAAGTCCTGAATACAGCAAAAAAAAAAAAAAAAAAAAAAAAAAAAAAAAAATGCTCATATTTTTTTCACTAGATGACAGTATGGAACAGTAATGAATGCCTTACAGAAATAAGGGAACATTACATCAACCTGAGCACCACTATCTACAAAACATTGTATCTCGTGTACAAACAAAGTGAGTGGAGTTTCACAAAATTACTGTGGGGAGAATTTATGTGGATACCTACAGACAAGGTTTTCATTTTACCAAAAGATCATCATATGTGAGTATAAAAAGTTCCATATTCTATAACAGCTGAAGATCAGCAATTTAGCCCTGTTGTGTGGAGCTGCCCAACATCTCTTCCTGAAAATAGGATGACCTGTAACTTCTTCCAAATGTTTGGAACCCTTCACTGGTCAAGCAACCTACGATTATATGATGTTAGAAGGGAAGCAAGTTTTTCACATACCTACACTGAATACGTATCCTATGATGTCCAGACGTCTCTCTTCTGTTGACTGATTTTAACAATATCCTGGATTATCCACTGGTTGGTTGATTTTAGTTATTCTGTGATCAGTTATCCCAAAATCTGTCATGTCAGTATACATGTGATGTTTGAAAAGAGGAATGGTATTGCCACCTTCCACAACAAACAGTCTAGACAAACGGAATTCAGTATTTCAATATTGTCTCTGTCATTTTCTGTTTTGGTGTTAGCAAGTACATAAACAATTTAGATCTGTTTTCTAGCTTTACATGACATCAAAACTTCTTCAGGTTTCTCAGATTTTTGAGTGCCAAAATTTTACTTCCAACTTCACTGAACTCTTGTCACATTGTACTCCTCTGATAAAATTTGGTTTCTTTTAGCTTCTGTTTGTCAAACACACCTTAAACTTGTTTAACACTCATAAGGCTCTCTTTGCTTTCATAGCGACTTTCTAACACAGTCATTAAAATACTGTAGGTCTTTCCCAACTTTCATTACCTTGTTCATTATATCAAAGGCTAAAGTGCATTGTATGTTACTTATGAATTTTATCCATTCATAGTCCTTACATTTGACCCCAGAGGAGTATGTCTGCTGTTGATCACTCAGATAATCTCTAAATCTGCTGCCTATTGTACACTCTAGTAAAACTAATTTCCCTACTTTTATTATGAATCCTTTCAGCATACGTAGTCATCAATGCTGTTTTTAACAGCCATGTTTATGGATTCCCTCCTTACTTAACTGGAAAATTTGAGTCAACTAATTACAAGGAAACATTACATGTTGACCTCATGACTCAGTTCTCTAACTGCTCTAGGTACTTTTCAGAAAGGACATTTAGAAGAATCTCAAATGAATCTCCATTCCTGGCACCTTGTTCATTTGTATGATTCTCAGTCTATAGGTGGCAAGTTGAAATATTGCTCTATAGCACTAGCATAATCAGGAAATTCAACCGCTGTATTCTTCATGTTTTCTTTGAAGTATACCACCACTCAGCTCTTGTGGCAGGTTTGTCTAAAAAAAGATTACAATTATCGTGATTCACTCAACTTTGACACCCATGTCTGCCCAGATTATTTCACATTTATATCTGTAATAACTTCACTAAATATTATCAAGTCTTTCACAGCAATAAACAACTTGCCATCTTTGGTTTGCAGCCTATCCTTGTGATTTTTGCTGCTCTTTATGTTTGGCTTCAGTCAGCACTCTTTTTCTAGTACTACAGGAGCATTTTCACCATTAATAAATGAAACCAACCCTAGGACCCTAGTATGGATGCTCTTGTAGTTAATTAATACCGCATGAACATTCTCTCCCTTTTGATCTGCAAGAATGAACATTCTCTCTTATTAATGTGGCATACATACTACAGTCAAAAGGTCTCACTTTCCGTCAGAAACCCAGGTTTAATAATGATGAACTTGTCAAGTACATATTTTTATTTAACTGTTCCCTTCAATGGAAGCATTTCTTCACCACTCACTTTACTGGCCACTCTCAGCCTTGGTTTATCTCATTCCAAACTCCCTCCAACTACGATTTTGCTTCCTTTGACATAACCACAATTTCATAACCTTATAGCCATCGCTCACCTCCAAACTGTCTTCATCTTCCATCTGCAAATCCCTCCCATATGACTTCAACATCACAGTTGCACACAATTACAAGACAACCAGATAATCTTGACCAAAAAAGTAATCTCTGGCTTACCTTTATTCCCATTAACAAGAACTACATACACTGTGGACACAAATTGCTGGAACTATATAACTAGGGGTGTCTGACAGCTTTCCAACACCTCCACTTAAGTCCATTCCAAAACCAGTCAACTGAATTCATCACACTCCTCACATTTACAAACCCAAATGCCCACTACTTCTTCTCTGCGCTTAAAGTCAGTAAACTTACTTCCAATGGACTCCCTGCAATCCACTGTGACTGGTTATACTAATCTCAAAGAAAGAGTTTCTGCTTTTGTTGACCATAACAACCAACCAGTTGTCCAGCTTCTCTTACTAATTTCTTCCTCTTTCAATCTCCCACAGTTCTGGTTCATTATCATCAGACTGCTTGTCATTATGGATGCAATGTCCTAAGACACAAACATCCCAAGCCCTTTTCTGCCATCGAACACTATCCTTCCTAGCGTCCTACTGATATTAAATCTGACAACCTTCCCTGATATTTTTGTTAACTTTAATGTCATCCATTATTTCTTGTGCGGAGTCCAAATATAGAAATAAATGTACAGAATAGCCATGGGTATCTCACATGGTGCACCTTCCTAACCCAACACCCTTACAATATACCTCGGGGATTCTTCCTATCCATTCAAAACATTAGACCATTTATATGGTTCAGATTGATCAATGACAGCCTCACAATCTGACCCATGACAATGACAGACTCTCCTCTTTACTCTTGAACTTCAACATCTACTTCTGAATCCACTAATTCTGTTCTTCTCAATTAAACAAATAGATCTCCTCTTTTTGGAGCATTTCTCCCAGCAACCTCTAAATACCATTGCCACAAAAAGCTTACTACAAATGAATACTTCCCTATCACCAGGATTTTTGAAAGTTCAATCACACACTACACCAAGATTTTGATGATCTCTGATTTTTACCCTGAAATGAAGGATATCTTATATGGAGTCCTATCTTCAAGTGCCAAATTGGAACTCCACTCATCAAACTTAACTGATTCCTGTTCTCATCAAATCATTCCCCTGTGAACAACTTTTGTGTATATGTGTGTGTGTGTGTGTGTGTGTGTGTGTGTGTGTGTGTGTGTGTGTGTGTGTGTGTGTGACTATTAACAGAATTCATCAACACTTTAATAATTAATAATGGTGGTGATTATTTCATAATTTAAGGCATGTCTAATAAAACCATGATTTCAGTTTCATAATGAATGAAAAACAAATTATGTTCTTACCGCTACTAACAAACTGCACCTTGCAGCACAAGAATAAAACAAATAGTTATCCATATGGTGTTTTTAATTCATTGATGATGATGATGATAATGATGATGATGATGTGTGTTGGCATCCTCAATAGCATGATTATTAGCACCCTTCCTGATTATGAACACATGCATTTAGTGAGGCAAACTAAGTGTTTTCTTGTAAACAAATTTCTTTTTAGAATCTCCTATAGATACTTGCAGGGTGTTTGGAGACTGTCTGGTCCTGTCAATGTTTAGGAAAGCAAGTAATGCCAGTTCCTCAAGGCCAGGACAGTGGCTAAAGTTGAACCCCTCCCTGACTGCACCCCCTCCAGCCCCAACCAGTGTAAAGGTCAACAACAGCTTTCCTAATGCTCTCTCACATTGGTGCATTCCACAAAATTCCCGAATTACACTGGAAAGTTGAAATATAGAGGCAAATGCCATTGCAGTTTATGAATGACAAATCCAATTAATGCAATACGGAATGGTTTTCACAAGTCAGCATTCTACTACACATGCCAGGCCATACAAAAATCTAGGATACCTAGAAAGGTCACTCCTTTGGACCCAGAGCTCCAGTGTGAGCTAACACTCCCAACCCAGACCAATGTCAACATTGCCTATACTCTTTTTAAAGAAAAAGCTGGGGCAGTTTCATGAAGTTCCCTTTCATTGATGGGAAGCTAACACTTAAATAAAACTGATACTATAAATAATGGTGCAATACTTAATAAAATATCATACTAGAGAGAAAATTTAACAAACTGTGTCTTAGGAGGAGTTTTTAAATACGTTCTCTCAATTGCCTCTTTACAAAAGAACAAAAATCAGTAAAAGTGCTACAATTATACCATGTGTGGTTGGTTGCTCAAATCAAACTGATTAGCCACTTCGTAAGGTATCAAAATCGTCCAGACTTTCAGAAAGCAAACAAAATGACTCATTAAGCAATATAAAACCTAAAACATTAGTAGCACTATTACCACAATACACTTTCTCCTGATGCAATAAAATTGTCTGTTTAAAAAACAATCATGTCCTTCATTGATACAGTGCTCCTGCGTTGCAGACTTGTTGGTCTGTTCAATGTAAACATTCCTCACATGCTCTGAACAGCACTGTGAGATACCTGGCCAATGTACTGTGCGCCACACTTGCAACTGATGCAGTTGGTCTTTGACTGACCCATGCATATTCTTGATATTAACCGTTGAGTGTAAAATGGTTTTTATGTTGTGTTTTTTTATTACCCTGGCAATTTTGTTTGTGGGCAGTGCTGCGAATGGAAGGAATGCCAGGTGTTTGGTTTCTTCTCCTCGATCATTTTCTTTGTTCTTCTTCTTGTTGGGTTGGAGGGCGCAGCTTATTTGTGTCTCCAAGTAGCTATTCTTATGAAAGGTTTAACGCAATTGCTGCAACTCAATAGGCAGACTTTTCTTGTCACACACAGCTGGCATTATGTGTACCAACGTGGTGAGTACAGATACGCATTCCACTGAAGAGTGGCAGCTACTGGCGTTTAGGTAAAGGTCTGTGCGTGTCTTCTTCCTGCAGGCAGAATGTCTCAGCATGTCATCAGGATTCTTCTTTCCAGAATTATTAGGAACAGTGCACATCCATTTTCTTTCACCTCTGTGGTGAACCTGATGTTGCTGTATGTGCTGTTAAGGAATTCTTGTACATCATCTTCACCATGTGATGAAAACACAATTGAATCATCCAGATATCTGAGTAGAAAACTTGTCAAAATGTTGTGATAACATGACATCATGACTTGGCCTGTACTCTAAAAAAAGAGTTCATCAAATTCAGTGATAAAGCCTGCATTTCCATATGGGGTTTCTTCCTGTTTGATTGACATATGGAGAGCAATAATAAAGACTGCTTAAAAGCCTCTCTGTGCACAGCAGTTAGTCTAATCTTGTCTTTTGCATGCCTAAAGGCTTGATATGTAGCAGGCCGTAGTGTATTTCTAAATCCCTCACTATTTCTAAATCCCTCACCGAAACTCTAAGTATGCTTTTGCAGCCTAGTTGGCATCTTTGTCTTCCAATGTCTTCCTATTCATCATTTTCAGCATTTCCATAACGCTGTCCCTTTGGTCAACAAATCTGTGACTATTCACGTCATCCTTCTTTGAATAGTCAATATCCCCTCTTAGATCTATTGGCATGGGTCCCACACACTTGAGCAATATTCCACGATGGGTCACATCAGTCTTTTGTAAGCAATCACCTTTGTATGCTTCCAATGAAATGAAGTTTTCCATCTTCTTTACCTATCACTGAGCTTATGTGACTGTTTCCTTTCATATCCTTATAAATTCTTACACCCAAGTATTTTTTATGAAATGATTGATACGAATTGTGACTCACTGACGTTGTAGTCACATGACTCTACATTTTTATCGTATAGTGAACCACACAGGTATTGAACATTTAAAGCAAAGCTGCCAATGTTTACGCCACTTCAAAATATTTCCACAACCTGGCTGAATGTTGTACAGTTTATTTCACTTAATACTGCATTGTAAGCAGCTGGATAACCTGCAATGAGTCTGAGATGACTATAAATAATGTACGATAGGTCATTAATATACAATATAAACAGCAAGTGTCCGAACATTATTCACTGCGGACCCCTGAAGTTAACTCTGCATCTGCCAATGACTCTACATGCAAGATAACATGCTATGTACTCCCTAACAATAAATCCTCAATTTAGTCATAAATTTCATTTGATATCTCATATGGCTGCACTTTTGTTAATAAGCATTAGTGTGGTGCAGAATTAAATTATTTTGGGAATTTAAGAATATTACATCCACCTGCTTGCTTTGATCCGTTACTTTCAGTTATCATGTGTGAGAAGGGAGAGCTGAATTAACCACAACCAATGTTTTTGGAATACCTGCTGGTTCACATGAAGATGGCCATTCTGTCCTAGTTACTTAAATATATCTGAGCTCAGAATGCGTTCTAACACCCACACCTCCACATGTCAGACTCTCACATCAGTACTAACTTTGCATGTAGATAGAGTATCAACCAAAACACTGATTTAGTTCATGCTATGTGCTGTCATCCAGTAGAACATGCGTAAACATTAATTAAAAGTAACACCAGAACTGCAGAGCATAGGAAATGTGTGTCTGTGAGTGAGTGTTTTGTAGATCTTGTGTGGTTGAACTGGTAGAGTGTGAGGTCATCATGCATTCAAACTCCACTGACGACAATTTGTTTTAACTGTTTACGTCTGAAACTGTCATATGAGAGAACATTTTCCTGACATGCAAAACGAATTTCCGGAGTTTGTAGCAATGTTCTTTTGGCAGTCTGCTTTTGCTTTGTTAGTTGAAAGTAGCGAGCCTATAGAGCACATTTGTATAGATAGGTGTGGTGTTCTGTAGGATTATGTGCAGCACAGACACCACTCGTGATGAAGCAGCTAGTGCATTTATAGTTTCACCGAGTAAACATACACAACTGGAAGAGTTGAATAAAGAAACAACTGCTTCACACATTCAGAAGACTCGTCCCATATAACACTTTCACATATAATACAGTAACAAAAAAACTGTCACTGTTGGGGTATGACGATCAACGCTCCACCAGCTTCCCCTCCAAAAGCTCTAGACATTAATCACTCACAGTTATGCTTTTCCTGTGCTCCATAGTTCTGGTGTTACTTTTAATTAATGTTTATGCTCATTGTGCAGGATGACAGCACATAGTACGAACTAAATCAGAGTTTTGGTTGATACTCGATCAACATACAGTGTTTGGTACCAATCTGAGTGTCTGACATCTGGAGGTTTGTGTATAAGATTCTACAACAGATGGATGTCAATGCTAAATGATAGATCTGTGGCTCACTACTGCTATCTTTTATTGCTTCTGAATGATAGATTTGTGGATCACTGCTGCTACCTTTTTTATAGATGGTCGTGACCTGTGTCATGCTGGAACTACTGGGCACAATTTTCTTGTTTGAGGGATCTATGGAATACTACAGTTGAAAGAGAGGCTAACTCAGTCACAAATTCTATACAGAATCTCGCAGCAATTCTAATGGCTCTGGGGCCTTGTTCAATTTTCTTGATTTCTATTGTACATACTCATGCACTTTTACACAGGTCTGTCAAAACTGCTTAAATAAAAACCTCAGCCTAAGTTAAAACCAAATAAATTAATAGGTAAATGTGCAAACAGTTAAAATTGAAAAATATGATTCAAATAAACATGGTCACTTTTATCAATGACTAAAAGAAGATGAATCATTAACACAAAGAAACATTAAAATATCCTGTCGGGTAACGACTTGAAATCAAACACCACTCTTGACCCCAAAACATTTTCCACACTATTATTTAAAACAGAAGAGAAATAATTATCAATAAAAACTGCCACTCTCTTGTCAGAAAAATAAAATGTAATCGCATAAAATATGGCAAACTGACACTGGTATGCCACAAGCACTAGTCACTGTGGGTCCCACTCCCAGAGGAGGTGCTAATTTAGTACAGGATAATGCCACATTCTCAACTATTCGATGCACCTGTGAAAATTGAAGGATGTTCACCACACAGTAGAAGCATGGGCTTTGCCCCGCCTTACCTTCATTTTTTGTCCCTATGGCAGCCACCTATCTCCCAAAGACACACAGCTTCTCTCCTCTTAAAGAAGGTAACAGGACGGTGGTCAGCTGTAATACACTACTTTTTTTTGCAAGTGCCCCTTGCTGCCATGTCCGCTTGTTCACTTTGCTGGACTCCCATTCAGTCTGGGACCCAGAAAAACAGTATATCTTTCCCTTGTCATTGTAGAGCGTCAAGGCTATTTTGTATCCAACAGACAAAATACAAAACACAATTGTCGAATGGTCTGTACAGCACTTAAGGATTGAGAGCAGATGAAAGTATAATTACATCAATTACAATTCATTTGCTCTATGCCTTTTAGGACAGCATAGAACTCTGCATTATTGTTGTTGTTGTTGTTGTTGTGGTATTCAGTCCATAGACTGGTTTGATGCAGCTCTCCGTGCTATTCGTTGCACCTGTGCAAGCTTCTTCATCTACCAGTACCTACTGCACCCTACATCCTTCTGAATCTGTTTATGTATTCATCTCTTGGTGTCCCTCTATGATTTTTACCCTTCACGCCGCCATCCAATACTAAATTGGTGGTCCCTTGGTGCCTCAGAATATGTCCTACCAACCAATCCCATCATCCAGTCAAATTGAGCCACAAATTTCTCTACTCCCCATTTCTATTCAATAACTCATCATTAGTTATGTGATCAACCCACATAATCTTCAGTATTCTTCTTAGCACCACATTTTGAAAGCTTCTATTCTCTTTCTTGTCTAAACTATTTATCGTCCACGTTTCACTTCTATACATGGATGCACTCAATACAAATACTTTCAGGAACGACTTCCTGACACTTAAATCTATTCTCGATGTTAACAAATTTCTCTTCTTCAGAAATGCTTTCCATGCCATTGCCAGTCTACATTTTATGTCCTCTCTACTTCGACCATCATCAGTTATTTTGCTCCCCAAATAGCAAAACTCATTTCCTACTTTAAATGCCTCATTTCCTAATCTAATTCCCTCAGCATCACCCGATTTAATTCGACTATATTCCATTATCCTTGTTTTGCTTTTGTTGATGTTCATCTTATATCCTCCTTTCAAGACACTGTCCATTCCGTTCAGCTGCTCTTCCAGGTCCTTTGCTGTCTCTGACAGAATTACAATGTCATCGGCAAACCTCAAAGTATTTATTTCTTCTCCATGGATTTTAATTCCTACTCCAAATTTTTCTTTTGTTTCCTTTACTACTTGCTCAATATACAGATTGAATAACATCAGGGATAGGCTACAACCCTGTCTCACTCCCTTCCCAAACACTGCTTCCCTTTCATGCCCCTCGATTCTTATAACTGCCATCTGGTTTTTGGGCAAATTGTAAATAGCATTTCGCTCCCTGTATTTTACCCCTGTCACCTTCAGAATTTCAAAGAGAGTATTCCAGTCAACATTGTCAAATGCTAGAAATGTAGGTTTGCCTTTTCTTAATCTATTTTCTAAGATAAGTGGTAGGGTCAGTATTGCCTTACGTGTCCCACCATTTCTACAGAATCCAAACTGATCTTCCCAGAGGTCGGCTTCTACCAGTTTTTCCATTCATCTGTAAAGAATTCATGTTAGTATTTTGCAGCTGTGGCTTATTAAACTGATAGTTTAGTAATTTTCACATCTGTCAACACCTGCTTTCTTTGGGATTGGAATTATTAATTCTTCTTGAAGTCTGAGGGTATTTCACCTGTCTCATATACCTTGCTCACCAGATGATAGAGTTTTGTCAGTGCTGGCTCTCTCAAGGCTGTCAGTAGTTCTAATGGAATGTTGTCTACTCCCGGGGCCTTGTTTCGACTTAGGTCTTTCAGTGCTCTGTCAAACTCTTCACGCAGTATCATACCTTCCATTTCATTTTCATTTACATCCTCTACCATTTCCATAATATTGTCCTCAAGAACATCGCCCTTGTATAGACCCTCTATATACTCCTTCCACCTTTTTGCTTTCCCTTCTTTGCTCAGAACTGGATTTCCATCTGAGCTTTTGATATTGATGCAAGTGGTTCTCTTTTCTCCAAAGGTCTCTTAATTTTCCTGTAGGCAGTATCTATCTTACCCCTAGTGATATACGCCTCTACATCCTTACATTTGTCATCTACCCATGCCTGCTTAGCAATTTTGCACTTCCTGTTGATCTTATTTTGGAGATGTTTGTATTCCTTTTTGCCTGCTTCATTTACTTTATTTTTGTATTTTCTCCTTTCATCAATTAAATTCAGTATCTCTTCTGCTACCCAAGGATTTTTATTAGCCCTCATCTTTTTACCTACTTGATCCTCTGCTGCTTTCACTACTTCATCTCTCAAAGCTACTCATTCTTCTTCTACTGTATTTCTTTCCCCTAGTCCTGTCAATTGATCCCTTATGCTCTCCCTGAAACTTTGTACAACCTCTGGTTTAGTCAGTTTATCGACGTACCATCTCCTTAAATTCCCACCTTTTTGCAGTTTCTTCAGTGTTAATCTACAGTTCATAACCAACAGATTCGGGTCAGAGTCCACATCTGCCCCTGGAAATGTCTTACAATTTAAAACCTGGTTCGTAAATCTCTGTCTTGCCATCATCATATAATCTATCTGAAACCTTCCAGTATCTCCAGGCTTCTTCCATGTATACAACCTGTGAACCCTTCTTTCATGATTCTTGAACCAAGTGTTCGCTATGATTAAGTTATGCTCTGTGCAAAATTCTACCAGGTGGCTTCCCCTTTCATTCCTTACCCCCATTCCATATTCACCTACTATGTTTCCTTCTCTTCATTTTCCTACTATCGAATTCCAGTCACCCATGACTATTAAATTTTCATCTCCCTTCACTACCTGAATAATTTCTTTCATCTCATCATACATTTCATCAATCTCTTCGTCATCTTCGGAGCTAGTTGGCATATAAACTTGTGCTACTGTGGTAGGTGTGGACTTCATATTTATCTTGGCCACAATAATGCATTCACTGTGCTGTTTGTAGTAGCTTACCTGCATTCCCATTTTTTTAAATTCCTTATTAAACCTACTCCTGCATTACCCCTATTTGATTTTGTATTTATAATCCTGTATTCACATGACCAGAAGTCTTGTTCCTACAGCCACCGAACTCAGCATCAAAAACTACAAATTATCTAGAAATCAAAGGGGTACAGATTTTTTAATTCGAGTGGTAGCTTACTGAAAATTGATGCAGCAGTATATCGCACACCATTTTGCACAAGAGTTAAGGAAGTCCGATCCAAATGCAGGTTTGATTCCTGCCGAGTATTAACCTAGTGAAAGCTGCTTATTCTTGGGAATAAGCTAATATTGTTAACCAGAAATGACACTAAGGAATATATATGAGAGGTCAATGTCAAAATACCCAGACTCATGAACAGGGGTCAACAAGAGGTTCATGAACTTACACCAAGTATTGCCCGAACCACCCATTTCTGTGCCAAAAATATCCTTTTAGAATGGGAAGAGTTACTCCAAAATATAATACGATAAACAGAAGCAAATGAAAATAAGCAAAGTAGACTAATTTACCATTCGAGTAGTAAAAATGGCTGTATTAAGTCTTTGAACATCATCCTGAACGTGGGATTTCCATGACAGCTTACTATCTATCTGAACACCTAGAAATTTGAACTGTTCAGTTTCACTAATCATATGCACATTCTGTGAAATTAAAATGTCACATTTTGTTGAATTGTGTGTTAGAAACTGTAAAAACTGAGTCTTACTGTGAGTTAGCGTTAGTTTATTTTCTACAAGCCATGGACTTAGGTCATGT
Organism: Schistocerca gregaria; assembly: GCF_023897955.1. Classification (NCBI taxonomy): domain Eukaryota; kingdom Metazoa; phylum Arthropoda; class Insecta; order Orthoptera; family Acrididae; genus Schistocerca; species Schistocerca gregaria. The sequence continues at coordinate 739,791,398 of NC_064920.1, read as the reverse complement.
ACTGCACTATCTGAAACCGAGCACACAACATCCTTTACTACCAAGCTAGTGTCATCAGCAAACAGAAATATTTTAGAGTTACCCATAATACTAGAGGGCATATCATTTATAAATAAGGAACAGGAGTGGCCCCAACACTGATCCCTGGGGCACCCCCCACTTGAGAGTACCCCACTCAGACCCAACATCACAGCCGTTATTAACATTGTGAATAATGACGTTTTGCTGTCCGTTGCTGAAGTAAGAGGTGAACCAACTGTGAGCTACTCCCCATATTCCGTAGGCTAATGGTCCAACTTCTGGAGCAATATTTTGTGATCAACACAATCAAATGCCTTAGTTAAATCAAAAAATATGCCAAAAGTGTTCAAAACCTTTTGTTTAGCCCATCCAGTACCTCACAGAGGAAAGATAATACAGCATTTTCATTTGTTAAACGACTTCTAAAGTCGAACTGTACATTTGATAGCAATCATATGATATAAAATGATCAATCAACCTTACGTACACAGCCTTTTCAATAACTTTTGCAAACGCTGATAGCATAGAAATAGGTGCAAAATGATCTATATTATCCCTTTCTCCCTTTTTATAAAGCGGCTTTACTGCTAAGTAATTTAATCGTTCAGGAAACTGACCATTCCGAAAGGAAAAATTACAAATATGGCTAAATACAGGGCTAACATGTGCAGCACAGTACTTTAATATTCTGCTAGACACGCCATCATAACAATGGGAGTCCTTAGTCTTCAGTGATTTCATTATTGACTCAATCTCCCTATTGTCTGTATCACAGAGGAGTATTTCAGACATAAATCTCAGAAAGTCATTTGCCAAGAAAGTTATACAATTTCCTGTAGAAACTAAATTTTTATTTAATTCACTAGCAATGCTCAGAAAAGGATTATTAAATACTGTATATATCTGATTTATCAGTAAGGAAATATTTTTGCTGTGAACTGACTTTATATCGTCGACCTTGTGCTGCTAACCAGACACTTCCTCCACAACTGACCATTTGGTTTTAATTTTATCCTGTGAATTAGCTATTCTATTTGCATACCACATACTCTTTACATTCCTAATAAAAATTTAAACACCTTACAATACTGTTTGTAATGGGCTACTGTAGCTTGATTGTGACTACTAACATTTTGATATAATTCCCACTTTGTTCTAAAAATATCTTTATCCTACTAGTCAGCCACCCAGGCTGCCTATTAATGCTAGTACCCAGTTTAGAACATTCTAATGGAAAGCAACTCTCAAGGAGCATGAGAAAGCTTTGTATTTATCATCTATGTTATCGGTACTATAAACATCCTGCCACTCTTGTTCCTTGGCAATGTTTAAAAAAACTCTCAATTGCTGTTGGATTAACTTTCCTACATAGTTTGTAATTAAATATGACATTGGTTAGAGTACAAAAGCCTTTTAGTGTTAAAATTTGTGCATCATGGTCTGAAAGACCATTCACGCTTTTCCTAACAGAATGCCCATCTAGTAATGAAGAATGAATAAAAATATTGTCTATGACTGTGTTACTGTTCCCCTGCACCTCTAGTTGAAAAAAAAAACACACAATCTACATTAGACCATATGAATTTCGGTGATCTACCAACATCTTTTTCTTGCACTATCATTGTTGTTGTTATTGTCTTCAGTCCTGAGACTGGTTTGATGCAGCTCTCCATGCTACTCTATCCTGCGCAAGCTGCTTCATCTCCCAGTACCTACTGCAACCTACATCCTTCTTGATCTGCTTAGTGTACTCATCTCTCGGTCTCCCTCTACGATTTTTACCCTCCACGCTGCCCTCCAATGCTAAATTTGTGATCCCTTGATGCCTCAAAACATGTCCTACCAACCGATCCCTTCTTCTAGTCAAGTTGTGCCACAAACTTCTCTTCTCCCCAATCCTATTCAATACCTCCTCATTAGTTACGTGATCTATCCACCTTATCTTCAGTATTCTTCTGTAGCACCACATTTCGAAAGCTTCTATTCTCTTCTTGTCCAAACTAGTTATCGTCCATGTTTCACTTCCATACATGGCTACACTCCATACAAATACTTTCAGAAACGACTTCCTGATACATAAATCTATATTCGATGTTAACAAATTTCTCTTCTTCAGAAACGCTTTCCTTGCCATTGCCAGTCTACATTTTATATCCTCTCTACTTCGACCATCATCAGTTATTTTACTTCCTAAATAGCAAAACTCCTTTACTACTTTAAGTGTCTCATTTCCTAATCTAATTCCTTCAGCATCACCCGATTTAATTTGACTACATTCCATTATCCTCGTTTTGCTTTTGTTAATGTTCATCTTATATCCTCCTTTCAAGACACTGTCCATTCCGTTCAACTGCTCTTCCAAGTCCTTTGCCGTCTCTGACAGAATTACAATGTCATCGGCGAACCTCAAAGTTTTTACTTCGTCTCCATGAATTTTAATACCTACTCCAAATTTTTCTTTTGTTTCCTTTACTGCACTATCATATACAAAATTAATATTAAATTCACCACAATTAACTAATTTCTGGCACTTCCTTCAAAGTGAATCAAGTACCCTCTCTAACTTGAGCAGAAATGCTCTGAGTCGGAGTTGTGGACAGAGCATGGCACTGGGAAAATTTCAAAGCTAGCACATCTGGCAGGAGAGGCCCATGAAAGATAATGGCATTTACATGTTCACTCACCAAATTTTATAAGCATTAAGTAATAAAATAGTGCTGGTTGGTATTTTCTGTGACCTATCTCAGGCATTTGACTATGTGAATCACAATATTCTCCTACATATATTGAATTTTTGTGGGATTGATGGTACTGTCATATCCAGCCAAAATAACACAGAAAGTTGTATTTAGTAATTCAAACAATGTAGTCCACGGACATTATTATGACTGGGGAGAAATCACGTAAAGGGTTACTCAAGGCTCAATCTTGGGCCCACTACTGTTCCTCATATATGTAAACAATCTTCCATCTAACATATGACAAGCAGAATTGGATCTTTTTTGCAGATGACAGTAGTATCGTAATCAATCCAAGAACATATACAAAACCAGAAGAAATAGTCAACAATGTTCTTAGAAGTATAACTGACTGGTTTTCTGTGAATAGTCTCACCTTCCATTTTTTAAAAAAAAAAAAAAGACACAACATATTCAGTTCTGCTCATCCCGGGGTACTGCACCAATGAAAAGCTTAACACATTGTGAGGAAATAATAAATAAGGTAGAAACTTCAAACTTCTTTGGTGTCCATATCAATGAGAATTTAAGCCGGAAAAAGCATATTCTGGAACTCCTAAAAGAACTTAGTTCATCCACATTTGCACACAGAACCATTGCAAATCTTGGGAAGAGACAAATCAGTAATCTGATATATTTTGTAGATTTTCGTACAATAGTGTCATATGGAATGACGTTCTTGGGTAACTAATCTTCAAGAAAGAAAGTCTTCACAGCTCAAAATTGTACTATAAGAGTACTATGTTGTGCACATCCCTGATTCTCTTTTAGACATCTGTATCAGGTGTTGGGCATTCTGACTACTGGTTCACAGTATATTTATTTTTTCATGAAGTTTGTTGTAAATAATCCAATCCAGTTCAACAGGAAAAATAATGTACATAATTACAATAGCAAAAGGAAAAATGACATTCATTACTCTGTATTCAGATTGTCTTCAGCATAAAAGGGGGTGCACAGTACTGCAACTAAAATTGTTGATAACTTACCCATTGATATAAAATGTATGGCAGGTAGCAAAGTAATTTAAAAACAAACTGAAAAAGTTTCTCCTTGACAACTAATTCTATTTCGTAGAATAATTTTTATTGCTGTAATGTGTAAAAGGTGATTCGTGGGAATTACTAACTCACTTCCGCATATAATTAATACAAAAAAACTTTATAAATTTTCAGCATGTGGCCATATTTAAAAACTAATTTGCAATATGTAAGTAAAACGAATCATCCCACTTCGTTATAATTTTATCATTCAAATGATCCATGGAACATGACACAAACTAACTATACCTGTAAAAAATTTGTAAGTCAAATTTAAATCCATGCATTAGGCTTCATCATTATCCTTCAGAATCCAGTACCTCATTTCATTTTTATTTATCAACATGATTTTAAATGTGTATGCTTAATCATATTAATATTTCACTAACTATTTTGCTAAGCCACATCAATTATTAGATTTTTGGGGTCCAAAATAAGCAGTTCACAGCCAATCCTTTGATAGTCGAACCAGAATTATTGCAGTTTGTATGCTTGTTCAATCACTATATATTGCTATTGACAGCGCTTCAGTGAACACAGAACTGATTTGCGAATACTTAATAGCTCAAGAATCTGGATTTTCCATTGTTTAATAATAGCTCAGTGAGCTCTCACAAGCATATACAGAAAGCACTGCAGACAAACTTCATTACTGAACAACTGGAAATGGTCAAAAATAAGCCAAGACTTCTTGATAAACCTGGTCTAATAGGAGCTCAACCATACTCCAATCAGAATTTTCATTATAAAGTATTTATGACCTTTAAATAATTAAAGGATATACTCACATTATCATTTCCAGTTAAGCCTTTGATCTGCAGGAGTTCAGCAGTTTTTAAGAAATCGGCAAGTTCTTCCTGACGAACGTTAACTTCTCCCTGGTACATGAACTGCAGAATTGCAATCAGTTCTTTGTGACCCACATCCTTCAAGATAACAATTGGATGTTTGCATGGATTTACCTGGAATAAACAACTTATAGTTTTTATTCAAGAAGATGTAACCACACCATGTATTCAGTTCTAAATTGTCATTTCTGGTCCTCAACTTTTATCTTACCTGCTGTCATAAAAATTTGGTTATAAAAGGCTCAAATTTAATTTCAACTACCATATATTTCTGTTAAGTGTGACACACACACACACACGCACACACACACACACACACGCACACACACACACACACACTACTCTACTCTACTCTACTCTACTCTACTCTACTCTACTCTACTCTGATCAGTTTCAAAGCTCATTCATCCAAGATGGTTTTTTGTGGGCAGCAGCTACCATGATGTGGAGCACATTAAACCAGAAACAACAGCAACAGCAGCAGCAGCAGCAGCAGCAGCAGCAGCAGCAGCAGCACCACCACCACCACCACCACCACCACCACCACCTTCTCTCCAACCACCTTTCACATCAAATCCACACCCAAGTTCAATTCTGAAATATGGGTCATTAATGAAGTATGGCACTTAGAAATGAAAGCAAGCTTATTACGAACACTGGTGAACAGCCATAATAGGACCGGCATCTTGGATGGACACTGTAGCTATTTACACAAACAGAATATTACACACACATTGAATATTCCAGAATGTAAAAGCCTTACAAACATAAGATATTTTAAAAACCTACCAAAGTGATAAATACTAAATAACACATAACTGCTGGTGGTCAAGTTTGAGCTGACGACCAGCAACATAACAGCTAGAGATGCTAATCACTAAAAAACATTGCATGCACCACATCTCATAGTATTGTTCCATCTCCTGAAGAAATGGCAACCTGCTGTTTCAAATGTTCTCACTGGAGCAGACTACAGTAACCTGGATCTAGGTCTTGTCAATGATCCACTGTATGGTAGCAGTGGCAGATCTTCCCATTCTGATCATGTTTTTACAGCCTCTTCCCTATGACAAGCATCAAACGTAGCCACCTGCTATCGACGCTTTCCAACTGTCAGGAGTGTCTTCAGTTTCCTTGAACCTTCTACTGTGGATGTGCAACTCTCGATTGAAGTATAGCTTCATGCAAAGGAAACGGACGTCATCTCTGTACTTTTGTTTTCTTGATGGAAGGTCATAATCCTCGACTGCATGTGTATGCTCCGACAGCTGACAAAGGATACAATATGGCCTAAAGTACTGCTTTAATACTTATTCTGATAATTCCACTTTCTACACAGGCATAAAAATCCATAACAAGTCACCCAGGCTGTATGTCACTGGCCACTTTTTGGCATTATAGTGCTCTCAGTCTTTCTCTTAAGCATCCAGGATCCATATGTGATCCAGCTGTCTTTCTTTTTCAGTCCTGGTGATAAGTTGTTTCACATAGTCATCCTGAGTATAATCTGATTGGAATAGGAATAATATATCCATTGCTGTTTCAAACTTGTGACTGTGGAGCAAAAAGAATAGTGTGAAGCCTGTGTTTCCTTGCTTCACTGTGTTGTATGAAGATGTCAGGAGAGGCAGTAATGTATCCCAATCTCTCCGTTTGAAAGCCCTGGCTATTATACACTGCTGTGCCATGTAGCCCCTCAGCTGCCATCACCAGTGTGGGCAAACACCTTGTTATCTGCCTCCACTTGCTTCGGTAGGCATTATTGCTGAAAGCTACCTCCTCAACAATGGGTCTATGTCTCAATACCTGTGCACCTCAATGTGTCCAGCCCGGACTCATGTAGCTGTCTCTAGCCCATGCAGCTACCATGGCAGGCTGCCACCTGCTGCCAGAATCAGCGTCCTTCCTGAGATGCTGCTATCATCATTTCACTGGCCAAGTAAAGCCGTGGGTGGCCAGACACCAGCGCATCTCCCCAACTATATTTTAATAGGACTTAATTCCTCATCACTGGCTGCAAGGAGGTAGCTCCTCTGCCTCACCAGTTAGGTCACTCCATGGAGGAGGACTTTATACTGAGCCACAGTAACTACTGCTTGAAGTACCTTGGCTACCACAACAGCCAGTTCATTGTCCCATAACTCATTTTCCCTGGATGCCCAAGAGAATATCACCCCCTTCCCTACATGATAAGTGCTTAGGAGGACATTCTTCGAAGGTTTATAACACAGAACATGCATTGAAGAGCTTGTAGTGCACTCCAGGGAGTGTCGAGTATATGAGGAATTTTGTAGCTGTAACATATCTCATCTGCACTAAAGTCCCCTACAACAAGTGGATAAATTCACCTTGAAGTGAATGTTGACTCAGAGTGAATACCAGAGCAGTCAGGACCGTCCAACTATTTAAGACTCACCAGTATAAATGCATGTTTTCAGAAAAAAATTTATTTGAGGGGGGGGGGGGGGGGGGGCGGTATTACAGAATATTGCTGATACACTTGTTGATTATTTTTCCACATAATCGCCATCCCATTCAATGTATGTGATAATCTGTGGTACAAGCTTCTTTCGCCTTCCTTGGAGAACTCTCCCATCGATCCTTCCACCAGTGCAGAATCTCTTTTTGCATCTGCTCGTTAGCTGAAAATTTAAGTCCATTCATTTCTACCTTTAAGTAGACGAAAATATGATAATCTGAAGGAGCCAAGTCAGGGGAATACATCCCAACCAAAAGAGTCCAAGAACGGCTTGGTACAAAGACTGTGTGAGGACACGTGCAACAAGCACCCTTGTCTCGTCAGCATTCCCCTCCTTTTATTTTGAATGCTCCTTCTGAGTTTTTTATTTTTGTTTCACAATACCATTGTGCATTGATGGTCTCCCGCAAAGGCACAAATTTGACCAAAATCATACCTTTTCAGTCCCAAAACACTGAGGCCATGATTTTTTGCCTAGAATTATGGTTTTGAACATTTTGGCATACGAGGAATTGTGTGATATCACTGTGACAAGTGTAGTTTAGTCTCAGATGTGTAATGAGCCACCCATATCTCACTGCAGTCACAAAAAAGCCCAGACAATCCTTGCCTTCCAATTCACGTCATCAAGAATCTCATGGACTTTACTGACCCGATTTTTCTTCTGTCGCTCTGTCACCTGTTTTGGAACCCATCTTACTCACAGTTCCCAGTATCCCAGTGTCTCTGAGAGTGTATCGAATAAGTGAGTTCTGGAGAGCTGGCGAAATATCGCAGAAATTTTATCCACTGTCAATCAGCGGTTTTCATGAACAGTTTCTTTGATTTTTTGCACAAATTCATTAGTCAATAAGGAAGGGTTTCCATTCCTACATTCGTTATGAACGGTTGTTCTGCCTCCACTAAACTCTGCATGTGGGAAGTAGATCAAATCATGCGACTTGCACTTTGCGAGATTTTTTTGCTGACACCATTGATGCAAATGGACACCATGTGAGTTTACATACTACTGGGTTCCTACAAGGCTCACTACGCTGAAGGGATCACTACAGTAGCAGTGCCAGTTTAAAAAGTTATAAAATAATATTCTAATAATTAAATTTATATTATAATTCCTCCTGTACTTCGCTAAATTTAAACCATGGATACAAGAATACATGGTAGGGGTCACACACAGGCAAGCTGTGAGCTATGATATCAATGTGAACCCTCTCACCTTGCTGCACTGCATTGAAGCTTATCAGCACATGGCACACATGTTTAAATCATATGCAGGTATGAATGGAACTGAGATTTTCCATGTTTTAATGTAATATTGTTATTATTATTAAGCTTTATATCAGACTACTATTTTCTATGGTCAGCGAGATCCTAATGTGAAGCATGCAAAGGATATCAACTATCTCAGAGAAGAGGCTCACACAGGCTTAGACGACATAGACCTGTAGTATGAAGAAACCCCCTATAATGTCATTTTAAACTCTTTACCTGCATTAACATGTTTTCTTTTCTATTCTGGAAAGTTATTTTTTTTTTTCATTTTTCCATTTTTGTGTTCTCTCAGTTCACTTTCTAACTTTGCATTTTTTTTTTTCCTTTTTGATGATTTTCATTCTAAAGAAGTGCACATCTTCACGAAACATACTACAGCAAAGTCCAGAGGAAAGATAATGCTTTATAAGATAGGCAACATAAATTCACAGCCTTTGCAATATCTTCAGATGACCAGTTAACTACACCATCCTTTCATAACCACTTGTTGTTGACTGTCAGAAAAAGAACCCTGAATCTCTTTCTGGACATGTTTTAATTTTTGTAAATCAGCATTACATCATGAGATGGCTCTGAGCACTATGGGACTCAACTGCTGTGGTCATCAGTCCCCTAGAACTTAGAACTACTTAAACCTAACTAACCTAAGGACATCACACACATCCATGCCCGAGGCAGGATTCGAACCTGCGACCGTAGCAGTCGCACGGTTCCGGACTGCGCGCCTAGAACCGCGAGATACATCATGAGACACAGTTCTCTAAATCTGCAGTCTTTTGACAAAGGTCTTTTATTTCTCTTTCCATAATTTCTAATCACTGGGGTAAGTACGCACTGTTGCATTGACAGCAGTTTTTCAGTGTTTGTTTTCATGGTCAACATATAGTCTAGCAGTAATTTGCGCATTAGCTGGTAATACACTTACATGTAAAATGTCTTCTACTTATTTATGGTAGCTTCATTTTTGTGCCACTATATTTGTCTCATTATTAAGCTCACTACTATGCCCTAAATCGGCACTATAGAATGATAGATTTAGAATTGGAGCACCATCAATCTTCAGCTTGAGTTTTGCAGGAGTATTCAACAGCTCTTTTCAAATCCCTTTCATAAGCTGAAGCAGACACAAGCTATCCTACTGAAAACAAATCTGCCAGTTGATAAACATTTATCCATTTTCTTTTCATCTCACAGTTTTTAGGATGTGCAGTGAATCATTAATTTTCACTTAAAAATTGATTCTAAAAATCTCTCATTACACTTATAATTATGGCATAACACTGTACTCAATTGCCAGTCAGTAATAAAAATTCAAACTGTCGTAAGTAATCTAGCTTTCATTTGTAAATGCAATTACAACACAATACATTGGGGCAGTTCTGGGCTAGTGGTTGGTTGTTTTGGGGAAGGAGACCAGACAGCGAGGTCATCGGTCTCATCGGATTACGGAAGGACGGGGAAGGAATTCGGCCATGCCCTTTGAAAGGAACCATCTCGGCATTTGCCTGGAGAGATTTAGGAAAATCAAGGAAAACCTAAATCAGGATGACCAGACGCGGGATTGAACCGTCGTCCTCCCGAATGCAAGTCCATTCTGGGCTAGTGAGCACTGGTTCGGTTCACTCTGATGTCAGCTGTGTGGCTCCTTGCTGCGCATGTTCCTCATGATCCTTACTGTGTATTCTAGTTGTTGTTGTTGTGGTTTTCAGTCCTGAGACTGGTTTGATGCAGCTCTCCATGCTACTCTATCCTGTGCAAGCTTCTTCATCTCCCAGTACCTACTGCAACCTACGTCCTTCTGGATCTGCTTACTGTATTCATCTCTTGGTCTCCCTCTACGATTTTTACCCTCCACGGTGTATTCTAGTATCCATGATTTAAATTATACAAGAATCTCATTAGCAATTATGACACCGTCTGTTTCCAGCCTTGGTTTAAGAACTGTAATTTGGCCCAAACTAAGCATCACCAACCCTGATTTTACGTGTATCCTAAATGGATTAGTGAATTCCATTTCCATGCCTTGTCTATAAGCTACATTGAATATGGGTGACTGTTGATCATACAAGAATCTGTATCGTTGGCTTAGGATGAAAACCTCTGTTCTCAAAAATAAAACAAAAATATTTTTATTGAATTTTTACATAGAAAACCGTGTATCTCAACCATCTGTAAGCCAATGAGAGGTAATGACCTACACAAATTGTAATTACGGCTCTTCAGGATTTAAATCTTTTATGTGTGGTAAACATGTCACATTTTCATCAAACATGAGACCTGGGAACTTCAGCAGCTCTTTCATGCCTGGATGTGTGTATATACAGTGGAATTGTTACAGTTGCAGGGTTGAAGAAAATGCATGATATAGTGAAATTTTCAGCAAGTACAGACTGTACTGGCTTCCTTATGAAGGATGTTATGTTATTAAAGACTACACAAAGATGGTAATACTTTGGATGCTTCATTGGATGCACCATTCTGTTCAAACTGGTCTTATACATAATCATAACTGGAAAAGCCATTGATGGTGTTGTCTGTGGATGTAGTTCCACTAACTGTTATTATAGACCACCTTAACATTGAAAAAGATTCCTACGAGATTTTGCCTACTTTGATATAGTCACTTCCAGCAAGGTAGCTTCTCAATGGTGAAATTATATTCCTAAAACCCCATCAGAAGCAACTAAGGATCCATCAGAAGCAACTAAGGATCCATTCGGGCTCAAGACTCTGACCAAATATTAGTTCTACTACATGCTCCATGGTCTTTCCCACATAGTTTGTGAGACTACACAAGATCGAATACACAACAAGTGGAGTACCTCCCTTGATTCACAAAGGGAATTAAGATTTTATTCCACCAAGAGCCATGGAATTCTCCTGGTTCTGTAAGTAGTTGAATTCCACTGCACTCAATAAGAGACACCACAATATGGTGCAATGCACCTTATTGATACCAAGTGATATGTTATGAGCCATAAACAGTGTAACAGTGTAACCCACAACTAATGTGGTTGGAGATGCATACCCCGAGCATGCAGTTACAGAGGACTTCTGATACTGGCCAGCCCTCAATTTGGAAAGTCAAGGTTTGTCAAACTCAAATTCATCCTAGACTAACCCAGTGCACTGTGGTGCTCACCACTTGGCATGAGCCAAGAGATATTTGCAACTTATTGAATGCCATGGATGTAGCGTGCACTGTCGCTCAAGTATGAAAAGGACCACAGGACAGAAGGGAATAGACAAAGAGCAATAAAAGCAACATGAGCTAAGAGCTCATTTACTTACCTGAAATAGTTGCTTGAAATATGGACTGCAAACTGAAAGCACAATTTTATGTGCTTGAATGAACTGTCCCTCAGCTGCAAGGGTAACATCCACCAGTTCTACTTCTTGCAGGAGAGCATGGAAGCCTGATACAAGATTGCTGTGAAAGTTGTTCCATCTCAGAGAGAACTGCTCAGCATCAGAACCTGCCATTTTCTAACTTATGATGCAGGAGGAGCTGGAACAACATTTTGTATAACAGGAGTTGACACAAAATTACTGAGTGCAGGAGATTCAATATAACATATAATAAAAAATATTTTTCTTAAGATAACAACACAAACCAAAAGGCATATTTTGACATGTCAAATTCTCAGGATCTAACATGCCTCTTTGTATTGTAATTAACCTATTACCTAGCAATACAATGAAATGGAAAACTTTAAATTTTTCCATAACTTGCATTTGTGTGCAAGGTGGTAGTGAACAAACAGGAAGTACAATAACAACACATTTAGTCACAAACCAAGAAGAGGATTCTTTGAAGTTATTTCACATAATATGAAGTTATATTAGCTAATATAAAATTATTTTACCCAAATTCTCTGGAACTCACTTTTCTAGGATTTCATTTAACTCAAGAGCACGAGAAATAATGGAAGAAACAAATCACACCTGAAAATGAACCCACAGAGACCAAAATGCATCATAAAACACAATAAAGCAAGAATATTTGTGACTGCAGATGTATGCTATCATACTTCATCTTCTATCCTTTTCTTCTTTCCTTCTTCTTCTATAATATATAATCTGAAGTTCATCTTGATACTAGTCATAGTAATGATACGAGATATCAGTGAGTAAATGTCACCGTAAATCTGACATTCCACAGTAATCTGCATCCCATTCACCTATGTGCGCAGGTATCTATAAGGAGGCCAGGTGCACTGCCCCCCTCCCCTCTCCCTCTGTTGGAATTTGGAATACTGAGTTTCTATTCACAATATTGAGTGGATATCCATCAATTTTTTGGGCTGCAATAAGTCTTTAGTGTCACCTATAAAATTTAGTTCTTATTGTATGACTTGTCTCGAAACTGATCAACTCATTTATATCAAAAATGGTAATTTTAGAGAGTTGCTCCCACACCCCCCCTCCCCCCCCCCCCCCTGCTCCCACCCCCTCCTCCTTCAAAAGATTTCTGCGGACACCCGTGCACGTATGGCCACCAACAATGACTAAAACTGAATGGGGCAATGGGCAACAGCAAATTATAACTAATTATGAATCCTATCAACTAAAGCTTCCCACAACTTTCCCCATAGGAACTCTATCACTTCTACAGTTGTTAAAATTGTTACTTATTACTGGGCCATCGCAATACAATATACCAGTTTTCTTTATTAGTGGACCCAGAAGAAGGCCACTGCAGTAAGTGAGGAAATATTCCTCCCTGTCTGCACTTTGAACTAGAGAGTCATACCTAGCAACATGTCTAGCTAGGTTCAGCCATATTTGTATGCACACAAGAAACCAAAGTTACAGCAGTGGTGTTGACGTTGGCCATTAAATTCATTCTGTAGACTTACTTAATCAGCATGGAATAAGAGACTCAAATGTACACTCTCTGTTCCTTTAATGTTTCATTTTATACTGTTAAAGTAGAACAGTTCTGCAAAGAATGGATAAACAAAGACAGTATGCATTTTACACTTCACATTAAAGTATGTATTATACTCTTGACTTGAAATCAGTACATTTATAAAGACTATCCACAGAATATATGTATTCTTAAAAGATATGTGAGAGTTCTCGCTTGGCTTTAGAGCAAAGTTAAAATTGAGAAAGAATATATGAATGTTGTGTTAAAATGTGGATGTGTCAACTTCATAAATAAAACAAAAAAAATATGCCAAATGAACCCATGAGACATGAAAGAAAAGAAATCTAATATGATATTTTACAATGAAGTTCAATGTCCAATGTTCATAGTGGACAGAAGAGAAGTAAATGTCAGAAGAAAGAAGTTACATTTAAATGGTCGTCAAACCAAGAATGTGCACAAGATATTGCTTCACATGCAATATTGTTATTGTTATTATTATCATCATAATCATCATCATCTCTGCAAAAAGCAGAAATTAAAGATGAAGAGAGCAAAAAACTCATTTCTACAACTTTTTTTCTCTTGTATGTTTTTAGCACATAACAGTTTTAGTGAACTACATCATTTTTGATTAATCCATGGAAATTCTAAAGAGAAGTAACTGGTCTTGAAAGAAAGAAAAAAAGACAGTGGGGACATATGGGTGAACCAAACCACATTGAAGTATTCAATGAAAGTTTATTTAATGCGAAAAACAAGCAAAAAAGTGAAGTTTTCACATCATCAGTAAGGCAGTAGCAGGAGAACAGGCTGTCAACTGTGCTGCTGCCAAAGTCTGCTCTTACTGTTTCAATGTTGCTTACAGCTGTGTGTAAACAAGTCTGTATCAACTAATAAATATAAATGGTGACTGCATTAGTGAAGATACATCATTCATTCCCACTGGAAACCTATTAAAAATGGAATCTAAAGACTAGTGCACATCTTTCTATACAGCTTATATTTAAGGATGTGAAGTTACTTTTTCTGTCAAATATTAACTGACTGTTACTAACAAGAGAACCTCCCCATTGCACCCCCCTCAGATTTAGTTATAAGTTGGCACAGCGGATAGGCTTTGAAAAACTCAACACAGATCAATCAAGAAAACAGGAAGAAGTTGTGTGGAACTATGAAAAAAATAAGCAAAATATATGAACTGAGTAGTCCATGTGCAAGATAGGCAACATCAAGGATAGTGCAAGCTCAGTAGTGCTGTGGTCCCGTGGTTAGCGTGAGCAGCTGTGGAATGAGAGGACCTTGGTTCAAGTCTTCCCTCGAGTGAAAAGTTTACTTTCTTTATTTTCACAAAGTTATGATCTGTCCATTCGTTCATCGACGTCTCTGTTCACTGTAATAAGTTTAGTGTCTGTGTTTTGCGACCACGCCGCAAAACCGTGCGAAAGGACGTGCCTCTCCAATGGGAACCGAAAACATTTGATCGCAAGGTCATAGATCAACTGATTCCTCCACAGGAAAACACGTCTGATATATTCTATATGACACTGGTGATTGCATGTGTGTCACATGACAGGAATATGTTGTCGATCCACCTAACTTGTTCACTTGGCGAATGGGTAAAAAGATTCTTCTATCTTACCCGATTTAGGTTTTCTTGTGGATGTGATAATCCTAAATTAAATGAAGTTGGTGGGGAGGCTTGCGTGCCTCAGCGATACAGATGGCCGTACCGTAGGTGCAACCACAACAGAGGGGTATCTGTTGAGAGGCCAGACAAACGTGTGGTTCCTGAAGAGGGGCAGCAGCCTTTTCAGTAGTTGCAGGGGCAACAGTCTGGATGATTGACTGATCTGGCCTTGCAACATTAACCAAAACGGCCTTGCTGTGCTGGTACTGCAAACGGCTGAAAGCAAGGGGAAACTACAGCCGTAATTTTTCCCGAGGACATGCAGCTTTACTGTATGATTAAATGATGATGGCATCCTCTTGGGTAAAATATTCTGGAGGTAAAATAGTCCCCCATTCGGATCTCCGGGCGGGGACTACTCAGGAGGACGTCGTTATCAGGAGAAAGAAAACTGGCGTTCTATGGATCGGAGCGTGGAATGTCAGATCCCTTAATCAGGCAGGTAGGTTAGAAAATTTAAAAAGGGAAATGGATAGGTTAAAGTTAGATATAGTGGGAATTAGTGAATTTCGGTGGCAGGAGGAACAAGAATTCTGGTCAGGTGACTACAGGGTTATAAACACAAAATCAAATAGGGGTAATGCAGGAGTAGGTTTAATAATGAATAGGAAAATAGGAATGCGGGTAAGCTACTACAAACAGCATAGTGAACGCATTATTGTGGCCAAGATAGATACGAAGCCCACACCTACTACAGTAGTACAAGTTTATATGCCAACTAGCTCTGCAGATGACGAAGAAATTGAAGAAATGTACGATGAAATAAAAGAAATTATTCAGATAGTGAAGGGAGACGAAAATTTAATAGTAATGGGTGACTGGAATTCGAGTGTAGGAAAAGGGAGAGAAGGAAACATAATAGGTGAATATGGATTGGGGCTAAGAAATGAAAGAGGAAGCCGCCTAGTAGAATTTTGCACAGAGCACAACTTAATCATAGCTAACACTTGGTTTAAGAATCATAAAAGAAGGTTGTATACGTGGAAGAACCCTTGAGATACTAAAAGGTATCAGATAGATTATATAATGGTAAGACAGAGATTTAGGAACCAGGTTTTAAGTTGTAAGACATTTCCAGGGGCAGATGTGGACTCTGACCACAATCTATTGGTTATGACCTGTAGATTAAAACTGAAGAAACTGCAAAAATGTGGGAAATTAAGTAGATGGGACCTGGATAAACTGAAAGAACCAGAGGTTGTACTGAGTTTCAGGGAGAGCATAAGGGAACAATTGACAGGAATAGGGGAAATAAATACAGTAGAAGAAGGATGGGTAGCTCTGAGGGATGAAGTAGTGAAGGCAGCAGAGGATAAAGTAGGTAAAAAGACGAGTGCTGCTAGAAATCCTTGGGTAACAGAAGAAATATTGAATTTAATTGATGAAAGGAGAAAATATAAAAATGCAGTAAATGAAGCAGGCAAAATGGAATACAAACGTCTCAAAAATGAGATCGACAGGAAGTGCAAAATGGCTAAACAGGGATGGCTAGAGGACAAATTTAAGGATGTAGAAGTTTATCTCACTAGGGGTAAGATAGATACTGCCTACAGGAAAATTAAAGAGACCTTTGGAGAGAAGAGAACCACTTGTATGAATATCAAGAGCTCAGATGGCAACCCAGTTCTAAGCAAAGAAGGGAAGGCAGAAAGGTGGAAGGAGTATATAGAGGGCTTATACAAGGGCGATGTACTTGAGGACAATATTATGGAAATGGAAGAGGATGTAGATGAAGACGAAATGGGAGATACGATACTGCGTGAAGAGTTTGACAGAGCACTGAAAGACCTGAGTCGAAACAAGGCCCCGGGAGTAGACAACATTCCATTAGAACTACTGACAGCCTTGGGAGAGCCAGTCCTGACAAAACTCTACCAGCTGGTGAGCAAGATGTATGAGACAGGCGAAATACCCTCAGACTTCAAGAAGAGTATAATAATTCCAATCCCAAAGAAAGCAGGTGCTGACAGATGTGAAAATTACCGAACTATCAGTTTAATAAGTCACAGCTGCAAAATACTAACGCGAATTCTTTACAGACGAATGGAAAAACTGGTAGATGCGGACCTCGGGGAGGATCAGTTTGGATTCCGTCGAAATGTTGGAACACGTGAGGCAATACTGACCTCACGACTTATCTTAGAAGAAAGATTAAGAAAAGGCAAACCTACGTTTCTAGCATTTGTAGACTTAGAGAAAGCTTTTGACAATGTTGACTGGAATACTCTCTTTCCAATTCTGAAGGTGGCAGGGGTAAAATACAGGGAGCGAAAGGCTATTTACAATTTGTACAGAAACCAGATGGCAGTCATAAGAGTCGAGGGGCATGAAAGGGAAGCAGTGGTTGGGAAAGGAGTGAGACAGGGTTGTAGCCTCTCCCCGATGTTATTCAATCTGTATATTGAGCAAGCAGTAAAGGAAACAAAAGAAAAATTTGGAGTAGGTATTAAAATTCATGGAGATGAAGTAAAAATTTTGAGGTTCGCCGATGACATTGTAATTCTGTCAGAGACGCCAAAGGACTTGGAAGAGCAGTTGAACGGAATGGACAGTGTCTTGAAAGGAGGATATAAGATGAACATCAATAAAAGCAAAACGAGGATAATGGATTGTAGACAAATTAAATCGGGTGATGCTGAGGGAATTAGATTAGGAAATGAGACACTTAAAGTAGTAAAGGAGTTTTGCTATTTAGGAATTAGAATAACTGATGATGGTCGAAGTAGAGAGGATATAAAATGTAGACTGGCAATGGCAAGGAAAGCGTTTCTGAAGAAGAGAAATTTGTTAACATCGAATATAGATTTATGTATCAGGAAGTCGTTTCTGAAAATATTTGTTTGGAGTGTAGCCATGTATGGAAGTGGAACGTGGACAATAACTACTTTGGACAAGAAGAGAATAGAAGCTTTCGAAATGTGGTGCTACAGAAGAATACTGAAGATAAGGTGGATAGATTACGTAACTAATGAGGAGGTATTGAATAGGATTGGGGAGAAGAGAAGTTTGTGGCACAACTTGACTAGAAGAAGGGATCGGTTGATAGGACATGTTTTGAGGCATCAAGGGATCACAAATTTAGCATTGGAGGGCAGTGTGGAGAGTAAAAATCATAGAGGGAGACCGAGAGATGAGTACACTAAGCAGATTCAGAAGGATGTAGGTTGCAGTAGGTACTGGGAGATGAAGCAGCTTGCACAGGATAGAGTAGCATGGAGAGCTGCATCAAACCAGTCTCAGGACTGAAGACAACAACAACAAATTAAACTTTTCACTCAAGGGACGACTTAACCAAGGACCTCTCATTCCGCATCTGCTCATGCTAACCAGGGGACCACGGCGCTCCTAAGCTCACACTCTCCTTGATGTTGCTTATATTGCGCATGGACTACAATGATTGTATATTTTGCCTATTTTTTATAGTTCCACAGAACTTCTTCCTGTTTTCTCGATTGATCTGAGTTCAGTTTTTCAAGGCCTATCCACTGTGCCATCTTACAACTAAATCTGAGGGTGGTGCGATGGGGGGGGGGGGGGTTCCCTTGTAAGCTCCAGAGTTCTTTCTGAATCAATACGTTTAACAAACATACGGTATTTACTCTAAGCCGCACTCGAATCTAAGCCGCACCTGAAAAATGAGACTCGAAATCAAGAAGAAAAAAAAATTCCTGAATCTAAGCCGCAGCTGAAATTTGAGACTCGAAATTCAAAGGAAAAGTCTTTGGCCGCACATCCAAATCGAAACAATGTTGGTCCATTGTAATATGAGACACAATTTAGGTCGAATGAATGACGATACAGCTACAGAAGTTTTTCAAGTCGTAAGCTTAACCGTTAAGCTTTACCAGGTAGCCATTGCTATGCGTCAGACGCTCCGTCCGTATTTTTTCGGGTACCTGTACCCTTCCTTTTTCACGTGCTTCGTCTGGTTTCAATAGATTGCTTATTTTTCTGTGATCTGATTAGTGCCGTTCTCTTTGTTATAGGTGTTTACGTCACTAAGCTGAAAATGCATTACTGTACCGTGACATGCATTGTTTGTCGCATTTTGATAATGTGTGTTTACGCGACCTGTCGCAGCTCGCGGAATGGCTTGCTTTTGTGCGCGCTGCCGCCGCTTACAATAATAATAATAATAATAATAATAAAGAAAGACAGGAATCGCCCCATTAGCGAAACAATGGCAAGAGACTGCTATTGGTTGTTACTTACACTGCTGCTTTCTTTGATAATGTTCAAAAAGAACCAAATAATAGACTGCGTATGATAGAAGATGTTCTGAACGAGAGTTTAGCGAAAATTTTTCTCCGTTTGAAAATGTTTGCAGGCGCCTCTAGTACATTACATTCTGCACAGAAATTAGAGTCATCTTAGATTTAAAACTCTATTTAGTTGCCGTGCTTCATTTCTCACTGTATCACTATTAGGCATAAGAACAATACGAATATAAACATGACATGATATGTATATTCTTCCGCGTTTGCTGTTGCCTCACTCTAGTTTCGTAGTTTATTAGGCAGACAGGATGTAAACGAGATAGCAGCAAACACGAAAGAATACATGGCAAAATGTTTATATTCGTATTATTCTTATGGTGAAGAGAATACTGCATGTGATCCACAATTCATAAAAGTTCCTATCAGCAACCATCTCTTCTCACAGGTAGCAAAAAAATTCAGAACGTAATAGTTGGCCATATTGGCAAA
The DNA here is from genome assembly GCF_023897955.1 of Schistocerca gregaria. NCBI lineage: Eukaryota > Metazoa > Arthropoda > Insecta > Orthoptera > Acrididae > Schistocerca > Schistocerca gregaria. The sequence continues at coordinate 739,771,731 of NC_064920.1, read as the reverse complement.
CATCCCAGTCTTGCCAGTAGGATTTTCGTAGTACATTGAAATGCTGCTACATTCGAAGATGAGCAATACGGAATTTGTATTTACTTCGTTGGATAATGTATGAAAATGCAGTGGTCGAAACTCGGGGCGGAGAAAAAAAGCTCGTCTTCCACCTATTTTTAAATTTATTTACTGACGCAGAGGTTTTGGCGCCAGTATTTATCTTTGTGCCTGCAAAGCATGCCTGTGTAGCGCTTCATATGTTCGGCGGCATAACTTAGTTGTGGCGGCACCTACCAATATTTTTCAGAACTTCCGCTTACTTCGCACTCGATTCTAAGCCGCAGGCGGGTTTTTGGATTACAAAACTGGAAAAAAAAGTGCGGCTTAGATTCGAGTAAATACGGTAAATCCCATGAAGAAGAACAGGAACAGGAATGGCACAGTTAGAATTCTGGGATTCTTGAACAACAGCTAACATAGTTCATGAACTGGCTTCACATGATGGTTCAACTGATCTTCGCAAGGTGAAGGATATCATTTCTGGAGTCCTGAACTGACACAAAATAAAATGGGTGCCTTTGATAACAGCATGACATTGCCTGCAATGCCTCTCTTGAGTTCGTGACCTTATCAGTTGGATCCTAGATGACAGGAAAATCATGGCCTAGTCAGATAAGTTCTGATTTCAGTTGGTAAGAGCTGATGGTAGGGTTTGAGTGTGGCTCACATCGCACAAAGCCATGATCCCAAGTTGTCAACAAAGCACTGAGCAAGCTGATGGTGGTTTCATAATGGTGTGGTCTGCGTTTACATGGAATGGACTAGGTCCTCTGGTCCAACTGAACCGATCATTGGCTAGAAATGGTTATGTTCAACTATTTGGAGATCGTTTGCAGCCACTCATGGACTTCATGTTCCCAAATAACAATGGAATTTTTATGGATGACAATGCGTCATATCACTGGGCCACACTTATTCATGATTGGTTTGAAGAACATTCCACACAATTTGAGTAAATGATTTGGCCACTCAGATCAGCTGACACAATGCAGTTACCCAGATTGTAGCACTAGAAGATTTTATTACCATTATGCACCATGAAAATCTGCATTCACATATAAACTTAATATAACTTAACACAGCTCAGCTGATGGCTGAACGGGGAGGGAGGAGATGAGTGTTTAACGTCCCGTTGACAACGAGGTCATTAGAGACGGAGGGCAGACTCGGGTGAGGGAAGGATAGGGAAGGAAATCGGCCGTGTCCTTTCAAAGGAACCATCCCGGCATTTGCCTGAAGCGATTTAGGGAAATCACGGAAAACCTAAATCGGGGTGGCTGGAGACGGGATTGAACCGTCGTCCTCCTGAATGCGAGTCCAGTGTGCTAACCACTGCGCCACCTCGCTCGGTGATAGCTGAACAGGCCTGCAACCTTAATCTTACAAAGGCTCTATTATATAACTTCAAACAAGCAAGTATGAGCTGATAACACCAGGAATAGACATTAATGATCATATGCACTAAATAAAACGCACTGTTTATACTTTCATGGGGTCCAACAAGTTAATAAATTCAAATGGACTCAACACATCAATAAACTAATGAAGAATCTCAGATCAGCATGTTTTACCATTAGAAGTATCTGTTTATCTTGCCCTTATGGCTAGAGTGTTGCCTTATTCACAAGTTTTCGCTCCCTGATGTATTATACAGTGATACTATGAGTTAGGGTACCTAAAGGAAATAAAGTATCTATTCAACAGAAGTGAGCTTCACACTTAGCCAGATCATGAAAACTATCAGCCTGAAGACACAAATCAGTGTGAGATGGTTTCCTATAAATGGCATGTCCTGACATACCACCACCACCCTTCCTTGTGCCCAACACATCAAGTAAGGAAAGGCAACCATACTTTTCCACCTCTGATTGTGAAGCGAGTTTTCTGGTAAATTGAATTCAGGTAGTCTAAAAAGTTGTTTTAATACTCATATTCATAAGGCCAAACAACAAAAGTGTCATTGACATATCTGAAAAATGCACAATTTTCAATACTGCTGACTCTGGGGCACAATCCGTGAAATCTATACTAATAAAAAATCCATAAAACTGTCATGGTTGTCTGTTTGCTCTTTGAATGCTCTTCTCCAAAATTACTAGAAAAATTTTCATGTGGATTTCACAGGTAACTTGAGCATAGCATCTATATATATAACATGTACATGATTACTCTGCCATTCACAATTAAGTACCTGGCAGACAGTTTATCGAGCTACCTTCAAGCTGCTTCTCTGTTGTCCCACTCTCAAATAGTGCATGGGAAAAACAAATGCTTAAATCTTTCCATGCAAACTCGTATTTCTTGTATTTTATTCTGTTGATCATTTCTCCATATGTAGGTGGTCATGAACAAAATATTTTCACACTCCGGGGTGAAAGCTGGCAAATGAAATTTCTTGAGAAGGGGCACCATACAGGGTTCATTTCATCAAAATCGGATCACAGAAAATATAGCTATTGTTATTGAAAGTTTTATCCAAACTAAAATTATAAATGTGAAAGTAATACTGCCTGTTACATTTTCACGACTAAACTGTTGAACCAATTTTGACAAAAACTGATACAGTTGCAGCTAAAACCCTGAGGGAGAACATGGGCTACTTTATTTATTTTTATTTTATTCATCTAGTTCTGTAGGGCCAAACTGAGAAGCAAATCTCCAAGGTCATGGGAATAAAATAAAACGCTTATGAACCCAAAAAAAGACAGGCCATTTTAAGTTTATGTAAATGCAGTCAGCAATATAACACGGGAATCAGCTCATTTTTTCAAGGAACTCCTTGAGAGAATAGAAGGAGTGACTCATGAGGAAATTCTTCAGTTTTGATTTGAAAGCACATGGATTACTGCAAAGATTTTTGAATTCTTGTGGTAGCTTATTGAAATGGATGCAGCAGTATACTGCACAAGAGCTAAGGAAGTGCAATCCAAATGCATATTGTATTTCTGTGTAGTGTTATCTGAGTGAAAGCTTCTACTTCTTGGGAATAAGCTAATATTGTTAGCAAGAAATGGCAGTAAAAAATATTTGTGTTGAGAAAGTGTGTAGTACAAGATACTTATTGATTTGAATAATGTTACGAGAATAGGGGAAAAGTATTTACTCTTTGATGTTTGATCAGTATTGTATTGTGAAAATGCTGTTATTAATTGATGTGTTCTGCCACACTATTTGTTGCATAATGTGCACATAGTGTAATTTATAGCTACTTCAGTAACAAGGTGGACAGTTGCGTGTTCCTGCCCATACCCTTTTGTATGCACTGCTTGGAAATGACACTGCGCATGCCAATGCATTGTGCATTGGGGCAGTTTGGGAGCGGGAACGGTGGTGCACACATCACGAACTATGTTTACCCAAATAGGCAGCTGATGTTATTGCATGTACAGTATCTTACTTACTGATATCATGCATCATTAGAAAACTACTGATATGCGAGCACGGCCACAGGTAACTGCCGGTATTTTAATAAGTTTTATGTCAAATTAATTATTAGAATCAGTGGGTGCATAAAATGACCTGTATGATGTAGACTGTAACATTTTACATACTACTTATAAAAGCAGAGAGATTTATTATTCTCATGTCAGGAGCATACAGATATCAACAAACATTACATTACATAAAATATTACTGAAACTTGGCTGCTTCTAGCACATTCTCTGAGGCCTGATGCAAGTCATCTTCCATGCACAATTTTGGACTCTGTCGACACTATCCCCAATATTTTTGGAAACAAGCTGGACAAATCACAAAATCGTAAAACTCTCATGACCTTCATCTTAATGTTACTTAAAATAGAGGGCAGAGCTGTCAGCAAATCTGTTCCTGCCCACAGGATGAAAAGTGAAGCAGTCTTACAAAATGTGCCCAAAGGCAAGTAAGGAGAACCTCATCCCATCCGCATGGCTGGATGGAGGTGCACTGCGGCTGCACTGTGAGTTTAAATGGGTGGAGCTTGTCTGTTATTTCCCGCCACTCATCTTGCTATTGACACAGGACTGTGCACCTCAACTGCAAGACGATAGCATGCAGGGGGGTGGCACATTGAACTAACTGAGGAACACAACAAACACACCTTCTTGGCTGTTCCATCCACCCTTTCATTTCCTGCAATACCCATAAGCCCTGCCACCCATCAGATGGACCCTCTTTGCTGAGGCTTTTTAGCTGGAGGAAAGTGTCCTGGATATCCCAGACTACTTTACCAGCTGGATACAAGCATTACAGAGCCTGAAGGGCACTCAAGGAGTTGGAACAATGAAGAACTTAGCAGGATGACACATCTCATCTGGTCCTGCACCCTCATCATCACAGATAGATCGGCTTTGAATACAGTGAACTCTGGAGGCAACATAATCTGGAGGACATGATCTGAGAAAACAAATGAGCAATAAACAGAGCCCCTGTTTCGACTGGTTCATGAATAAAGCTACATATAGTGCATTTAAAATTATTTATGACTTTTGAGGTTTAGCTTACCAGAGGGGACGTGATGCTGTTGCCCAGGTAACACCAATGACGAGCCGTCTTTCCCTACCATGCCGCCAGCGGCACAGTTGGTAAAGAGCCACTGTTGCCACACCATAGATAAATAGTACCATGTGGTGTCACACATTATAGGCACCTACGTTCATTAGCTCTCAATGCAAAGTGATATTCTCTGGAGGTGAACTGTTCAACAGTCATCAAGTATTGTGCACGAGTGTTTTGTGTTGGTATTGCATTAATAACAGTGGAGCATGTCTGAACAAGAGATTCCCAATAAAAATGGCCATCCAAGAAGAAGTTCACTGGGAATAAGGCTCCAAAAATGCAGCGGAGGAACACGACTATTTTTCTCTGGGTACAACGTAATGTTCTATTGGATAAAGTTGTGTAAGGCAAAGTTAATGGAATTTGTAGTACTGTATAAACTAAAAGTCTACACTTAACAAGTCATCAAAATGGCTACAGTTTAATCAGGCCTCCTCCATATCATGCTCATTTAAATCAGACTGAGAATATATAGGCCTAGATCAGAAGTAATGTGGCAAAAAACAACATGAAATTTATGCTAAGGTGAAATGCTGACAAAAATGTCACTGCAAATGTTACATCAAAGGCGACGTGGATTCATGAAGGACTTTGTTGAGTTTTGAATAATATGTTACTTCTCTTCTTGCTGTGTTAGCATTTCTTCTTTTGCCTAAACACAGCAGACTTAACAGGTATACATCTCACTAATATTCTAATGCAATGGAAATTGTAGCAGAATCCTAAAACGGCATATTATTAATCTAGCAACTGAGTCCGAGACATAATAGTTATGAGAAAACCCATTCGCAGTATACGAATAAATGTGCAGCATCTTCACTCCTATTGTTGCAAAAACCCATGGCAATTCTCGTTTCACAGACTACTGAAGGTCCTTAAAAATTACATTATTTCACGTAAAAAGTACTACAGTTGCATGACTATTGCGCTAGGTACGGAAATTTTGCATATTAATCATATGGCAAAATACTCTTCACTTTGTGTGCGACCATTTGCCAAAATTTTGTTTCGCTACCTCAGACCATTCATGAGACATGTGGGATTGATGAATATTTCATTCTGGCTTTTTCACTGGTGAGTGCACTCATGATGGAGCCCTTTACATACATTCCATATTTTGGACACTGGAGACAGATAGTGATATCCTTCGAAGTTTAAAGAATAATTTAATATGTTATCTAAATTTCATATGCAGTAACATATGACCTAACACACACCAAACGCAAATTCACAGCAACCCCCAATTTTCACTGCAAACTTTAAGAATTTTTTTACAGTAGTTTAGCTAATACCGAAATATCACAATAACTATGACCATTAACAAAATGGTAGGTAATTCATCATTAAGCTGACCAATGAAGCCATAAGAGGTGTGAGACTCAGAGTTTATTACATATAATTTCTCTAAAATCGATTGAGAAAGACTGCAGATCAGCCAGCTCGCACGACTGACAGGTTACACACCAGGCAGGCACAGAACCTGAGTATGGGGTTGGTCCTGCAAGCACCCGTGGCCAACCTGATCCCCTCATGGTGTACAGTGGCAATGATCTTCATGTATGAAGGCCTCACTGACCCATACAGCATGCACCATGCACCCATAGCCCAACCGCGATTGCTTGAAAGTCCCATGAAACTGGAGCAGACGCACCCTGTCCACTTCCCAAGACCTGTGGCTAAGACACTTCAAAATGTTCAGTGCCTTCTGGGATCTTGCCTTCAAGTCCTTCACATGTGGTAGCTAAAACAGTTTGGAGTCAAAAACAGGGCCCAAAAACAGTACAGAGTCTTTAAAAAGGAGGATGGTGGTCCATATATGCAATTCAGATACATTAAAAGCGTGATGAGAATGATTAAAATGGACACACACACACACACACACACACACACACACACACACACACACACACAACTTCTCTGCAGAAAATGTAAAACCAGTCTTTGCAGCCCACACCTCCAGCCTCTTTACTATACATTGCAACTGATGAGCTGCTGTTGCAATACTGTAGTACAAATTCATCCACAAATAAGGAGCATTTTACAGGACTCCTTACCACAGACACGATTTTGTTTATAGCTACAGCAAAGAGGGTAACACTTGGAACACTGCCCTGAGAAAGGCCATTCTCTTGCTTGAACCTATTGTACAGCACTTCACTAACTCGGTACTGAAAAAAGCGCTTTGATATGTAGGACTGAATAAAAATGGCCGTGGAATATTGTGTCATCAACCAGTATCATACACCTTCCTGATATTATCGCAGAAGACACCGAGTGGCACAGTCCCTGTAGTGTAGTGGTTATGATACTAGATTGTTGCATGGAGGGTCGCGAGTTCAAAACTCACCAAAACTGTAAAATTTTAATTTCTATATTCTGTTCAAGTACATTCTAGAAGTACCCACAAATGTCAAGACTCATTGTACTTGAATGTTATGTAATTGTATATATACCATATGTGTTCTGGCTGGAGGCAGTTCACTTCATGCTCTTGTATGTGCAAGTGTTGAATAAACCTTCGTGAAGTGAAGTTAGTGTCCATCATTCACCTACTTACATTTTCTTCTACATGACATTATTCTGATGGAGGCGCCGGATATTAGAATTTATGACAGCGCACATTATCAACGACACAGTGGCTTCCATCAGGCCATGACAGAGCCACTGTTTACGTAGCGAGAAACCCGAGTTCGAGCCATATTCAACAGATCACAATCTATTGGCAACAGAAGAAGAAGAAGAAGAAGAAGAAGAAGAAGAAGAAGAGGAGGAGGAGGAGGAGGAGGACATTACAATGACAACAACTGTGTGCCACCACATGAGACATTCTTCCAGTTTCTCTGGTGACAATGGCCAAGATCTAAACAAGTGGCTGAAGGCATATGAGTGTATAGCCAAATTTAGCAAATGCAATGACACCGTGTGTTTGGCTAATGTATTTTTCTGCTTGGAGGGCACTGCCAAGCAATGGTATGAGAACAACGAGAAGTTCACAAGCTGGGAAGTATTCCATGTGGAAATGCACAAGTATTTTGGTGACACACAACAACAAAAGTGCAAGGCTGAAGATAAATTACAGTACAAGGCATAGCGAGCAGAAGAAATGACAGCATCCTACATTCAAGATGCCTTGAAGCTGTGTAAAATAGTGGATCCTAGAGTGAAGGAGAAAGATAAGGTTGCACATCTCATGAAGGGTGTTGCTGAGGACATGTATCAAGCCCTACTCCTGAAGGAGGTTTCGACAGCAGACAACTTCATAAAATGGTGCCAGTATATCACAAAAAAGCATCAAAAAAGAATTACACGCAAGAAGTTCGAAAAGCTTCCAAACGTCGTATGATGTCTGTCATGGAGGAAGAAACTGATTTCACAAGTGTTCTTCGTCAGATAGTGAGAGAGGAAGTTCAGAAGACACTTGGATTGCACGGTGAGCAAAAAACCAAGATGCTTTAAGAGGTCATAAGGGAGGAAGTGGAACTGACGTTGAACCCAATCTCTAGTCATTCATTTCCCTTTAAAAAGGTAACAAAGTCAAGACCCATGCAAAGTTACTTTCCTACAATGCCGCATGAGGCACCTGTCTGGGCGCCAAGCAAGACTGGAGGACCCAGGATAACCAACCAGTATGTTTCCACTGCGGACATGTGGTGCGCTATTGTCGAGAAAGGCAGCGGATATTTCATGATGCCCATACCAGAAGACAGCAGACTGATCTTAGGCAAGGCCAACTCCAGGATGACAAAGGTGAACAAGAAGATATGGGTGCAGAACAATGTAGGTCACCATTGCCGCAAGCTAGCCGCTGGAGAGGACACTCCCCAACACGCCGATCAAGGTCTCCATTGCCATTATAGAAGCTCCAGCCAATCATCCAGCCACCACAACCTGGAAAACTAAAGGGTGCGACCTTTCTTGGAGGTGAGGCCGCTGAAGAGAAAAATCCTCCGCCATCGATCACTACAAAAATGATAGGAAACTACGTCGATATCCCCATGGATGGCCGACCAGCCCAAGCTCTTGTGGACTCTGGAGCATCATATTCAGTCATTTCGGAGAAGCACCATAGCCAGTTGCAGAAAACCATATTCCTTGACAACAAACCACCTCTGCTGAAGGTGGCTAATGGGTAATATGTACAACCTACAGGAAGATGTACCTTTCATGTGGGAGTAAGTGGCCATACACAGCCCTTAGAATTCATTGTCTTACAAGAGTGTAGTCATGACGTCATTCTCTGATGGGACTTTCTGACAGCTTCGCAGGCAATTATAGATTGTGGTTGCTAGAAGATTATGCTAGATGAGATGAGATACTGTGGACAGGAAGATGCGTATTCAAGTGTGTGGAGACTACGTTTGCTGGATGAAGTGCTCATTCCTGCAGTCAGCACTAGAAAGTTAACTGTCACGTGTCATGTCATGCATCAACCCATGGATCTTGTAGTGGAATGAAGAGAAGCATACCACTGAAGAATAACTTGGTCATCCCAGCCTATGTCGTCTCATTTAAGAATGGATTTGGTGAACTGTGGATAGTTAGCTGTCGCTGAGAACCGCATATCATTCCAAGACACATGTGCGTAGCAAACAGTGAGCCATTAATTGCTGAACAGCTGAGCGTCATAGAAACCTCCCATGCCGAGTCTGTGGGTACAATTAGCACTACCTCTACGAGACAAGATCTTCTAGCTATACTATCACCAGATCTTACTAAGGAAAAACAGAAGAAGCTACTTGCTGTTCTTCAAGAGTTCTCCAAATCCTTCAATCCACAGGTGAAGAGCAAATTAGACAAATCGACAGTGAAGCACCGGATTAGCACTGAAGACCATGAACCAATAAGCCAGAGAGCATACCGTGTGCCAGCAACCGAACGTCGAATAATTTGCGACAAGGTAGAGAAAATGATGAAGAATGACATCATTCAGCCTTTGCAAAGCCCATGGCTGTCACCAGTAGTTCTCAGCAGAAAGAAGGATGCCAGTTGGTGCTTTTGTGTTGCTTACAGGAAGCTTAATAAGATCACTAAAAAGGACATTTATCCTCTTCCACGAATTGACGATACATTAGATTGTCTGAAGGGGGCTAAGTTTTTCTCAACCGTGGACATGTACACGGGATACTGGCAAATCGAAGTAGATGAGGCTGATTGTGAGACAGTTGTTACAGACCATCATTCACTTTGTTGGTTGACAGGTCTTAAGGATCCAACAGGACGTCTCGCCAGGTGAGCACTACATCTTCAAGAGTATGACATTACCATAGTGTACAAGAGTGGAAGAAAACACCAAGATGCCAACTACTTCTCAAGAAACCCTATGCAAGACCATCAAGACTTTGATGAAGATAGTGATTGTCTCACTGCACTCCAGGATGTGTCTGCTGAGCAGAAGGAGGACGCCAAGATACCTCAAATTATGATTGCCTTACATCAGTCGGAGGATGTGAAAGGACAACTTAAGGTAGTTCATGGATTATTTTGCAAGGAAAACTTTGATCTGTTTGGAAAGAGGTGGCTACCAGTGATTCCTAACACATGGTCTTAGATGTTCTACAGAAATTCCGTGACATACCTGAGGCCAGACTTTATGATTTATTAAGACATACGATAGGATCCGCAAGAGATTTTTCTGGCCAGGTTTATTTAGGAATGTCCGTAACTATGCATCACACTGTCGAGAGTGCCAGAGGAGAAAGGCAGTTCCTTCAGACAATCTAATGTATCTTCAGTTCGTGGAAGAGGATAAATGTCCTTTTTAGTGATCTTATTAAGCTTCCTGTAAGCAACACAAAAGTACCAGCTGCCATCCTTCTTCCTGATGAGAACCACTGGTGACAGCCATGGGCTCAGCAAAGACTGACTCATACCAATTCCCTCTTCAGACAATTTCCAGGGTCTGCTAGTGGCAATAGATGGATTATTGTTTGCACTGATTATCTGTCCGCCCCCGGTAGCTGAGTGGTCAGCGCGACTGACTGTCAATCCCAAGGGCCCGGGTTCGATTCCCGGCTGGGTCGGAGATTTTCTTTGCTCAGGGACTGGGTGTTGTGTTGTCTTAATCATCATCATTTCATCCCCATTGATGCGCAAGTCGCTGAAGTGGCGTCAAATCGAAAGACTTGCACCAGGCAAACAGTCTACCCGACGGGAGGCCCTCGTCACACGACATTTCATTTTTATCTGACATGCTATGCCATTACAAAGGCAATGAAAATGGCAAAAGCATTCGAGGTAGACAAATTCAACGTAGAAGACATTGTATTAAAACATGGTGCTTCATAGTTATTAATTACGGATCGAGGGAAGGTTTTTAAATCAAACCTTGTGGCAGAGATAAACCGTTGGTGCAACATTAATCATCACATGACAACTGCCTACAATCCACAAACTAACGGGCTTACTGAACGCCTTAATAAGACCTTGGCCGACATGCTATCAATGTTTGTCAATGTTGAGCAGAGCAGATAGGATGAGGTGCTACCTTTCATGATGTTTGCCTACAACACCGCCACACAAGACACCACAGGATTTAAGCCATTTTTCCTGGTGCACAGGCGTGAGGCAACAACAATGGACACTGTGTTTCCGTTACATCCTGATGACATGGACGACGACTACATCAGCCAGGTGTTAACCAAAGCTGAGGAAGCTCGCCAGTTAGCTCAACTCCACACGCTGCAGGCTCAAGATAATGATCGCCAAAGGTATGATGCGAGCCACTGTCCTGCTGTCTACCAGCCTGGTGATCTCGTCTGGATCTTCACTCTGTTCAGAAGGTTGGTCTCTCTGAGAAGCTCCTCAGGCATTACTTTGGGCCTTATAAGATTGTAAGAAAGTTGTCTGATGTTACTTATGAACTTGAAAATTTCGACCCCAACACAAGACAACGAAAAATCAGAGATATGGTCCACATCCTTCGAATGAAGCCCTGTAAGGATCCTGCAACCCCGGGTAAATTCGAAGCTCCAGCGACAGGCAATAAGCGGAAAGGTGATGAAGAGCATAGCGTCAAGGGAAGTTCTAAGAAGATCACCGCCAGGGTGAACATCAGTCATCTGGAGTCAGAGAATGCAGGACCGATGACTCGTTCCCAAACTAGGACAACATAACACCAAGACGCTGTTCTCTTAAGGAGGGAGCAATGTCGTAAAAGAAGCTGAGTAGAACAGTCACTGTAGTGTAGTGGTTATGACACTAGACTGTTGCATGGAGGGTCGTATTTCCATTTTCGGTTGAAGTACATTCTAGAAGTATCAACAAATATCAAGAATCATTCTACTGGAATATTCTGTAACTGTATATATACCATATGTGTTCTGGTCGGAGGCAATTCACTCCGCACTCTTGTATGTGCAAGAGCTGAATCAACCTTCGTTACATGAAGTTAGTGTTCATCATTCATCTAATTACACCTCCTTCTACGTGACAAAAAAAATTATATATATATATATATATATATATATATATATATATATATATATATATATACCAACGCTTTTGTTTGGTAAGTTACATCATCTTTGTGTGTGTGTGTGTGTGTGTGTGTGTGTGTGTGTGTGTGTGTGTGTGTGTGTGTGTATATATATATATATATATATATATATATATATTAAAAACAAAGATTCCAAGACTTACCAAGCGGGAAAGCGCCGGCAGACAGGCACATGAACAAAACACACAAACACACACACAGAATTGCTAGCTTTCGCAACCGATGGTTGCTTCTTCAGGAAGGAGAGGGAAAGACGAAAGGATGTGGGTTTTAAGGGAGAGGGTAAGGAGTCATTCCAATCCCGGGAGCAGAAAGACTTCCCTTAGGGGAAAAAAAGGACAGATGTACACTCGCACACACACACATATCCATCCGCACATACACAGACACAAGCAGACATATTTAAAGGCAAAGAGTAAGGGCAGAGATGTCAGTCGAGGCGGAAGCACAGAGGCAAAGAAGTTGTTGAAAGACAGGTGAGGTATGAGCGGCGGCAGCTTGAAATTAGCGGAGGTTGAGGCCTGGCGGATATCGAGAAGAGAGGATATACTGAAGGGCGAGTTCCCATCTCCGGAGTTCGGATAGGTTGGTGTTGGTGGGAAGTATCCAGATAACTCGGACGGTGTAACACTGTGCCAAGATGTGCTGGCCATGCATCAAGGCATGTTTAGCCACAGGGTGATCCTCAGTACCAACAAACACTGTCTGCCTGTGTCCATTCATGCGAATGGACAGTTTGTTGCTGGTCATTCCCACATAGAAAGCGTCACAGTGCAGGCAGGTCAGTTGGTAAATCACATGGGTGCTTTCACACGTGGCTCTCCCTTTGATCGTGTACACCTTCCGGGTTACAGGACTGGAGTAGGTGGTGGTGGGAGGGTGCATAGGACAGGTTTTACACCGGGGGCGGTTGCAAGGGTAGGAGCCAGAGGGTAGGGAAGGTGGTTTGGGGATTTCATAGGGATGAACCAAGAGGTTACGAAGGTTAGGTGGACGGCGGAAAGACACTCTTGGTGGAGTGGGGAGGATTTCATGGAGGATTGATCTCATTTCGGGGCAGGATTTTAGGAAGTCGTATCCCTGCTGGAGAGCCACATTCAAGGTCTGATCCAGTCCCGGGAAGTATTCTGTCACAAGTGGGGCACTTTTGGGGTTCTTCTGTGAGAGGTTCTGGGTTTGAGGGGACGAGGAAGTGGCTCTGGTTATCTGCTTCTGTACCAGGTACAGAAGCAGATACCTGGTACAGATGACTCCTTACCCTCTCCCTTAAAACCCACATCCTTTCGTCTTTCCCTCTCCTTCCTGAAGAAGCAACCATCGGTTGTGAAAGCTAGCAATTCTGTGTGTGTGTTTGTGTGTTTTGTTCATGTGCCTGTCTGCCGGCGCTTTCCCGCTTGGTAAGTCTTGGAAACTTTGTTTTTAATATATATATATATATATATATATATATATATATATATATCCAATCCCGGGAGCAGAAACACTTACCTTAGGGGGAAAAAAGGGACAGGTATACACTCGCACACACACATATCCATCTGCACATATACCAAAATATATATACACACAATGCTGTTGACACTGGAAAGCCTGCTGAATAGCCACCTCTGACAGGGCCAGGTTGTCGACAAAAAATCGAAATCTCTTGAGAGTGGTCTATTAACATTCAGACGAGACAACTGGTAATCATTCAGTCCAAGGTCTTTCCTGCACAGCTTGTTAATGCGAGGCTCCCGTAACTACTGGGACATATCCGGTCCTTTGACAGTTTCTGCTGAGGTAGCAAAATTAGTTCCATCCATTAGTTGGGAAAATTGCCTGTCTGCTTTATTGGATTAATAAATCATTACAAGGATTTCCTTTGACACTCGTGTCAAGTTTCACAGCATGCTGTATCAGATTTGATTGAGACTGAGTGCAGTATCACGAAATGCAGACAGTGCCAAATCCAGCTCCCACATGGGGGACACGCAATTGTAGGACTTCAATCAGATCTTAAGCCCAACTCACGCCTCTCCATGGTGGCATTGTAAAGAAGGAACCCTGGGTCCTGGCTGGCAGTGGCAGTAGTCAGTGCAAAATGCTCTGTCATTGTCTGTGCAGTGTCTCCAGCTTTTATTTGGAGACGCCCCTAATGCTGCTGTAGGTAACCAACTGCCTTTACTGGAAATTCTCCTGATGGCTAACCCATATTCTAGTAGAAAAAGTGGAATCACCGATAGATTCTAGGAACACTTGTCGTGATCTTTCTTTGCTCTCCTTGATGATGCCTTTGCTAATCAAAAGGCTGTGAGATTATCCGCAATTGGGCAGCTCGTAAATTGTCACAGAAGTGCATGCCTTACACGAATGACCAAACAAGCACCAATCAGTCCACCAAGGGACAAGTGGCCTCATCATATGATGAGAGGAATTTGGGATGGAGACATCAGTGGCACAGTGGATTACTCGTACATGATCCACCCACTCCTGGACGCTGTCACAGCACTCAAACAGAGCCACTTGGCTGAAAAGTGTCCAGTTCTCTCTTCTGGTCTTCCATTATTGTTGCATCCCTTCAGGGAGAACTCCATCCAGTAGGTGGATATGGAGTGGGAAGTGGTCACTAGAATCAATGTCAGTGACTTCCTACTGAACTGAGTCCACAAGGGCTGGACAGCAGAAAGAGGTCAATATGCTGAGAATGACCCAGTGGCAGCACAGAAACTGGCAAGAGTGTTGGTGTTGAGAGTGCACAGCTCATGAGACATCATGTGAATCTCCAAAACTCAACCCCAAAGGCAAGCGGAGGTTGAACCCCACAATATGTAATGGGTTATTGAAGTCTCCTAGTAAGAGAAATGGTTGGGGTTGTTCTATAAGATCCATTAGAGCCTCAGACTCAATTGGATCGCATGGAGCTAAGTGTATAGCAAACAAACTGTGATCCTGTGACGTACATGAACTGCAATTGTCAGCAGGTCAGTAGCCACGGGGTGCCAGGGGTGCATTACTAATGAAAAATACGGCTCCTCCCTTGGCCCTATCCTTAGTCAGGTCATCTATGCAATAGTGTATAGCCCCACAGGAGAGGGGTATCAAACACTTTATAAAATGTGTTTCTTGCAAACACAAGCACAGGGAGTATACCTGTGTTAGCAGTTTCAGTTCCCCCACATGTCCTGACAGCATTAAGTTTCACTGCAGAATGGATACCGTCTGTCATGGGGGTAGCACTTTTATTCTGACTTCCTGCCAGGAAGGAGCATCTGCAATGGGTGGATCCCTATCTTGGGGCAAGATGATTGGCCCTGTCCCACATCAAAGTCCATCGCCTCTAAAGAAGTATCTAGAGAGATGTCAGAGAGCATGACGTTGACATAGACGGAATTTTTACTTCCGAACTCCATCAGTGGTGGACACTTTGCCTTTGATTTTTTCCCTGGGTAGGCTTCAGAGCCATATCCACGGCTTTGGTTGTGGTTGTTGCAGCACTGGATGGTATGTCAGACTGAATCATTGGAGGGGTAGGAAACTCTGCAACCATAGCCTTTTCTGGAGTTCTGGGGCAAGGTACAGGCTTCAAAATAACTGCAGCAGCACAAGTGCATTGACAAACGCTGGTAATAGTGCTGACACTAGCAAAACCTATTTGTGTAGTAACAACAGCTTTCCCCACCGGCTGTTTAAGAACCAAAACAAAGAAGGTAGTGAATGCTGGGGGCAGCATGGTTTTATACATATTTTTGGCCTCATCATAAGGAATGCGCATCACAGTCTTAAGCTCTCATATCTCCCGTTCTTCCACATATACACTGCAGTCCTGACTACAGACAGGGTTAGCCTCAGAGCAATTCACACACCTCAACAGAGATGAGCAGACTACTCCTTTGTGGGCAGCCTTACCACATGTGCCACAAGCGGTTTCTCCGTGACACACAGGAGTAGTATACCCACATCACTGGCGTTTGAAACAGCACATTGAGTTGGCAAGATAAGGCTGCATGCTTAGGTGAAGCAACCTGCCTTAATGTGCTCATGAAGTTTCGTGCTTTTAAACGTCAGAATTTTACAAGATACCCATTCAGCCTCTTCATATTTTGCATGTTGACTATACCTTTCTGAACCACTCACCTTTCAGTTTCTCCTTGGGAAAGTCCACCAGATCTCTGCACATCACAACACCTTTGCTGTAATTCAAAGTGGTGTGCAGCTCCATTTCGGTGGTACATTTCCTGAGGCACTGAGCTTTCTGGAGGTTCTCAATTTGGTGGGAAATAGAAGTCTCTACCAACAATGTCCCATTATACGACAGCTAAACTGATCTTAGCCCTCTACGCCTAACCGGATATAGGATAGCGAAACATCATCTCTGAATTAAGTGTCTAGTGAACAAACAGCTGAATGAAGGCAAAATGAGCACAAGGAGAGCAATGCGAGGAGCACTCATTGAATTTGAAGGTAATATTTTATCACTGTGACTAAAAATCCTAAGTTTTGGTCTTACAAAACGTCAGTGACTGGATCAAAATTCTCTCTTCAGACGCTCAGTGACCATACTAACACTGAAACAGTGACTGTAAGTGAGAAGACCGAAATACTGAATTCGGTCTTCTAAAAATGTTGCACACTGGAAAACTACTAAACAGTGTAAAGGCAACAGGACTCAAAGAGGTACGTGTGATATTCTATACAGATATGTGAAAAAATTCTCCTTCTAGCAGTAGATTATTATACATGCAATTAAGGCTACCTAGCAATTGGAAAAATATGCAGGTCATTCCAATTTTGAAGGAGGATAATCAGACAATCATCATAGTAACAGGCCTTAATCACTGATGTCAATCTGTTGTAGAATTATAGAACATATTATATGCTCACTTATGACATTTTTGGAAAAGAAAAATCTCTTCTATAAAAGTCAACATGGGTACAACAAACAGAAATGATGCAAAACGCATGTCCCTCTGTTCATGAATGAGACTCAGAGTGCCATAGACTAAGAAACCCAGGTTGATGCCATGTTCCTCAACTTCTGGGAAGCACTTGATACAGCCCCACACTGGCATTTAGTGAAGGGAAAAAAATTGGGCTTAGTAAGTATCATACCAGATATGTGGGGTCAACTGAAGTATGTGGTACCATCGTCAGCTTTGATCTATGGTGGGGTGGTTGAATGGTAGAAAGGGGGGGGGGGGGGGGGACCAAACTGCTACATTATTGGTCCCTCGTACTCATTAAAATAATTCCACAAGGTTAGGAGTGAAATAATCGAGACATACAAAACATAACAGGAAGAAAGGAGAAAACCACAAGAATGACAGAAGGGCAACAAACACTAAAATGGACAAAATAGGACAAGAAAACAACAGAAAGATGCAAGAAACAGGTAGAAGAGATCAAAACAAGAGAGCAGATTACCATGGCTGACTGACTATGAGAATAAAAAGGAGAAGCCAGCCACTCTGCAACACATTAAAAGCTCCACCCAAAAAGCAAAAGGGTGGAGGACACAGAGGGACAAAGGACATGCAATAAACCTTAGATTAAATGATAAAACACACCCTCACAAATAAAATGTAAAACTAAAGCTGCTGTTGAGGCATTGTTACCCAACATGAAAGGTGGGGTGCGGGGAAAGTTAAAAGTCCGCAGCAAGAGCTGGGCGACCATCATTTGTGAGCCACAGCGACACCGCGGTGGGTCCTCACGACGAAGGAGATAATCATGCGTTAGGCAATATGGCCAATGTGGATCTGGCAGAGGACAACTGATTCCCTGTGAGAGGACTACATGGAAGACTTCCAAACAGTCGAAGTCTTCTCAATGACACGCAGTTTGTTGTGCGTACAGTTATGCCTGGCCGTATCCCAAACCTGAAAAACCCTGTGGTGTAAGAGAGAACACAGGTCAGTTTTGGAGATGCCCATCTCCAGAAGCAGTTTCCATGTAGCCTGTTTGGCCAGCTTGTCGGCAAGTTCATTGCTTGGGATTCCAACATGTCCTGGGGTCCATACAAACACCACTGAACGACGGGACAGTTCCAGGGCATAGATAGACTCCTAAATAGACGCTACCAAAGGATGGTGAGGGTAGCACTGGTCGATAACTTGTAGGCTGCTCAAGGAGTCAGTACACAAGAGAAATGACTCGCCAGAGCATGAGTGGATGTGCTCAAGAGCATGAGGTATGGCCGGCAGCTCTGCAGTGAAAACACTGCAGCCATCTGGCAAGGATTGCTGTTCAATGCCATGAACATACGCAAAGTCTAGGTGACCAGCCACCGAACAGTCAGTGTAAATCGTTGCATGGCCCTAGTACATGTAGAGAATCAAGAGGAAGTGATAGCGGAGAGCCACAGGGTTAATGGAGTCCTTAGGGCCATGTGAAAGGTCCAAAAGAATCTGTGGCCTAGGTGTACACCATTGAGGTATATGTGAATGGACCTCGAGGAGAGGTGGTAACGGGAAAGACTCTAGTTCAGACAGAAGGGATCAGACACAAACAGCAACTGTAAGCCCTGACCTGGACCAGCGATTCGGGAGATGGACCGTGGTGGTTGGGAAAAGGTGACGGCAATTAAGATGTGCAGGAGAACTATGAATGTGTGCACCATAACTGGCGAGCAGTTGTGCACACCTAACCTTCAATGGAGGGACTCTTGCCTCCACCAGGACAGTGGTCAGCAGACTCATTCTAAAAGCTCCGATCACTAGGCAAACGCCACAGTGGTGCACTGGGTCAAGTAAACACAATGCTGAGGGCACCTCCGAACCATAAACCAGACTCCCATTGTCAGGCGGGATTTAACTAGGGCTCTGTAGAGCTGCAGCAACGTAGAGCGATCTGCACCCCAGCAGGTATTGTTCAGGCAGCGGAGGGCATTGACGTGCTGCCCGCACTTGTGCTTAAGCTGATGAAGGTGAGGTAGCCAAGTCAATTGGGTGTTGAAAACCATTCCTAAGAATCAATATGTCTCCACTACAGTGAGTGGATTGTCATTAAGGTAAAGTTCTGGTTCAGAATGAACAGTGTGATGCTAAAAGAAATGCATGACACACGGCTGAAAACTGGAAGCTGTGGGCTAGAGCCCATGACTGCACCTTGTCACTGGTTCCCTGTAGGTACTGCTCAGCAGCACCAGTACTGAAGGAGCAGTACGAAATGCAGAAGTCATCCACATACAGAGAAGGTAAGACCAACGGCCTTACAGCTGCTTCTAGACCATTAATAGACACTAAAAGTAGAGAGACACTCAAAACGGAGGTGTGCGGAACGCCATTCACCTGAATACAGGGTGAACTATCGGAGGCACTGACTGTGACATGGGAAGTATGGAGCGACAGGAAGGTTTGGATAAAAACCGGGGGCAGGCCCTGGAGACCCCACTGATATAATGTGGCAAGGATATGATGTTGTCAGGTTGTGTTGTATGCTTTACATAATTAAAAAAGGATGTCAACAAGATGTTGGCATCTGGAAAAGGCTGTTAGGATGGCAGACTCGAGGGACACAAGATTATCAGTGGTAGAGCGACCCTGGTGGAAGCCGCACTGACTTGGAGCCAGTAGGCCACATGATTCCAGGACCTGAACCACCTGCCAACACACCACATGTTCCAGCAGCTTACAAAGAATGTTGGTGAGGCTGATAGGCTGGTAGCTATCCACATCAAGCGGGCTCCAACTGGGTTTGAGCAACAGAATTATGGTGCTCTCCCACGTTGCAATGGAAAGATGCCATCGCACCAGATCCAGTTGACGGTGATGAGGAGATGTCACTTGTAGTCAGATGAGAGATGTTTAATTATCTGAATGTGGGTCTGATCCATCCCAGGAGCTGTGTTGGGGCAATGTGCAAGGGCTGTGAGGAGCTCCCACTCTGCTGTAAATGGGGTGTTATAGGGTTCACATTGGCGCGTACTGAACGAGAGGACTTTCCTTTCCATCCGCCATTTAAGGGTGTGAAAGGCAGGTAGTAGTTCTCCGACGCTGAGTCTCAAGCATAGTGGTCAGGAAAGTGCTTGGCAATCAAATTTGCGTCGGTAGATAACATGCCATTGATGTTAATGCCAGAGACACCTGTTAGGGTCTGGTACCCAAAAAGATGTCTAATATTCGTCCAGACTTGGAAAGGTGGCGTATGGTCACCACTTACCTATCCCAACCCTCCTGTATACATTGTTTTATAAGATGGCAAACATCGGCACAGAGGCGCTTAAAGGCTATTAGGTGCTCTAGGGAAGGGTGCCGCTTATGTCACTGTAGAGCTTGCCGATGCTCTTAAATTGCCTCAGCGACTTCCAGCGACCACCAAGGAACTGTCTTTCACCGGGGGCACCCCAAAGAACAAGGGATTGCATTTTCCGCCACTATAACTATCATTGTTGTGACCTGCTCAATGACAAAATCGATGGCACCATGTGGGGGAGATTCAGCAGAGATAACAGAGGTAAAGGCTTCCCAGTCTGCCTTGTTAAAGCACATCTGGGTAGGCGTCCGTGGGCATGATGCCAGAGGAGTGACAGGAAGATGGGGAAGTGGCCACTGACACAGGTTGTCATGTGCTCTCCAGTGGATAGATGGGAGAAGGCCAGGACTGCAACCTGAGAGATCAATGACAGAGTATGTGCCATGTGCCAGACTGAATTGTGTGGGGGAACCCGTATTTAAGAGGCAGAGGTCGAGTTGTGACAGTAAATTTTCAACCTCCCTACCTCAGCTAGTAGGCATGGCGCCACCCCACAAGGGGTTATGCATGTTAAAATCTCCCACAAGTAGGAAAGGTTTATGGAGTTGATTAATCAGTGCAGCCAATACATTCAGGGGCACTGAATCATCCGGAAGAAGATATATGTTGCAAACAGTTATTTCCTGGTTGTCCATATCTTGACAGCCATAGCTTCAAGAGGGGTTTGAAGGGGCACAGGTTTACCGCATACTGAGTCCAGGACACAGACACAAACTCCACCTGATACACTATTATAGCCACTACGGTTCTTGTAATATCCCCTGTAATCGCGAACGACTGGGGTCCGCATTGCCAGGAACCAGGTTTCCTTGAGGGCAATGCGGAAAGCAGGTGTAAAGTGTAACAATTGCTGTAGCTCAGTCAGGTGGTGGAAATAACTGCAGCAGTTCCAATGGAGAATTATGTAATCATGAGACTGGGTAGGCATGAAACACTGAATGAGGCAGTCTACGCCTCAGGGTCACCTGCTGCCACCTGACGAGCAACTGTGCGATCAACACCCATTGTGTCTGAGGGCCCAGCGAGATCTAGGTCCTCAGCGGACACCAGAATCTCCACCTCATCCTCAGACACAGGGCTTGCAGGTAGTGGAGGTGTGGGTGCCACCACCGTGTCTTGGTTCTTGGGGGTCTTTTTCTTTTTATGTTTCTCTCTCTGCTCCTTAGGTTTGTCTGTCTGGGATGGCTTCACTGATTCAGTCTCAGGGACTGAGGAGGACCAGGAAACACTACGGTCAGCTACCTGTGGTTTCTCCAGCCACTGGTGGGTGTCAGCTTTGTCACTGGTATGAACCTGGCGAGAGAAGCTGAAGAAGACTTACGCTTATCCAGCTGAAAAGTGGGGACTGATGTCCCCGATGGTTGGGGGAACGTTGATCCTGAAGTAGGTTGTACAAGAGCAACAGGGAGGGAAGTGCCAGCCACCATCAAGAGGGCAGGTAGATTCTGTCGGCTCTGAGAGCCAACTGTACGCGGCACAACAGAAGATGGTAGAATCGTTGTTCTAACAGCGGCATAGGTTGACATCATATGCAAAGGATGTAGCCTCTCATATTTTCTCTTAGCCTCAGTGTAGTTCAATCGGTCCAGGGGCTTATATTCCATTATTTTTCTTTCTTTCTGGAGAATCCTGTAGTCTGGCAAGCAAAGAGAATGGTGCTCTCCGCAGTTGACACAGATGGGAGGCAGGGCACAGGGAGTATAGGGATGTGGAGGACGTCCACAATCCCAACCGGTGACGTTGTAAGTACAGAAGGAATACAAATGGCCGAATTTCCAGCACTTAAAGCACTGCGTCACGGGAGTGCTGTATGGCTATACATGATAGTAGACCATCACTTTCACCTTCTCAGGTAATGTTTCACCCTCGAAGGCCAAGATGAGCATTTAGGGTCATATTTCTTAGCATTGAAGTTAGAACTTGACCCCTTAGAGACTGCTGATGTTTGACCACCAGCAAGACATGATGTACTACACTTCATGGCGTGTCATCTGCCCTGATGCCACCCACTCCAACCAGGGGCCCTCCCCAAAGGCACCACCCAGCCTCAGCAAAGGCCACCTGGCAGGATGGCCATTGCCATGAGTCCCAATTCCCCAGGATGACGGGAATCTACTCCTTGGCATACATGGGGAGTTAACAGTGCAGGGGGCTACAACAAACAGGGTACATGATAGCCCCACCACAATAGACTAGCTACCGTGCTGGATATCAGGCACAAACAAGCTAAGAAGTCCATTATCACCGACAGCGCAGAAAATGATAGTGCACAGAGGATGGAGGAGAATGCACCCAGGAGGGTGACCTCGCCCAACAGCTGGAGAATGAGCAGAAGTGCAGATTCACGTCGACAAAGGATGTGAGAGATCTCAGTGCATGATGGACACTATGCAGTTTGTAAGCCACCCTTCCCCAATTGGCTCGCTTTTTGGGAAAGATCCTGAGAAATGGAGGGGAAACCCCTACAGGGGTCCATCACATGAAGTTACCGAAACATGTGAGACTCATTTTATTCACCTGTTACAACAGGTCCTATTCTAACACCTGGACCCGCTGAGCTACATGATGTCATTGCAACACGGCATCTACAAAATGGGTCAAGTTTGCAGGAGGCATGTTGGAATCAGCAGTGGCACACACTAGTGTGGGATGTTCATCTTTTTAATATGTTTGTCAATGATGTTGCTATGGCAATGAACTTAGTTACTGAGTGGTTCAGGGGTTTGTTTCTATTTGCTTGTCTGGGGGTCATTTCGAAGTAGTAGTCATTGGTTACTTATTCGTTTTCAGTTTTGCAATTGTTAGTTCATCAGATTATTATTAGTTTGAAATTTAACGGTTTTGTTTTTCATTTGGTATTTAGTATGGATATTAGACAAAATTTGTTAGTCGTTTGTTAGTTGCTGCTATGGACAATGATACGGCTGCAACAATCAATTTTTTCTAGTTATGAGTGTGTATGATGTTCCAGCCTACATTTATTTGTCAGTTGACAGGGTGATAAGCATATTTTTATGGTTTATTTTGTCTTTATTGTAAAATGTATGGTATGTTTGTTTCTATGTAATTTTCTTTGAGTCAGGGGTATTGAAATTTATATTAGAGTAGTTTTTTTTTCATTGGTTGCGTTGGGTTGGTAGCTGATGTCCGTATTTAATAGTTTATAGTGGTGGGTATTGTAGATGTGTCATAGTTACTTTGGTCTGGTTAGGTTTTGATAACAGTTCTGACAGTTGCAGTTTTATGGTATTGTTGTGGGCTTTGCTTGAGCTATATAGGTCAAGTGAAATTTCAAGTACCGGGTTCTGGATTTATCTGTAGGTTCACGGTAGCATGTATTTGTTTGAGCTGTATTGCTAATGCAAAATTTCTGGTACCTATGTTCCAGTAGGTTTTTGTTAGTGTGTGGTGTCATGAATTTCATTTAAGCTACACAGATAAAGCGACATTTCCAATACCTGTTTTTCCAGGTTTTTTTGTTATTATGCCTTTTATTGACTGCTGGTGTTTTCAAATCGTTGTTTTTTGCTTTAGTATTTGTATTGGCATGTCTTCATTATTAGAATTCTCAAGCATTTAGGTTGTCCCCAACCAAAAACTCCTAATTACTGCACATGTCCTATTAGTTTCACATCATTTTTGCAATTAAATATTTTACATGTTCTTTGTGTCTGTTTACTGATTAATGTGTGATGTCATAGTATAAGCTTTAAATACAGATATCCGTCACCTCGATTACATTATGGATCTAAGCCAACCTGTGGTCCCACATCTTCAATATTTCTGATTTGTGATTGGAATCAGGATTTCCTTGCAGATACGATTCAACACATTGTTTGTAATAGAACAAAATATGTAACTGTAAAAGTGCATTCAGAAATGCCATGAAGGAGTGCCATAGAGCTGTAACTGCTCATAATTTGTATTAACCATTCAGTAGATAGTGTCAGATTGTCCATTAGGCTATTCATGGATGATATTATTGTCTATAGGAAGTAACAATGCCAAAAGATTTCAGGGAACTGCAGGAAGACCCGCATAAGTTTTACGATTGGAGCTGATAATAGCAGTTGGCCCTGAACATAAATAAATTTAATATATTGCATCTAAATAGGTGGAGAGATACACTACCATCCAGTTACACAACTTCCAATAAATCAAAGAAATAGTAACTCCCATTATGTACCTAGGAGTAATCAGCCACAATGACCGCATAACACAAATAGTAGTAAAATCAGATGCCACGCAGAGATTCACTGGGAGAATCTTAAGTAAACATAATTCATTCATGAAAGAAATTGCTTACAAAACACTTGTTTGACTGGTTCTTGAGTACTGTTCATCAGTTTAGGATCCTCACCATGTAGGATTAACAGACGAGATGTAAAAGATTCGATAAAGAGCAGTGTGTTTCATCACAGGATCTTTTACTTGGCATGAGAGCATATTGGGAGCACAATAAACTCCAGGGGCAGACACTACGAGTGAAGTGGCGAACATTACAGAGAAGCCTACAGTTGAAATTTTGCCCAAAGGAGTCACACAATACATTAATCCCTCCCATATACATTTCATAAAATCACCACTATCACAGAATCAGACAATTTACATCTCATGTGGAGCTCTACCATAATAATTCTTCCCACATGTAATTCCTAAATGCAACAGGAAAAGGGGGTAAAGGATTTTGGTTCCGGAAGCACCCTTTGCCGCAAACCATAATGTGGCTTGAGGAGTGTAGATGTACATCTAGAGTGCTCACAAAGAATTATTAAAATGTTGCTCCATGACTGGATGATCACTGACTTGACATAGATATTAGCATCAAATTCCTTTACAGCTTCCCTAGTTCCAACATGCTGGGCACAATTTAATACCTTTAAGTATGACAGTTTATCAGATTCATACAGCACCAACCAAGTAGAGAATGATGTTACACACCCAATGGTGTGTGGCAGAGGGCACTTTATGTGCCACTGTAATTACCTCCCTTTTCTGTTCCAGTTGCGTATGGTTCGCGGGAAGAACGACTGCCGGAAAGCCTCCTTGCGCGCTCAAATCTCTCTAATTTTACATTCGTGATCTCCACAGGAGGTATAAGTAGGGGGAAGCAATATATTCGATACCTCATCCAGAAACGCACCCTCTCGAAACTTGGGACAACAAGCTACACCACGATGCAGAGCGCCTCTCTTGCAGAGTCTGCCATTTGAGTTTGGTAAACATCTCCGTAATACTATCATGCTTACCAAATAACCCTGTGACGAAAAGCGCCACTCTTCTTTGCATCTTCTCTATCTCCTCCGTCAACCCGACATGGTACGGATCCCACACTGATGAGCAATACTCAAATATAGGTCGAACAAGTGTTTTGTAAGCCACCTCCTTTGTTGATGGACTACATTTCCTAAGGACTCTTACCAACAATTAATTTTATATGATCATTCCACTTCAAATCGTTCCACACGCACACTCGCAGATATTTTACAGAAGTAACTGCTACCAGTGTTTGTTACGCTATCATATAAGCATACAATAAAGGATCCTTCCTTCTATATATTCGCAATATGTTACATTTGTCTGAGTTAAGGGCCATTTGCCACTCACTGCACCAAGTGCCTATCCACTGCAGATCTTCCTGCATTTCGCTACAATTTTCTAATGCTGAACTTCTCTGTATACTACAGCATCATCCGTGAAAAGCCGCATAGAACTTCCGACACTATCTACTAGGTCATTTATATATATTGTGAAAAGCAATGGTCCCACAACACTCCCCTGTGGCATGCCAGAGGTTACTTTAACGTCTGTAGACGTCTCTCCATTGAGAACAACATGCTGTGTTCTGTTTGCTAAAAACTCTTCAATCCAGCCACACAGGTGGTCTGATATTCCGTAGGTACTTACTTTGTTTATTAGGCGACAGTACGGAACTGTATCGAACGCCTTCCGGAAGTCAAGGAAAATGGCATCTACCTGGGAGCCTGTATCTAATATTTTCTGGGTCTCATGAACAAATAAAGCGAGTTGGGTCTCACACGATCGCTGTTTCCTGAATCCATGTTGATTCCTACAGAGTAGATTCTGGGTTTCACATTGCAAATTCCTGTGTTTCCAAAATTTCTATAGTTTGCAGACTCACCCCAAACAAATGGCAGTGTATTTCCGGCAATAAGGTATGGCCAATTCCCTCTCTCATTTTTGTATAGCTGAACATGCGACCCTCTTCTAATGAATTCAACATTTCTAAAGTTAAGTGTTGGCAGCTCCGGCATTATACGCTGAAGTTGGTAATTTGTTGATGGTGTTCTTTTTATTTGATTTATAGTTTGGTGATGTTTTCTGAGACTGTCAGTCCCCTTAAATGAAACTTTTTGGACAATTTACAGCACAGTACCAAATATAGTGTGTTTACGTATGTCACAAGGTTTACTAGAAAAGATGCAGATATGTAACAATAGCAATGAAAACTGTCACCACTACAGATTCAATATTACCTTTCCAATTTTCTGGAATGAAGGTTATTCATGAAAAGAGGGATTTTACATCATAGTACAGTCTACTCTAGATTGCAGGGTGTTACATGAGAACAAGTGCAGCAGCTGATAATGAACAGTTTAAGCAATGTTTTATATTGTTGTCAGGTGCCAGCTAGTTGCACACAGCTAGACACCCAACAACAGTACAAACAGATTCACTGGGAAAGCCTAAAATCACACACTTGACACAGTGACTACACCCAAAGAAATTAGCAGGACAAACACAGGAAAAAAATGGGTTTCTGGGTGGGGACAAACTAAAAATTCAATAATAAAATCAACACCGTTCAAGATACAACACTCAGGGAGGGGGTCGAACAGGGGGGAAAAAAAACAACTGCCAACTAAATCATACAAAACACACCATAAGAGCACCTTATCCCAATCTTCAATAACCTATATTGTTCAACCCTAGACCAGGATAGCAATAAATCCTCCTCACAACTACAAAAGACGGTATCCCAATCTCTATTTCACCCTTACAACTCAACACTAGACCAGGATACCAATAACACCCCTTCTCCAGTTCGCCTATATAGCTCAACCATAGAGTGAGAGTCCACTTCCAGTGAAGGTGTCTTTTCCGATGTGTTGCAGTTGCTAACTGTATGCACAGTGAGTAATGGGAAGTGAACATGACAAATGAGGAGATGAATAGGACAAAATGTTGGAAACCATGAGAAAACAGTTTTCGATAAACGTCGTAAGTGGGTCAAGTTTTTAATCACACAACACATTGGTCACAATGCAATTAAGATCAAATCAGACAGGCAGTATCCCACAACAAAGTATGCCCAAAATCTACTTTGCTACCTTTTCAGGCAACCTTCCCCCATACAAGCTGTTGCTAGGTATACTTGGCTGTATGATACTACCGTCCGCTTTAACCCATGACTCAGATGTGCTGTGCCCTGATGTGTCATCAAGCTGGGGTATTTTATTTTGGAGGGGCAGTGAAATGTCATAGAGACCACAGTGTATGATGAGGCAGCATGCTTTAGCGGTTTAATTATGTGGTGGTGATGTGTTTGTGAGTTATGTTATTGTGCCATTTAGCGTTATTTAGTCATCATAATGTGGAGCATACAAAATTATGTGGTGGCACACTGGAATATTTTGTACTGAATGTCGTAACATAAAATAGAACCTGTCTTAAAATTTAAACTGTGTTCTCAGATGCCTGCATAACCACTTAGTAAGTGGATCAGTGTTTTTACGTAAATCATGGGAGAATATAGGTGGATCAATGCTTATTCATATACCAAACATGTGACTGTTATTAATAAACACTGACCCATTTACCTTCACCCATCAAAACATTGTTCCACCTACCTTCTCCAATGATGTATGTAACAAACATTGATCCATGTACCTTCTCCCACCATTTACTTAAAATCATTGAGCCATTTATCATCTCGCATTCCATTAAAAAACATTGATTCACCAACCTTCCCCCATGATTTCATTTAAAAACACTGACCTACTTACAATGCTCATCGAAAACTAATTTCTCAAGAGTTCAGCCATCTTGTCCCTTGTCCTATCTGACTCATCATTAAACATTTTCACTTCCCATCACTCAATGCACTCACAGCTACCAAGTGAAACACACAACAGAAAACCACCGACACCATAAGTGGATTTTACTCTAGGGTTGACTTACATAGGTGCACTGGAGAGGGGGATACCAGCTTTTGTAGATGGGGGGTGGGGTTATTGGTATACTGTCTAGGGTTGAGCTGTACAGGTGAACTGGAGATTAAGATACCAGCTTTCGTAGTAGTGGGGAGGGTTTATTGGTATCCTGATTTTAGGTTGAGCCAGACAGGTGAACTGGAGGCTGGGATGCCAGCTTTTGTAGTTGTGGGGTATCCTGGATCAGGATTGATCTACATAGATGAGCTGGAGACTAGGGTACTGACTTCCTTTAGTTGTGAGGAGGGGGAGGGTGGGGGGATGGTATTGGTATCACAGTCTAGGGTTGAGAGATTGGAGGTTGGGATACCGTGATCTTATATTGTGTTTTGTATGGTTTCGTTCTATTTTATTTTTTGGCACTATTGAATGCTTTTGACCATCAAAAAGCATAGTGCAACTGTCCCAACTGTGACAATAAAATCTCCCTTGGATGTTTGGTTGTGGCCAAAAAATCAAATTGTAAAATACAGAGTGGTACACAAGTTCTCCACATGATAAAAAAAAAGGCTTGCATAAGCACATCAAGACAGAAACTGGTGTTGTCTTCTCGCAAAAAGTGTGGTCCACAAAAGTAAAAGGGTAAAAATGTTTGCGTATTAAAGGATAAGATAGATCCTTAACAACAAGCTGTTCCATCTTCACAATGTACCTACTCAAATATTACTAGTTGTGAGAGAGGCACTGCAACATATACAAGATGACAAAACTATCCCAACAATGTTGTGTTTTGTATGGTTTCGTTCTATTTTATTTTTTGGCACTATTGAATGCTTTTGACCATCAAAAAGCATAGTGCAACTGTCCCAACTGTGACAATAAAATCTCCCTTGGATGTTTGGTTGTGGCCAAAAAATCAAATTGTAAAATACAGAGTGGTACACAAGTTCTCCACATGATAAAAAAAAAGGCTTGCATAAGCACATCAAGACAGAAACTGGTGTTGTCTTCTCGCAAAAAGTGTGGTCCACAAAAGTAAAAGGGTAAAAATGTTTGCGTATTAAAGGATAAGATAGATCCTTAACAACAAGCTGTTCCATCTTCACAATGTACCTACTCAAATATTACTAGTTGTGAGAGAGGCACTGCAACATATACAAGATGACAAAACTATCCCAACAATGTTACAGCCCAGATTTGGCTCCCCTGACTTTCATTTTATTCTATTAGATATAAGGAACACTGACAAAATTGTTCTGGGATGGCTGAAGTAGTACAACAGTAATTTCATCTCAATTCATACAGATCATGTCAATTAGTGGTCACGAACTTCACTGTAAAACAATTGATATTAGACCTCTATATCACAAGTGTTAATAAGTAAAGTATTTTCATTTTATCTCAGTTTTTATAAATGGTGTGGTCCTTTGAAAAATGTATGTTTTGTAAATAACTTTTAAAACAGTAGAGAACAAAGAAAATATAACTAATAAACCCAAAGTACTGGAGACGTGGCAGATGTTTTGTGTTTAAGCTCCCTCCTAGTGCATTGAAATGTAGTCAAGACATGCACACTTATGGGCTTCCTTTAACTCACAAATTGAAGAACAAAATTTAAGTAATTTTTTTCACTTAATTTTTTTTTCTTATTTGGAATACTATATTTTGTCATATTACCAGATGCTACTTATGTAATTTTAAACAGTATCTTCTCTGCTCACTATCTGTATTATGTGAATATTTAATTCTAAAAATGTAAAAAAAAATTGCATTTTTAGGAGATTTTACAAATTATTTACTTGAAAACCTACATACAAAAACTTTTGAGAATTAGAGAAAATATTGATTGGTTGTATGTTAGTTGTAAGTGCAAACACAATGGGAAATATTTTTCTGTGAACATTGTTAAAATTTTTCTACATTCTACACATTTCGCATCCCTGAATTTCTAGTGTAAATTATGCCTGTAGGCAACATTGTTTGCAGTGCCCTTCCATTTATAAGAAACAAGTGAGAACTTGCACATAAACCATTGTGCATCGAACTTTGTGTTTGGTTTGAACTTCTTGTTAGATATCATGTCAGTGAAGAAATACAGTAGTGAAAGTGAGGTGTGTGGACTATATATATTTATTAACGACAGAAGAAGGTGGTGAAAAACACTTCACAGTTGTTAGAAATGTGTCAAGAGGTATTGCGAAACTATCTTGGTCCTCAAGTAACGGTATCCATTGTGATGGTACCCACTGCGCAGGAATTGCTGCACTCACTACAAGAAGAAATTTAGTGAGAACCCGTCTGAATGAACACCACCACCCAAATGTGAAACTGAAGAAGATACTGAAGATGTTTATACATGAATGTTAGGCCTAGCATTTCTGCTGTAGCCCCTGCTACACCCCCTCCCCCCCCCCCCCCTTTAAATGTCCAGGAAAGGTAAGAGGAACAAGAAGAAAACAGTGTGTAAAAAGAAAAGTGGATTAAATTGAAACAAGTTTTACAGAAGAAACATTTTCAAAATCTCGTGAACTGTATAATGTAGATACACTTGGTGCAGAATCTGGAGATTGTGATATGTGCACAAAAAGTGTTGTGTGGTTTCAAAACCTAAATACTGCTATCTCAGCAGCCACCTGTACTGAGAAGGTACAGTTACTAACACTGATAACCGAAGCTACTCTAAGGAGCAGATACAGAAATACATGTACCCATTTCCTCCTTTTATTTTATTTGTAAAGGTCATAAAATAAAGAATGGGAAAGGTATTTGGGCACCCTCATATTCTTAATGTGGACATCAGTTGCAAGATGATAAACCTAATCTTGCTCTGGAATATTACCTAAGCGATGAGAAAGATTGCAGCATGCAAAGTCTGAAAAAGTATAAAAGTAGAAAGGTATATGACAAGATGAATAAGAAAAGCATATCTCCTAACAAAAAACAAGAACCTGAATTTAAAAACTCTGCTCCTTACGATCAAAAGGGGTACAATGTCAGTCAGTGATGGAGTCACACCAAAACATTGAATTTCTACTGTAGCATCAAAAAATGGAACTGCTAAGTAACAAAGCTTTTACGTGTGAAGTTTAACCAGTATGTTTAATGCAATTTTTAATTACTATATTTATGAAAGAAAAAGTCTAAGCACTTATTAGGCACACAGAGGTTAACAAATTGGGTACAGAATGTATTATCACAGTTATTTATTTCAAATTTTAGAGTATTCTTGTTATGAAAATTTCCTAACGTGTATTAATAGTAGTAGTAGTTTGCATCTATAATGGAGATGAGTTGGAAGTAGGAGATATATGTAACCAAATGCATGAATTATAGATCAAGCAATGAAATTCCACAGCTCTAATTGTCATGACATTGTGTTGCAGCAGCAATAGTAGTAATGGTTTTATTCATATGCAGATCATTTTTACAAGAGTATTGGGGATATCTTGATATTACAAATCAGGAACATCAAAAATATTTTAATTCATATATGCATGCATTTACATACTTCGTCTAGTTTGACAATGATGGGGCACGAAGTCGGCCGCGGCCGTTCCGTAGTAACCATCCCAGCATTTGCCTAAAGTAATTTCAAGAAATCACGGTAAACCTAAATCAGGATTGCCAGATGAAGACTGAAGCCTCCACCCAGCCCAAAATAAAAACCAGTCTGTTTAAACCAGTGCCCTTCATTCGTTTTATCTCTAGTGTACAATAATTTTTGCCAAGATGATGTTTAATAATATAAAATGCTTAGAAAATTAGTTCGAAATACTTATTTAGCTACATCTCTCTTACTACGTAAAACAATTACACCAAAAACCCGCACTTAAATAGGAAAATGATGTCTCAACATTCCATTGGTCTTCATCACATCATCAAAAGTTGTTAGTTGAATTATGAATCCATTTTGTTGATACGTCGTTTTGAGAAAAAATAGAATAAAATGATACCGGCGACGAAACGTCAAAAACATCTCCTGTTCAATGCTGTAACCTCTCAACCCAGCCCTTTCTGTGATCGTACTGGCTACGTACACAAATGTAAACAAACAAGGCAAAGAGTGGTCAAAATAAGGATACATCACCAAAAACAATACTACTAACGACATTAATGTTATATGTACCTCGAACTACCAATCGAACTCTCCCACCTATAAACACACGGAGTGGCAATCGGCACAACCACATAAACAATCGAAAATATCGATTGTTCCATGGGATCGAACATCATAAAATTGAATAGTACATGTTCGTTTGAGTAGTTGCCAGAGAGCGCCAGAAAACGGGCATTACTGCGCATGCGTAGCTAAGTTGACGTAGGAATCTTGTGCTCCGTGTTTGCTCTGCTTGTACGCTTTTTGTCACGTTTATGTTTAGAATTTCGTGCGTACTGGGGCATCAAGTGACAATGTGCCGCACTGTGGCACGTTGTTCGTCTGGGACATATGGAGTTTTTGATCTTGGGGCAATTGTTTTATCATATCTTATCCAGATAACGAATGCAAAGTAAGGATGCAGTCCTTGGCAAAATATTGATTTCAAAAGTAGACTCTACAGCTCTAAGTTCCCTAATAATTTGATATTTGGTGGCCTTAACACAGAGTTTTTGTTTGTATTATTTTATGCTATTATGTAACATTTGCAATCAGATCTACATTTACTCAATAGTACACTGAAAAAAGCTAGTAAGAAGGAATACAAATTTCTTACAAAAAAAATAAACCAATTTGAGTTGCTTGAATAGACCAGAACTAAGAACAATAAGTTACTTCATACGAACAATATATTTCGTATATGAATGTGCGTGCGGCAAAGTGTACTGCACGAAGTGTAATAACACCTCTATGACTTTGCTTTGTATACTCTTTGGCATAATTATGCAACGCGTTGAGATTATGCTGTGAAACGATTTCTGTGCAACAATGTATGTCGATTGAAGGAAGTTAGCTGAAATTTCTATGTGATACAGGCAAAGAAAAAAGTCGGGTGGAATATTGCTTCTGAAGATTATTTGAACAAAAATTCGAGATGTGTTGCTCTGAGCGACACATATTGGATAATAGGTCTCCGATCATGTTTCTGTAATGAAAAAGATACCGTAAATTTTGGAGTATGAAAACTGAGAAGAATCAGCCAAAAATTTTTGAAAAGTGTATGTGAAAACTATGAACGAATATTCATCTTGTTTACATGCGTAAAGACGAAAACCGAATTTCAGAAACCGTTTTTCGCTGTCGTCTTTACATGTTAAGCTCTAAAGTGGATTTGCTAGCCTAGTCTGACCCATTTCCTGATTCAGTCAACACAGTCGTTATTTCTCTTTTTTGGAATTGTGTGAACAATATATTTCGCGTGAAACTGTGCCGAAGTGCATCATGTGGAGTATAATAGACTGTCTGGTATTATTGTACACTCTGAGTTTTACGTATGTAATTAAATGTTCCTTGGTTGTTGTGTTCAATGTATTTTACCTGGAAGTGCAAATATAGTTACTGGAACTAAATGTGTTTTACTCACTATTACTAATTCACTTGAGTCGACTTCAATAGGTTATGGGCCCAACGTGCATTTGGAATAAGTACATATGTAATATAAAGTATTTGAAAAGTTCCAAGTAGTGCACTTGTGTGAAGTACGAGTTATCCTTAGAAGATGAACGCAACTCTTTTGTATTAGTCTTTGGTATTATTCTTTTCGTCAAGAAAGATGAAAGTTACCGTGAAAACGAACGCGGCACAAATTCCGCTGATTGAAAGACTTATGCGTCGCGAAACTATGCAACGTGGAAATTAGCAGTAGAAGCCTATTTACTTTTAGACGACCTATGGGATGTAGTGGATGGGACAATGAAATTCAGAGATCAGAATTATTCAAGTAAGGATAGGAAAGCAAAATCAAAGTTTATATTACTAGCTGACCAAGTGAATGATTTCACGTTGAAAAAGCTGAAATGGCGAAAGACGTCTGGGACAAATTAGAAGTGCATTTGAAGATGGAGGTCTTACAAGGAAAGTAGGAATATTAAGTGAGTTAATTATGACTCACCTGGACAAATGCAAGAATGTAGACGAATGCATCAACAAAATAATAGCCATGTGGAACCAACTGAGAAACATTGGGTTTGAGATCGCTGACCAATGGATAGGGAGACTACTGTTGACAGGACTGCCTGAAAAGTACATGCCTATGATTATGGAGCTGGAAAGCTCAGGTATACCGATCACGGGTGGCAGTGTTAAAACGTACAGGATGTATAGAGTACTTGAAGATGTCATGTGCTGGAGAAAGAAATTTCATGTGCTCTTTATTCAAAAAACAAAAAGAATAAATCAATGAGGTGCTATAGATGTCAGAAGAAGGGGCATATTGCATCTCAGTGCAGAAAAAAAGTGAACCCATGGGCAGACATTCAGCAAAAGAGATATGTTTCTGATAGCCCAGAGAGAGGGACCAATAATAAAGGTAAGACACTTTCATGTTTTTATTCTTTTGGAGATGTGGGTAATCATCAACTGGAATTGATTTTAGACTCAGGTGCATCTGTGCATATTGTTAAAGACAGACATCTTCTTTATGATGTTAAAGATAATACTCATATGGGAAAATCTACTTTTGATGGCAGCAAGCTCCAGTGTCATTTTGCTGGGAAACTGGACCTACATGTAAGTGTAAATGGTGAACCCAATATGGTTACAGCACATGATGTTCATTATTTAAAAAATGTTGCAACTAACTTACTGTCTGTAGGGGAAATTGTCAAGAAGGGAAATACAGTCATTTTTGACATGTATGGAGGAAGAGTAATCACTGAAAATGCTGAAGTTATAACTATAGCAAGTAATAAAGGGGGTATTTTTAAATTGGATAGCATTGACAGTAAACATAGAAATGTTGGTCATTAAGTATACTAAGCAGAAGGTTTTTTATGGCACCACAGACATGGACACCTAAATAGAAAGAGTCTTTATTGAGGGATATGGTGAAGGGAATACAGAATTATAGTGTAACCAAGGACCCTTGTGTGAATTGCATAAAAGGAAAAGGAGCGAGACTACCTTTCAAGACTAGTAAAAGTAAATCCACACATGTCTTACAGTTAATCCATACATATGTATGTGTCTTGATGGAGTGCAAATCCAGAGGTGGGAGCCATTATTTTCCTGCTTTTTTATGATTCTTCACGATATGCTCATGTTTATTTTTTAGTTCCAAAGACCAAGTGAGTGACATTTTTTAGGAATATTGTTATATGGTCGAAAGGTGGACGGAAAGAAGGTTAAGATCATGAGGTCTGATAATGACAGAGAATATCTTAACCAGAAATTAAAGACATTCTGGCAAAAATGGGAATCAGGCATCAAACTACCATAAGGCACAGACCATCTCAAAATGGGGTTGCTGAGAGGGCTAATAGGACCATTGTCGTAAAAGCAAGGAGTATAATAACTGACGCTGGATTATCAAAAGTTTTTTGGGCAGAGGCGGTATCAACAGTTCTATATTTGAACAATAGATCACCTACAAAAGCATTAAGGAATAAACACCCCTATGAGATATGGGTTGGAAGGAAACCTGACCTAATCTTTATAAGGGTTTTGTGAGAATTCAAAGGACTACCGATTAATGGATCCACTGAATAAAATGATTGTTACAAGCAGAGAAGTAGTATTCTTTGAAAATAGAAAGGACTCTGAAGTGCGCAAGACTACTAAGTGTTCCAAGGGTGAAACCTCACGTGAAGAAAGAGAAAGTGAAGAACAGGAAGAGGACAGTCAAAGGCAAATGGAGAATTTTTATGATGACAATGAGATTGAGGACGAACAAAATGAAAAGAACAATGCAAGGCATTCTTCTCGTGTACCAAAACCAAAAGAATATTTGGATTTTGAAATGTATGCAACCCAGTATTTTAATGATGAGCCAGCAACAGCAGAAGAAGGAATGAGCAGCCCGACCTATCATGAATCGAAAGAAGGGATGAAGACAGAATTGGAATCTTTATCTCAGAGCAAAACCTTTGAATAGGTAAATATACCAGCAGATAAGAAGCCATTACAGACAAGATGGATATTCACTTCGAGAGCTCCGAAAATTCATCACCAAGATATTAAGCATGACTTGTGATAAAAGGAGTTTTGCAAAAACAGGAGGTAGATTAAAAAAACTTTTTCACCCATAGTCAAGTATGCCTCATTGAGATATCTTTTAGCTTTAGCAGCAAAACGAAATTTAACAATTCATCTCATGGATGTAAAAACAGCATATTTAAATGGAAATTGGAGGAGGAGATATATGTCATTCCACCAAGAGAAGCTATGAAAACCAGATCGGAAAAGGAAGGAATTTGGCGTTTGCAAAAAAGTATTTATGGACTTAAACAGAGTGGACATTGCTGGAATCGATTTCTACATAAAACTCTAATAATATGAATATGAAGCAATCTAAGGCAGCTCCCAGTATATACGAAAAAAGTGAAAGAGAAAGGATAATAATAATGGCAATATGGGTGGACGACTTCTTTATCCTGGCTGAAAACGAAGTGAAATGAGAATTTTTAAGAAACACCTGGAAACCAAATTTAACGTCAATGATTTGGGAGAAGTTAAATGTCATTTAGGTATGCACATTACTAAGGATGAAGAGAGACAAGAATTGAGAATAAATCAATCATCATAAACAGAAAAATCTTAAAGAAATTTTGAATCATTGATTGTAAACCCATAACTAATCCAATGGAAGTAGGAGCGAAATTAAATATAAATGAGATAGATGTGGAATATGATACGAATGTTCCATATTTAGAAGCGGTAGGGAGTCTGTTATATTTGTCTCAAATATCATGACCCAACATTGTTTTTGCCACTAATGCAGTGATCAGATATTGCAGAGACCCAAAGAAAAAGCACTTTGAATCTGTGTAAAGGATATTCCGATACCTAAGAGGAACTTCAAACAACGAATTAAGATACCATAGGGAAGGTAATACAAAACTAGAAGGCTACAGCGATGCAGAGTGGGGGTGTGAATTGCGAGATAGGCACTCCACTATAGCCTGCTGCTTTAAATTAATGGGAGGCCTTATTTCATGGTCCTGTCAAAAGCAAAAGACTGTTGCATTGAGTACCATAGAGTCCGATTATATGGCGCTTTCTTACACCACACAAGAAGCATTGTGCCTAAGAACATTAATATGTGAAATAGAACCCAATTTAATAGTTGAACCCATAACAATCTTCTGTGACAATAAAGGAGGCATGATGTCACTAGTGCTAGAACAAAACATATTGATATAAGGCACCATTTTATTCGGGACCACATAGAGCGAAAGAACATCGTCGTGGATTTCATGCACACAGAAGAGATGTTTGCTGACCTTCTGACAAAACCCTTGGTAAACAGAAGTTTGACGGATTATTTTGTTTATCTTGTGAAGGCAAAGCACAAAATACATGTGCAAAGGGGGTTGTTGGAATTGTGTGAACAATGTATTTCGTGTGAAACGGCAGCATAGTACATCACGCGGGATATGATAGACATCTCTGTTACTATTGTAGGCTCAGAGTTTTATGTAGGTAATTAAATGTTTCTTGGTTGTTGTGTTCAACGTATTTTACCTGGAAGTGCAAATATGGTTACTGGAACTAAATGTGTTTTATTCACTATTACTTATTCACCTGTGCCGACTCTAATACTCTTC
The DNA here is from genome assembly GCF_023897955.1 of Schistocerca gregaria. Taxonomy (NCBI): domain Eukaryota; kingdom Metazoa; phylum Arthropoda; class Insecta; order Orthoptera; family Acrididae; genus Schistocerca; species Schistocerca gregaria. Next base: position 739,733,556 of record NC_064920.1, on the reverse strand, counting down.
ACTTAGACATTACAGGTGGACAGCTTCATGATCAGTATAATATTTCTACTTCTCCTTCACTGCACAATAAGTCCTTATTAACTGAATATTCAGAAAACAAGACGTAACTTGACAACCCAAGCAGATTACAAAACCAGTTGGGTTTACATGGGAGCAAAAATCGATTGCAGAAATAGAAAATTGGCAACTATAGTTCTTTTCATTTCATAGAATCGGATTTCCAGAATCGATTCTGATGTATTTACATGACCACTCAGAAATTGTACTGGAAAATTGGTTTATAAAATCTGGTTTTGGGAGCCCCATGTAAACAGGTTGAAAGACGATGCAAAAAATATGAAACTTATAAAAACAACCTCTGTTCCAGTGGATTCTAATGTCTATCATATCCCCAAATTTGAAGAGTCTGAGGATGATTTCATGATTAATTACAAATGAAGCGGTGAAAGGAAATTAATTTTCACACAACGACTAAGAACCTCCCTTAGTTTTTATCGCAGTTTATGGAATAATCACTTTTATTTTTATTGATTTATTTATTCGTGTTCTGTTGATCCAGTATGCAAGGGAATTGCATGAATATGGAATGAGTCATAATTATAGACGACAACAGTAATTATAGATGCTATAGGTGTGTCCACACGATGCCTCTTTCGGCGTACACAATTGGAGTCATATGGGAATAAACGGGAATGCACATAAATTTGTGTAAAGAACGCATTTACACAAGCACGTTCTTGTGTCCACACATTACCTCACTATGCGCAGGCAGTACGCTATGTATCCCCTTATTTGCTTGGGAGCTTATGTTGAGTTTTCTTTTATGAAAAGATGACAACAAATCAAAACTCAAAAGTTTGTAAGGCACAAGTAATACATGTGATGACTACGTTTTGTCAGCAAATTTCAGGAGGACATCACAATGTGATTTTAGATTTTCTGCTTGGGAAACTGCAGCGATAAGGCTGCCAATAGAATTTTGTTAGCTAGTACTTGACAACTTACATACTCATTTGAATTATTGATTTCTCATTTCAGAATAAAGGATTTTAATTCTGTCAAAGTGGTACTTGGCAATGTGGAAGAATAGTAATTTATTATTGATTGCTTTATATCTCTTTTCACTACAGGCGGTGCCTGAGCGTCTAATGATTAGTGTATTTTGTTCCTGTACAGTAATAAACGTTGTACCTATTAGCATCTATAAGTACTGTTCTTGTGTATAATTATGACTCGTACCATATCCATGCAATTCACTCTCATAATGGATCAAAAGAACACGATAAAATAAATAAAAATAAAAGAGATGTTTCCTGAAACTGAAAAATACTTATGGGATGTTCTTATTCGTTGTGTGAAGGTTAATTTACTTTCAATGCATCATTTGCATTTAATCATTAAATATGATATGAAGATTGACATCGTCGGACTTGACAAATTCGGGAATTTCAGGGACACAAGAACCCACTAGAACAGAAGTTGTGTTATTCATTTTCGTACTTTTTGTACCGTCAATGTCCTTCCTTTCTATGTTTAGTGGTTTTTGAGGAGCTATACATACCCTGTCACTTCTTTCCTTCAAATATCAGGCTCTTAGTTGCGCATTTAAGTCGCCATAGCATGAATATTCGTCCACAGTTTTCATATACACTATTCATAAATTTTTGACTTATTCTTCTCAGTTTTCCTACTTAGAAACTTACTGTGTCTTATTCTTTAGAGAAATATGATTGGAGCCTTTTTATCTAATAAGTGATACTCAGGGCAAAGTATTTCGAATTTTCATCCAAACAATCTTCAGAAGTGGCATTCCACAGAACTTTTTTCTTTGTATAGAACCATCTATAAATTTAAGCATAGTTCCTTTGGAGTCAACAGACATTATTGCACATAAATTGCTTTACAGAATAACCTCAACAAACTACACAATCGAACATAAATGAGCTCCAACATCCTGTCTGCTAAAAAGCGCAATGATTCCCACTGAAGGCAAGTAGAAATTCGTCTTTCCTCGTGGACTCCATTTGTAGGAAATCACACATGCACAAATGCGCATGCATAGTTGTACTGTTGTAAATTAATGCACATGTGCAAGTTAAACGCAAAAAGGCATTGTGTGGAAGCATCTTTACCTTAACAAGCGGTGATAGAAAGCACCAAAGCTAAAATCGTTATAGGTACAGATAGCTGGCTGAAGCCAGAGATAAATTCAGCCGAAATTTTTACAAAGGCACAGACGGTGTTTAGAAAGGATAGATTGCATGCAACCGGTGGTGGCGTGTTTGTCGCTGTTAGTAGTAGATTATCCTGTAGTGAAGTAGAAGTGGATAGTTCCTGCGAAATATTATGGGTAGAGGTTACACTCAACAACCGAGCTAGGTTAATAATTGGCTCCTTTTACCGACCTCCCGACTCAGCAGCATTAGTGGCAGAACAGCTGCGAGAAAATTTGGAATACATTTCACATAAATTTTCTCAGCATATTATAGTCTTAGGTGGAGATTTCGATTTACCAGATATAGACTGGGATACTCAGATGTTTAGGACGGGTGGTAGGGACAGAGCATCGAGTGACATTATACTGAGTGTACTATCCGAAAATTACCTCGAACAATTAAACAGAGAACCGACTCGTGGAGATAACATCTTGGACCTACTGATAACAAACAGACCCGAACTTTTCGACTCTGTAAGTGCAGAACAGGGAATCAGTGATCATAAGGCCGTTGCAGCATCCCTGAATATGGAAGTTAATAGGCATATTAAAAAAGGGAGGAAGGTTTATCTGTTTAGCAAGAGTAATAGAAGGCAGATTTCAGACTACCTAACACATCAAAACGAAAATTTCTGTTCCGACACTGATAATGTTGAGTGTTTATGGAAAAAGTTTAAGGCAATTGTAAAATGCGTTTTAGACAGGTACTTGCCGAGTAAAACTGTGAGGGATGGGAAAAACCCACTGTGGTTCAACAACAAAGTTAGGAAACTACTGCGAAAGCAAAGAGAGCTTCACTCCAAGTTTAAACGCAGCCAAAACCTCTCAGACAAACAGAACCTAAACGATGTCAAAGTTAGCGTAAGGAGGGCTATGGGTGAAGCGTTCAGGGATTCGAAAGTAAAATTCTATGTACAGACTTGACAGAAAATCCTAGGAAGTTCTGGTCTTACATTAAATCAGTAAGTGGCTCGAAACAGCATATCCAGACACTCCAGGATGATGATGGCTTTGAAACAGAGGATGACAAGTGTAAAGCTGAAATACTAAACACCTTTTTCCAAAGCTGTTTCACAGAGGAAGACCGTACTGCAATTCCTTCTCTAAATCCTCGAACAAATGAAAAAATGACTGACATCGAAATAAGTGTCCCAGGAATAGAAAAGCAACTGAAATCACTCAACAGAGGAAAGTCCACTGGACCTGATGGAATACCAATTCGATTCTACACAGAGTATGTGAAAGAACTTGCCCCCCTTCTAACAGCCGTGTACCGCAAGTCTCTAGAGGAACGGAAGGTTCCAAATGATTGGAAAAGAGCACAGGTAGTTCCAGTCTTCAAAAAGGGTCGTCGAACAGATGCGCAAAACTATAGACCTATATCTCTGACCTCGATCTGTTGTAGAATTTTAGAACATGTTTTTTGCTCGAGTATCATGTCGTTTTTGGAAACCCAGAATCTACTCTGTAGGAATCAACATGGATTCTGGAAACAGTGATCGTGTGAGATCCAACTCACTTTATTTGTTCATGAGACCCAGAAATTATTAGATGCAGGCTCCCAGGTAGGTGGTATTTTCCTAGACTTCCGGAAGGCGTTCGATACAGTTCCACACTGTCGCTTGATAAACCAAGTAAAAGCCTACGGAATATCAGACCAGCTGTGTGGCTGGATTGAAGATTTTTTAGCAAACAGAACACAGCATGTTGTTATCAATGGAGAGACGTTTACAGACGTTAAAGTAACCTCTGGCTTGCCACAGGGGAGTGTTATGGGACCATTGCCTTTCACAATATATATAAATGACCTAGTAGATAGGGTCGGAAGTTCCATGCGGCTTTTCGCAGATGATGCTGTAGTATACAGAGAAGTTGTAGCATTAGAAAATTGTAGCGAAATGCAGGAAGATCTGCAGCGGATAGGCACTTGGAGTAGGGAGTGGCAACTGACCCTTAACATAGACAAATGTAATGTATTGCGAATACGTAGAAAGAAGGATCATTTATTGTATGATTACATGATAGCGGAACAAACACTGGTAGCAGTTACTTATGTTAAATATCTGGGAGTATGCATGCGGAACGATTTGAAATGGAATGATCATATAAAATCAATTGTTGGTAAGGCTGGTACCAGGTTGAGATTCATTGGGAGAGTCCTTAGAAAATGTAGTCCATCAACAAAGGAGGCGGCTTACAAAACACTTGTTCGACCTATACTTGAGTATTGCTCATCAGTATGGGATCCATACCAGATCGGGTTGACGGAGGAGACAGAGAAGATCCAAAGAAGAGCGACGCATTTCGTCACAGGGTTATTTGGTAACCGTGATAGCGTTACGGAGATGTTTAGCAAACTCAAGTGGCAGACTCTGCAAGAGAGGCGCTCTGCATCGCGGAGTAGCTTGCTCGCCAGGTTTCGAGAGGGTGCGTTTCTGGATGAGGTATCGAATATACTGCTTCCCCCTACTTATATCTCCTGTGGAGATCACGAATGTAAAATTAGAGAGATTCGAGCGCGCACGGAGGCTTTCAGACAGTTGTTCTTTCCGCGAACCATACGCGACTGGAACAGAAAAGGGAGATAATGACAGTGGCACGTAAAGTGCTCTCCGCCACACACCGTTGGGTGGCTTGAGGAGTATGAATGTAGATGTAGAACAATGTACTGTAATGCGCTGTTCGACATAATTATTGATGTTAAAATATAGCTTGCCTTATTCCTGCAATTTTTGTATTCATAGTTATTTCCTTCACAGTGCTGGCTCCACCACTTCATTGCAGTATAAAAAGTTAACAAGTTTACCTGTGAAGCTAAGAAACAACTGGCATTTTTTATTCTACTCTAGCAGTAAATATAAAGTCACATGCAGAGTTACAATGACAATGTTAATAGAAAGGTTTGCTGTCAGAATACTTCTCTGTAAATTTAAGACGTAACCAAAACAAATTAAGGAATAACGTCAAGCCTTGAGGAGGTACCAGACTAGTGTTGAAACATATTTTGTGATTGAACATATGTGTTTCAAAAGATGGAGATTTGTAAAATTATTGTGGAGGACAAGGGGCTATTTTTAGGAAATATGGTGCGAAATTGTGATTTAGTGTGTTTCAATGCGTGATGCACCAGCCTCATGGCAGACGGTGGACGAAGGCTGGCCGGCACATTATGCAGGTGACACAGTTTTGCAACGAGCGTATTTATGTGTGCACCTGTGCGACACCCATCAACAGCCAGAACGCAGCATTAGCAGAATTACGCAGGCGCGGGTCGCAAGTGACGCGGTTGCATTAGCCAATTCATCAAGAACATTTTAATTCTGCACTATTTAAGGGCATCAGAGGTGGGTGTCGGCATCGCTTCGACTGATTGGGCGTTCTGTCGCTGTTACGTCGTCGTCATCAGTGACGCTGTCGCTGAGGACCGGCCAGCGGAGGGCGTTGCCCGCTGCTGCACTGGCGACTCCCGGAGTCTTCAAGAGCCGCAGCATCTGCAGGAGGCTAGCTAGGCTGGGCATAGACCTGCTAACCTCCTACCACCTGTGCAGCCGCTGACCAAGCACGGCTTCGCGTTCCTCGGGCTGCACGCATTAGCTTGTCTCCATCACAACACGAGCAATGGGGGCGAGCTACCAGAAAATGTATTGGAAGAACCAACAATGAAGAGGAAGATTGCTAAAAACAGCCACCTTCTTCTACCCAGCCATGCCCTACAACCCTGACCACGTCACCTGCTCCGGTCATCCTATTACAAGTGGTGTCAGTCGGGCAACCTGCGCATCACACTCTCCTGTTACAATTCGTGACAGTAGTGGTCTTCTCCCTGGATTTGGAGGAAATTGTGGCTGGTGATCGACGAGGATATGTAGCAACTGAGAAGGGCAACAATGGATCACTAATTCCTGCAACATGACAAGTAAGTGCCAATTTTTCGTTTGGTGGTTTGTCTGAACCTGTAGCATACTCCATCTTCCCTTCTTGTTCTTCTTTCTGGGCTTACTGTAGTCTTGATTCGATAGCTGGTAGTGATGGAGCAGTCTGTGTCAGCTGAGGTGGCTATTCAGCAGCTACTGGAGTGAGTGTTAGAATTAGTGATAGAGCTTGCTCGGTCTAAAGAAGCGAGAAAGGAACGGTTTCCTGTTAATGCAGTAATTCTTGACACTGACACTGCGTCTTTGGTGATCCCTTTCTCTGGAAAAGCTGGGGAAGGTGTTATGATTTTTTTGAGAACCTTAGCACGACAGCTAAATTGGGAAATTGGGGTGCAGAAACACTTTTGCTTGTGGTTAAGTTGAAAGTAACTGGGGATGCCAGAGCATTCGTTACATGCCATGAAGAATTAGAGGATGCTTGGACATTTTAAGTATTCAAAAAAGGATTGCTGGAAAGGTATTGGAGGAAAAATACGTCTAGATATCATTGGGAACAATTGAATAGAATGTATCAAATGAATGGGGAATCAATAGAAGCTTTTGTAGATCGAATTCGAAAAATTAATGTTAATACCTATGAGCTAACGGATTCCAATAGGGTTAATGAAGCCATTCCGCAGGAAGCTGAGCAGAGGTCAGCGGGGAATACAACCCAAAACCTCCCGCAAGATTAGGATGAAATTCTCTAAGACTCTCAATGAGGCAGTCGGAAACGCTGTGGCATTAGAGGAAGTTGAAGCAGTAACAAAGACGTGGGACAGGAAAGCAGTGTTTAATGCAGAAATAAAATGTTTCAGATGGGACACATTAGACGCGATTGCAAGGAAGTGCAGTGCAGGAAATGCAGACGTTGGGGTCATCGGGAGTGTATTGCAATGGGTCCTGGCAGAAACATGATAGGAAACCGGAAGGTGGGGCTCACTCCCCTCAGTTAAATAGGACTGGAGGTGGTGTGTCCACTGTGCAACACCCCTGGTAAGGATTAATGCTAGTGCAGAATCAGTAGCAGACTCCTTTTTGACTGGCTTGGCGAGGGGCAGACCGTGCAAATTTTTATTGGATACTGGGTCTCAGGTATCCGTGGCGAGTAGAAATGCACTCTGTAAAGTAGAATTTAAACCACCATGCTGTGCGTTAAGTGGCGTGGGTGGAGCACAGGTGAAGTCACTCGGATTAGCGTTGTTAAACTTCCGAGTGGAAATGAGGAACTTCTAGTTGTTGGTAGCAGCTATGATGTCATACTCGTGTTGGATTTCTTGGCTGCGCATCACGCAGAAGTTAAGCTGGAACGGCGTACAGTAGAACTGGATGGAATACAATTTCGCCTGGGTTCAACGGCCGAAAATCCATTACCGTCACAAGGAACCGCCCAGACGTCGGATAGGCCGCCTAAACTGCATACAAGGCCCCTTAGGGTCAACTCGAGGGATACTATACCAAAGAGTACAGGGAAAATAATCTGGGCAGCTATCGTGCCAGTAAATTCGTTGTGTGTCGTTGAACTGTTGTCTAAGAATGAGCCGCTGGATAAAATGAAGTTTTTTACGCGCCATAGCGTGTCCTGCGTGTGGGAGATAGAAGGAAAAAAGGTTCTGCCAGTCAGTACTGATAATTTCGGCCTTGAAGAGATGCAGTTAACATGGGTTACCATAATTGCGAATCTGGAGATAATAGGGGAAGATGAACTGGATAAGGATTTTGCAGCAGATTACACAATGCCGAGAGCGTCTGTCAGCTGGTCCACACTGAGGGGTAAAGTAGCACATTTAGAAGAGCAAGACAGAGAAGCCATGGAGAACCTCTTGACGGAATATAAAGAGCTATTTAATGCTCATGGTCCACTGACTGCCACACCATGAGTTCTGCATTACATCCCCACTTGGAATGAATCACCAGTGTATAAACTTCCTTATCGTGTTCCAAAAAATTTACAGCCTGTCATGGAAGAATTTATTAATCAACAGCTTAGGGATGGGATAATAGAAACCAGTAGTAGTCTCTGGTCCGCTCCTGTCGTAATAGTTGGTAAAAAAATCACCTGATTGGGGCAAGGCATATCTTTTTTTGTGATTCTCGTTCCCTGAATCAAAAAACTGTATCGGATGCATACCCAATGCCTAATATCACTGAAACTCTGGATAATTTGGTTCAGTGTCGGTACTTCACGACCTTGGATCTTCGAAGCGAGTACCACCAGTTGGAGGTCGCCCCAGAAGACCGACCGAAGACAGGTTTTTCAACACCTACAGTTCATTTTCAGTATCGACGAATGCCTTTCAGACTCAAAAATGCTCCAGTAACCTTCCATCGGTTACTAGATAGCGTGTTACGAGGGCTGAAACCTAATCAGTGTATGGTATATTTGGACGACATAATTTTTTTTTCAAAGTACATACAAGAACAGGTGCTCCGTTTGCGTGAAGTTTTCGATCGTCTGAAAGCAGTGCGGTTAACTTTTCATATGGAAAAATGTCATTCTTTGTTGCAAGAAGTCCGTTATTTAGGTCATATTATAGGACAGAAGGGAGCCCGCATGGATCCAAAACTTGTAGAGGCGGTAATGAATTTTCCGACACCTACAAAAGTAAATGAGTTGTAGTCTTCTTTAGGTCTCGCCATTTTTACAGGAGGTATATCCAAAATTTGCGGAAATTGCAAGGCCCCTCACACAGTTGTTGAAGAAGGGAGCAAAATTTCACTGGTCAGCAGAATGCGAAAAGGCTATTCAAAAGTTAAAAAATTTGTTAGTATCTGTTCCCGTTTTGGCTTTTCCAGATTTTAGTAAACAGTTTATATTATCTTGTGACTCTAGCAATTTTGCTTTGGGTATTGTATTATCTCAGGAAGTAGATGGGCAGGAACACCAGATAGCATATGCTTCAAGACAGCTAAACAATGCAGAAAAAAATTACTCAACAACTGAGAAGGAGTTATTTGCATTAATTTTCAGAATAACCTATTTCCGATGTCATTTGTATGGATGACATTTCAAGGTGATTACTGACCATGCAGCACTTAAGTGGTAGGGTTTAAAGACACGAGTAGATTAACTAAGTGGGCTTTGCGTCTTAGTGAGTATGATTTTGAAGTGATTCAACAACTAGGAAAAACGCACAGAAACGCGGATAGTCTGAGTCGTAAAGTATGTGCCATGGACTGCACAGGAATAAATGAGAACGAATGGGAGGAGGCACAAACTGCCAACACAGATTGTCAACAATTTACCTCGCAGCGACAGTTTGTCATGGAAGACGAGATATTGTACTGTAAAACTAGGAACGATCGACGCATAGTCGCAACAGAAAAATTGTGAAGCGAAATTTTAAGGCAAGCACATGATTCATTGTTTTCTGGTCATTTAGATCACAGAGCAATGGAAAGCAGGGTAGCACAGAGTTTTTGGTGGTCAACGCATAGGCAAGATGTCGATCAGTACGTAAAGAACTGCATTCTGTGTGCTCAATGGGCAGAATTGAGTCATCAGAAAATTGTGTTGCAATGACCACTGGAAGCGGATAACCCTTTTCAATTACTTGGCTTAGACATCTTGGGACCGTTTGTGCAAACACCAGCGAGTAATTGCTATGTTTTAACAATAATAGATCATTTTTCGCGCTATGTGTCTATGACAGCTATTCCAGACCAGCGAGCCGAATCAGTAGCTTACGCCATGGTACATCAATGGATGTTGAAATTCAGAACACCTGAAACTATAATTACAGTTCAAGGGACAAACTTTATGTCTGATTTGATGAAACAGTTATGCAAGTTGTTGCATGTAAAGAAATGAGAGCGTTAAACCCGCAGGCTAATGGTCGGACCGAGAGAGTTCATCGTACAATAGCTAAGATGTTAAGTTATTATGTAAATTCGTAACACAACAATTGGGATACCCTATTGGCGTTTGTAACCACGGCATATAACTCAAAAGTGCATGAAAGTACAGGATTGTCTCCGCATGAAGTACTGTTCGGTCGGAAGATGCCATCTCCATTTAAATTGCTCAAGATACCACCAGGAACGATATTTCGGCTGTTAAGGATTTATCCACAAAGTTGAAAACAATCTGGAGGCAGGTGAAAAAAATGAACACTAAAGTGTTAGAGAGACAGGACAAAGTTCAAAATAGAAAGGCGGCTTTACCCAAATATCATGTAGGACAATGGGTGATGATGACTAATCCGTATGTGCCAAAAGGCAAACGAAAAAAAATTTGTATCCTGTTATCAAGGTCTTTTCCAGGTGATCGAGATGACATCGGCGGTCAATGTAAAATTACAGCTTCCAACTCGCCCTACTATTGTGTATGTGAGCCGAATTAGGCCTTTCAAGGGGAATTTTGAGGAACTTCCTTCACTGTCAGCAGTAATTTCTAGTGGAGAGAAAGATGAGTCTAAGAAAAAGAATAAGAAAGGAGTAGATAAACAAGAGAATCAAGTTAATTGTATAAGCAATCAGACGCTATTATGTTCTTAGGCCATGCGTAAAAAAGAAGAGCTAATGTGAGTTGTTTTTCTTTTTGTTTCTCAGGAGGCGTGACGTTCTGGTAAGATCAGCAGTTCCAGCGCCATGGGTTGTGTTGAAGAGGGAAGGTGTGCACTATCTCCCAGCACAGTTATTGTGTTTTGCTGTTGCAACTTAGCTGAAGCCTTGAAGGTACGTCCTATATCAAGTGGTGTTTTGTTCTCACTACAAGCGGATGTAATTATGTCCGGACATCAATGGACCTTAAGGGTGTACTGTAATATTTCGGCGGTTGACGACGAAATCTGTAAATTAGAGGATACATTTGATGAAATTCATTCCATGGTGACCGTGTCGAGAAGAAGGCGCGCCAACATCCTGTTTCTGCAACAGCGACGGCCGACAATGAGTGACTGTCGCCACCTCCTCGATCGACAACTTCAAACCTTTAATCAACCAACAAGGAAGACTGAAAGCACGTAAAGTTTTAGAACTGTATGGCAGACCTCAGCTTTTCAAACTGTTAAATTTTTCTCACTAAATTACAGCAACATAGCATGAACCTTTGTTGCTCATTGTCCCAATTCCATTACCAAGCAGGGTCCCTTCCATTTCCGGAATGAACCAGAGTGTCGTTGAAATTCAAACGCCAGCATTAAAGTAACATCATTCCATTTCACTGCTTTAATTTTAATGTTCAGTTAAAGTATTCATAGCTGGTTACAATATTTAGATTACACAAGCACAAATTAAGAGTGCGAATTTTGTTACCATATTTTAGCTTACCTGTGACTGCAGCTCAGCTTGGTATGTACTTAATTTTACTTTTGTTAATCAGAATCATTTAATTCAAGCTCAAAGTTAAATCTCTTATTTCTAAATTGTGTAGATTCAAGTAGCTTTTGAAATGATTGTTGAGGTAGCCCAAGACTAACGTTATTTTATTGAATTTCGTAGTGCTTTAGAAACAAAGTTCACTATTAATTTCAGTCACTAAACTAACTTTCAATTTTCTTGTTATATTCCTTCTTTTGCTAAATTAAGTCAGAGTGTAGCGAAATATATTACTTCTGACAAACATTCAGTTTTCACACAACACGTGCCAACCTTCAGTTGCCATGCTTTTAGTGCTAAATATATGTGCATTAATCTTTCATTTTCAGTTATTATAGTAGTTGTCCATGGGACTGGCGACCGTAATTTTCCCCAAGTCTCAAATATCTAATTAACACCAATTAATTGTTAACATAATGACTGCACATTTACTTTCTTTATTAACTTTACCCCTTTTCAAAATTAATTTCCATCAATTTCATTTGCGTTTTTCCTTTCATTTAGATGTAACCCTTTCCTCCATCTTTACCCACAGATTAACTTTGGAGACGATTGCTTTTCCCAAATTTCCATTAGGTACACGCGGTTTAATTTTTCTCTGTCATTCAGGTCGATAAGCGAGGAGGAGGTTGCAACACAACCCAATTCGAGAGTTTGGAGAAAGATGTAGTTAATAATACACGCCAATTGCGATTTTCGGCCGCAACCTTGTTGTCCCACATTAAGGCCACAGCCGACACAACCAACCACAACTTGGGTATAATCAAGTACCAGTTGGATAACATCGATTCATAACTGATAATCGCTAAGCTGCTCCTTTTTCTTGCTGATAGTATAAAGGAAGCACGCATACAAGCCATGGAACTACAGAGAAAGTTCAATCAGAATTGCCCGCATCCCTGGAGCTACTGACGACATTAACAGGCGAACACTTATCTCTGTACTACAAAATGGCCACTGTTACCAGTACGCAAATGGGTACCCTGCTGAGAATTCATATCATAATACCATTAACATGTAAGGAATGTAAATTTAAATGTTACGCCTTGCATACGTATCCAGTGAAGTGGGAAATTTTGCAGAAATACGTACAATTAACCGTACAGGAAGTACTGTTAGTGGCACACAGCAGACAAGCTCATGCGTTCTTCACTGCACAAGACTTGCTGCATTGTCGAACAGGTCCAGTTACCATCTGACCCGCGAAATTGTTACACCCTGTCCCCAAACCTTATGAGTATTCTCTATTCCGCTCTCAAGAACCAGTCGCAGAGTGCCCTAAGGAAATTATAGCAGGCACAGTGCAGTTCTTTCAGCAAGTGGGTCCACATTGGGTATTTTCAGTAATGGAAAACACAGTCGTTATTTGCGTTTGTTACGAGCAGGGTAAGCAAGGGAGTACGCAAAGAATAGAATTGCAGGGGCAGGGACTGTTAATTAACGACACAAAGTGCGACATTTCAGGGCCAACTTTCCGTTTACCAGCCGTGATTACTGGAGCTACAGCGGCAGACAGCGGACGAAGGCTGGCCGGCGCATTATGCAGGTGACACAGTTTTGCAACGAGCGTATTTATGTGTGTACATGCGCGGCAGCCATCAACAGCCAGAACGCAGCATTCGGACAATTACTCAGGCTCGGGCCGCGTGTGTCGCGGTTGCGTTAGCCAACTCATCGAGAACATTCTAGTAAACACGGCGCCGAGTAACCGACGGATTCAGCAGTGGTATGCACTATTTAAGGGCATCAGAGGTGGGCGTCGACATCGGTTCGACCGACTGGGCGTTAGGTCGGTGTTACGTCGTCGTCATCAATGACGCTGTCCCCAAGGACCTGCTGTCAGAGGGCGTCGCCCACTGCTGCACCGGCGACTCCTAGCATCGTCAGGAGCCGCAGCGTCTGCAAGAGGCGAGCTAGGTCGGGTATAGTGCTGCTAACTTCCTACCGCCTGCACAGTGGCTGACCGAGCATGGCGTCATGTTCCCCAGGCTACACGCATCAGCATGTCTCCACCACCACACGAGTGGTGGGGTTGAGCTACCGGAAAATTTATTGGAAGAACCAGCAATGAAGAGGAAGATTGTTAAAAACAGAAACCTTCTTCTACCCAGCCACGCCCTACAACATCGACCACGTCAACCGCTCAGCTCATCCTATTACATTATGCTCGAAGTGCCAATATATTTAAAACAAAACATCTTCTTCAGTTCTACTGACCAAACATGCCTGCTTAATCATTTATGTATGTTTGTACATATGTAGCATTAAGAGGTCTTACACTAAATCATAAAAGAAACATGACATAGTGAAAAATCCAAGAGCATCGAAATTTCATAAACCATACGAAAATGCATAATTCCGCTTAAAGTGCATATTCATATGTCCAGATGAACAGTGAAGTACCTAATATTACGCTTTATAGTATAGTCCACAGGACACCAATTTTCTTGGTGCACCATTACTGTATTATCTTATGTTTGGTTCTTAATTATGACATAGTGCCATATGTGCCAGAAAATGAAAATTTATTATGAAAGTTGAGTGAACTGCTGAAACTAGCTAACAGTGTGGAATGAAACTCTTTGTTTCAAATAAGTTGATTGACTCTGTGGAAATCTTATAATGTTGCTTCTACAAGAAAGCATGATAAACTCACTTCCACCATTTAGTACTGGTCTAAACAAAGTGACATTGTGTTGAAATTCCATTTAAAGGCCAATTCAAACTACCCATCACATCATGTCATACTGCATCAGGTCAAAGTATTCGACAATACATTCAAATGGTAGCATTTAGACAGACCATAAGTGAATAGCCATATCTCTTTTGAGGGCAATTGGCATTGGCCATCATGTCCTGACTCATCAAAATATTCCACAATGCATTTCTAATGGCGGTATTCATATTGGTCATCAAATCACATCATGTCACATGATGGCACCATAAAGTTATCTCGGGGACAAAGTTTAGACAGCTGAATCATTGTCCATTTTTGATCATATGACCCTCAGCTCCTTTCCTCCTGATACACAGCTGTGCTCTCACCATCCGTACTTTGTTGCATCATGCTTTCCTTAGGTTGTAGTTCTCATCAGTTTATTATTCATCTTTGGTATTGGTTCTTTGCTATTTTTTGTTAGTTGTTATTCCTTGGAAACAATAGAGGACAGTCATGTGTGTTGAGATCATGTTACTTGAATTGATGTGACATGACATGGCAGACAGTGTGAATACACCCTGACATGATGGTGCTGTCACAGTCAGTGTGAATTGGACTTCATGTTTCTTGAGACGAAAGTTTTGACAGTGTCATCATCCAACAACATCAGAATTCAAACTATGGTAAACAGACTCCATTATTCCCTTATAAATATTGTTTGATGTACTTGTACATGTGTATTTTCGTTAGCAAATAATGTCGATGTTCTGAAATTTTCTTTCACTTTTCAGCACTCTACTGCACAAAACTGATCACGAACATGTAATTTGCTTGCCCAAATAATAAATTTTATCATGGTTAGTTCCTCAAATTCCGTACTATATTCCGACTTTTAATGTCATGGATGGTATCCCATAATCTCACTGTCATCATTTAGTACTGGGCTTCAGCAAATTTATGTAAGATGATGTTATGTTATAAGACTTCCAGTGTGAATGCACCCTGACATGACATAATGTGCTCCATTGACATCCAATGTGAATGGTGACATCACCTACCATTCCACACTATTCTGTTGATGTCTGTACCCTTAACATTTGCATAATCTCCGTTCTTTACTCTAAAAAATAAATTAAGGGGACATTCTGAAGGAAATTTTCTAAAACATGGTCTAAAAATACTAGAGAAAAAGAAAACAGAAAATAAAAATAAAATTAGGCTTTTATCAATTATGGACACGACTTCTATAAGAGGAATAGATTTTTATTTACAACTTTTACAGCATCAAGATGTGATATTAGTGAACAGTAACTAAAGTTTTTTTCACTAATGTTTAAATAGCAGTTGGGTTTTTTATGCTCTCCAATAAACGTTTGTGAACTACTTTTATCTCAGTTTCATTTTTGTGAGAATATTGCTGTAATCTTAAAAGAGCTAGATATATGTTTCTGCAACATCATTCACAAGAAAAGTCGTTCCAATTTTTTCATTTCTGTTTTTGGAACCAGAATTATCTTTCCATGTCGAAGGGTTGTTTGTCTGCCAGTGCTGATTTAAAATGTCCAGAGGGTGGTATTGTACAATCTAGTTAGTTAGTTATTTTAATTTCCCATGGATTACTTTGCATGATAAATCGTAATGATGTGGAATGAGTCATTTTACATTCACATTGCAAATAGATTTGTAAATATTGCTGCAGTCTGAACATTTGCAAAGTTTTTTTTTAAAAAAAAGAGAGATGTGTCAGTAATTGCTGTGCACCACCTTTTACACATTAGAGTAACAGAAATTATTCTAAGGAATAGAAGGAGTTGTCAAGGAGAAACTTTTTCAGTTTGTACCTCACACATTTTATATCCACACATAAGTGATCAAAAAATTTTGTTCCCGGCTGTGTACACCCATGTTTGTGCATACATACATACATTAATGCTTGTTCCATAGATCATGAATCATGACTATGACATTTCGTAATGATGTGGCATGTGTCACTTTAAAATAAGTTTTCTTTACACAATACAATTAATTTATTTTTTTATTTTTTTACATTAACTATTTCATAGCTAAGAATTCATCTATTGAGTAAAAGGAGTTGTCATTCAGAAATTCTTTTAATTTTCTATTAAATGTTGGTTGGCTGTCAGACTTTTAATACTATTTGGCTAATGACCAAAGATTTTTGTGGCAGCATAATTCACACATTTCTGTGCCAAAGTGAGATTTAATCCAGAATAGTGTAGATCATCTTTTCTTCTAGTGTTGTAGCTATGCACTTCACTGTTATTTTTAAACTGGGGTGGGTTATTAATGACAAATTTCATAAGCGAATATATGTATTGCGAAGGTATTCTGAATATCCTGAGTTCCTTAAATAAATGTCTCCAAGGTGAGCTTGTGTGGGCTCCAGCTATTATTCTGATTACACGCTTTTGTGCAATGCAGGAGTAGGTTTAGTAATGAATAGGAAACTAGGAATGCAGGTAAGCTACTACAAACAGCATAGTGAATGCATTATTGTGGCCAAGATAGACACAAAGCCCACGCCTACTACAGTAGTATAAGTTTATATGCCAACTAGCTCTGCAGATGATGAAGAAATTGAGGAAATGTATGGTGAGATAAAAGAAATTATTCAGGTAGTGAAGGGAGACGAAAATTTAATAGTCATGGGTGACTGGAATTCGTCAGTAGGAAAAGGGAGAGAAGGAATCATAGTAGGCGAATATGGATTGAGGGGAAGAAATGAAAGAGGAAGCCGTCTGGTAGAATTTTGCACAGAGCATAACTTAATCATAGCTAATACTTGGTTCAAGAATCATAAAAGAAGGTTGTATACGTGGAAGGATCCTGGAGATACTAAAAGGTATCAGATAGATTATATAATGGTAAGACAGTGATTTAGGAATCAGGTTTTAAATTGTAAGTCATTTCAAGGGGCAGATGTGGACTCTGACTACAATCTATTGGTTATGAACTGTAGATTAAAACTGAAGAAACTACAAAAAGGTGCTAATTTAAGGAGATGGGACCTGGATAAACTGAAAGAACCAGAGGTTGTACTGAGTTTCAGGGAGAGGATAAGGGAACAATTGACAGGAATAGGGGAAAGAAATACAGTAGAAGAAGAATGGGTAGCTCTGAGGGATGAATTAGTGAAGGCAGCAGAAGATAAAGTAGGTAAAAAGACGAGGGCTAATAGAAATCATTGGGTAACAGAAGAGATATTGAATTTAATTGATGAAAGGAGAAAATATAAAAATGCAGTAAATGAAGCAGGCAAAAAGGAATACAAAGGTCTCAAAAATGTGATCAACAGGAAGTGCAAAATCGCTAAGCAGGGATGGCTAGAGGACAAATGTAAGGATGTAGAGGCTTATCTCACTAGGGGTAAGATAGATACTGCCTACAGGAAAATTAAAGAGACCTTTGGAGAAAAGAGAGCCACTTGTATGAATATCAAGAGTTCAGATGGAAACCCAGTTCTAAGCAAAGAAGGGAAGGCGGAAAGGTGGAAGGAGTATATAGAACGTTTATACAAGGGCGATGTTCTTGAGGACAATATTATGGAAATGGAAGAGGATGTAGATGAAGTCGAAATGGGAGATAAGATACTGCGTGAAGAGTTTGACAGAGCACTGAAATACCTGAGTCGAAACAAGGCCCCGGGAGTAGACAACATTCCATTGCGAATATGGACAACCATCATCTGTACAAAGGAATGACAATGAAAATTTGTGCCAAATCTGACGCGCACCTGAATTTCCCCGCTTTAAGATGAAATGGGAGATATGATATTGCGTGAAGAGTTGACAGAGCACTGAAAGACCTGAGTCGAAACAAGGCCCCCGTAGTAGACAACATTACATTGGAACTACTGACGGCCTTGGGAGAGCCAGTCCTGACATAACTCTACCATCTGGTGAGCAAGATTTATGATACAGGCGAAATACCCTCATACTTAAAGAAGAATATAATAATTCCAATCCCAAAGAAGGCAGGTGTTGACAGATGTGAAAATTACCGAACTATCAGTTTAATAAGTCACAGCTGCAAAATACTAACGCAAATTATTTATAGACGAATGGAAAAACTGGTAGAAGCGGACCTTGGGAAAGATCAGTTTGGATTCCACAGAAATGTTGGAACACGTGGGGCAATACTAACCTTACAACTTATCTTAGAATAAAGATTAAGAAAAGGCAAACCTGCATTTCTAGCATTTGTAGATTAGAGAAAGCTTTTGACAATGTTAACTGGAATACTCTCTTTCAAATTCTGAAGGTGGCAGGGATGAAGTACAGGGAGCATAAGGCTATTTACAATTTGTACAGAAACCAGATGGCAGTTATAAGAGCCGAGGGGCATGAAAGGTAAGCAGTGGTTGGGAAGGGAGTGAGACAGGGTTGTAGCCTCACCCCGATATTATTCAATTTGTATATTGAGCAAGCAGTAAAGGAAACAAAAGAAAAATTTGGAGTAGGTATTAAAATTCATGGAGAAGAAATAAAAACTTTGAGGTTCGCCGATGACATTGTAATTCTGTCAGAGACGCCAAAGGACTTGGAAGAGCAGTTGAACGGAATGGACAGTGTCTTGAAAGGAGGATATAAGATGAACATCAACAAAAGCAAAACGAGGATAATGGAATGTAGTCGAATTAAGTCGGGTGATGCTAAGGGAATTAGATTAGGAAATGAGACACTTAATGTAGTAAAGGAGTTTTGCTATTTAGGGAGTACAATATCTGATGATGGTCGAAGTAGAGAGGATATAAAATGTAGACTGGCAATGGCAAGGAAATCGTTTCTGAAGAAGAGAAATTTGTTAACATCGAGGATAGATATAAGTGTCAGGAAGTCCATTCTGAAAGTATTTGTATGAAGTGTAGCCATGTATGGAAGTGAAACATGGATGATAAATAGTTTGGTCAAGAAGAGAATAGAAGCTTTCGAAATGTGGTGCTACCAAAGAATTCTGAAGATTAGATGGGTAGATCACATAACTAATGAGGAGGTATTGAATAGAATTGGGGAGAAGAGGAGTTTGTGGCACAACTTGACAAAAAGAAGGGACCGGTTGGTAGGACATGTTTTGAGGCATCAAGGGATCACAAATTTAGCACTGGAGGGCAGCGTGGAGGGTTAAAATCGTAGAGGGAGACCAAGAGATGAATACACTAAGTTGATTCGGAAGGATGTAGGTTGCAGTAAGTACTGGGGGATGAAGAAGCTTGCACAGGATAGAGTAGCATGGAGAGCTGCATCAAACCAGTCTCATTACTGAAGACCACAACAACAACAACATGACAGCAGCGAATGAAAATAGGCATAGTAGGCTAATTTATTGATATGTCTATCACCAAAATTTGCAATACCCCAAATAGCATAAGTAGCCGAACCTTACCGTTTCAGCATATCGTCGATGTGTTTCTTCCATTTCAATTTCTCATCAATGCACACATACAGAAATTTTGAGTATTCTGCCTTAGCAACATACTTCTGTTCATAGTCTATATTTATCAATGGTGTTATACCACTTACAGTAAAGAATTCTATAAACTGTGTTTTCTCAAAATTTAGTGAGAGTCCATTTAGAGAGAACCACTTAATAATTTTCTGAAGGACATTATTTGCAAAGTCCTCTTCTTATTCTTGCTTCTTGGGTGTGATTACTACACTTGTATCATCAGCAAAAAGAACTAGCTTTGCATCTTCATGAATATAGAGTGGCAAATCGTTAATATATATTAAGAACAATAAGTGGCCTAAGACTGAGCCCTGTGGGATACAGTTCTTAATATCTTTCCATTTAGAGGACTCTGGTGGTATTTGGAGACTATCTGTACTGTGAATTTCAATCTTCTGCATTCTTCCAGTTAAGTATGAATTAAACTATTTGTGCACTGTCCCACTCATACCACAATACTTAAGCTTATCTAAAAGTATTTCCTGATTCACACAATCAAAAGCCTTCGAGCGATCGCAAAATATTCCAGTGGGTGATGTTTGGTTATTCAATCCATTTAATATTTGATCGATGGAAGCATATATAACATTTTCTGCTGATAAGCCTTTCGAAAGACCAAATTGACATTTTGTTAGTACTTCATTTTTACAAATATGTGATGCTACTCTTGAATACATGACTTTTTCAAGAATTTTGGATAAAGCTGTCAGAAGTGAGATTGGGCAATAGTTATTAGCAGGAGATCTATCCTCTTTTTTATGCAATGGTTTAACAATAGCATATTTCATTCTATCTCGGAAAATGTCCTGCTTCAGTGAGATACTACATATGTGGCTGAGAATCTTACTTATTTGTTGGGAACAAGTTTTCGTACTCTGTTGGAAATGTCATCAAGTCCATGTGAGCTTTTTCTTTTGAGTCAACTTACAATTTTCATAATTTCAATAGGAGAGGTGACTTGAATTCCAATTTTATCAAATTGCATAAGTACTGCCTCTTCCAAACAGTGCATTGCATTTTCTAATGAATAGCTGGATCGATTTTTCTCTACACCACTTAAAAATGATTATTAAAAATGTTTTCTACTTCTAATGAATAGCTGGATCGATTTTTCTCTGCACGACTTATAAATGATTATTAAAAATGTTTTCTACTTCTAACTTCTTGTTAACAAACTTTTCATTGTGTTTGATAGTAATACAGTCTTCCTATGCTCTCGGTTGCCCTGTTTCCCTTTTAATAATATTCCAAATTGTTTTAGTATTATTATCAGATGCGCTAATCTCTGACATAATGCCCATACTTCTGGCCTTTTTTATAACTTTTCTTAATACAGTGCAGTAGTTTTTATATTTCACTGTTTCAGGATCATTACTCCTTCTAGCTATAAGATACATCTCCCTTTTATGTTTACAAGATATTTTTATCCCTCTAATAAGCCATGGCTTTTTACATGATTTCTTACAATTATATTTCACTTTTTTCTTATGGAAACTGTTTTCAAATATACTCACAAAGATATCATCAAATAAGTTAAATTTTAAATTAGTATCTTGTTCCCTGTACACCTCATCCCAGTCTGACTGATTGTTAAATGTGTGCACTATTGTGGAGAATTGTTTCACATTACTCTATGGAGCTATATCATATATTGTAACTAGCTGTGCATCATGATCAGACAGACCATTCTTAGAAGAAAAATGTTTATTTGATTAAATTTATCTTGGTTTATGGAGACATTAACTATCAGTGTGCTGGTTTCCTGTACCACCTGAGTAGGAAAATCAGTAACTGATGTCAAATTGAAAGAACCAAGTAATACTTCAAGGTCAACTTTTCTATCGGACTCTTTCAGAAAATCTACATTGAAATCCCAGAAAGCAATAATTTGCTTTCCTCTTTCTGACAGATAACACTACGAAGAATCCAAGTTTTTTTAAAAATAGTTGAAAATTTTCCAATAGGGACATATATGGTTACAATCACAAAAGTGCCATTATTTAGTTTAAGCTCACATGCACATGCTTCTATATGTTGCTCTATGCAACATTTTTTAGTTTCCAAATTTTTCACATTCTGGCAGATTTTAATATACATATGACAACTACTCCTCTCTCCATAGTGTTTACATTTACATGTGCTGAAAGCTTATATCCACCTACATTTACGATTTCCATACCTGTCACTATATGATTTTCAGACATCTATTCCACCTGCCATTTTCCAGCAATGTTCATTTGTCTAGCTAAAAGCTGTAGTAGAAAATACTAGACCACTACTGTCTGTTGCAGATCGCGACATACATAGAATTTTCTGGTAAACGGGATGTGGCTAGCTACACAATGTAAATTTTAGGTGTATTTTTACGATAGAGATCACAGTTAATACTGCCAAGTCCATATCAAGTGGCAACACAATGTAAAGTTCACATGCACACCACAATCACACACGTAGCCAGTTTGTGGTATTTACACCCGTTATCTAAGTTAACAGAGTTCACCGGATCGTTTAGTTATGAAAATCCTCGCTCAAATGTTGTGCACTCTGCTCTACAAGTAATACCTGTTCCAGTCTTAGATCGCATAACACGGCACGCGGTTTTAATTAACAGTCAAAAGCAATAATTTTGATATTCCGTCCGAAATTCCACTATACCGTTCACTTAAATACGCTTTGTACTACTTCTCGAACTTGTAATTAGCATTTTTCCGCCATTTTACAGTACTGTTGTCGGAGCTACTTTCAATGAGATGTTACTAGTTCGAACCCTCAGCCCCGACCACCCTAGATCACACCAAAGGCTTTGGTCCCAGCCTACATTGGCGCGAGCCTGCATTTTCCTGATTGGCTGATATCACAAACAGCAAATCAGCTTGCAGTATTATCCCGCACTAACCCACGCCTTACTTCAGTGACCAATCATAGTAAAACATTTCTTTCTGTGGCAATTGCTAAGTAAATAAATTTAGAAAAGGGTGAAATATAAAATTACTCCTTCTGAAATTACCGATTAGTTTGTGTTCTCACGATTTATTATTACCATAAGCTGACTGCACATTTAATTATAGTAAATCCCCTGTATAGTCTAACTGGTACTTCATGAATAAACAAAACAATTTTCATTTGCTTCTGTTCTTCCTCACTCATATAACACTCACACTGCTAATTACTACACATATAAAACAATTACAATTATTGAAATACATTAGATATTAATCAAACATAACTTTACAACATGGTTTTGACTACGACTGATAGCATTGTCCGTCAATTGCTGACCTTTGCCACCTACTAGTGCAACTACGTGCAGCTCTGTAACTCAGGTCCATGTCAGCTGGTGACACCTGTCGATAACTCAGTCCTATATAACGATATTGTCCTAACAAGTGACAGGAGCGATGCGAAAGCGCTACGCCTCACATCCCCATTTCTAAATCTTCTAAACAAACAAGAAGCTGATCTACTTTGTTTTTCATTCCACTGATATTCCAAAGCAATATATTAACATTATTTTTCACTGTGGTTTTAGGAGAATCTTGTGACATACTAACATTATTTTTCACTGTACTGTTATGAGAATCTTGTGATATTTTCACATCTGTAGTACGTGCCTGTCTGAACTTCTCATCAAGCTTAATTTCAATCAATGTAGGATGATTGGACACTGATCTTAGCCTAAAAACAACCTTAGAAGTTAGAAGATGAGAACTCGATTTTAAAAAGGAAGAAAACTCTTGTTGAAGAAGAATGTACCACTTCATTGATTTCTAGTTTTTCTTCTTGTAGAGTAACTTGTGCCATATTTGTCACAGCCACTGTTAGAACATCATTAACAAATAAGGGCAGACCTATAGTTCCAGGAACTAAGTACAACAGATGATTGGAACATTTTTTTCAATTAGCATTACTGATTTTCAGATCAATATTCCGATAACTAGTGACAAAGTGCTTTTATTGCTTCTGATAACAGAAATGAGACATGTGCATACTTTCAGACAATAAAAAACATGTTCTTCATAATGAGATTTTCTGCTTATGAAATAATAGAAATTGATCCTGAAAGAAATTTATCTTGAAAGCATAAATTGCCTTTGCCATTCATCTATCATGTTTATAGCCCCTGGAATACAGGAAGATTTCCTGTACTTTGGAATGCCACCAAGAATGACCATTCTTAACGGCAAAAATTCTAATTATAATTCCACTGCTGTATCTGTGTGGAAATATGATGTTCAAGAATCCAACAGTGGCAGAGCAGACAACATCTGGCATTTCATTACCACCATCAGCTTCTTTAAATTTTTTGAAGAGCGTCACATCTACAGCAGACACTGCAGCGACTGGTGTGTCAACGTGGCTCCTCAAAAGTATAGTGACAAAAGGGGATGTACAAAAGTAATGATTGGACAAGAACATGTACAAGTATATTCTTTAACACTTGAGTTGTTACACACCTATCAACCCTTTAAAATTGTAATATAATATTTTTAAAATTGTATGTATTTGCAAAACTAAGAAATCTTGATGAATAGTTTATGTATCTTTCATCTGTGAATAATTTCAGTATTGCATTTTAAATCTGTTGGTATGGACAGAGGCCACTCTTCAATGCTGCAGGAATTTGCACCAATAAAATCTTTTAAAATTCGTGGCATTGTAGGCTCCCCGGTGGTCCTGGTCGCATACGGTGGACTGGATGGCAGAGCAGTGATTCTGACTGATAATATGCCCAAGATAAGTCACTTGCGTCTGAGAAAATTTACATTTCTCGACATTAAGCGTACGATTTGGCGCTCTTAGCCTACTAAATACTTCGTTCAGTCATTCCACATGCTTAAGCACAACCCACATATAAAAAATGTGAGAACAAGACGTGCTTGATCATGTGGGTGAAAGTAGCACGTGGGAAGTCAGAGTAACTAAATTCCAAGACATATGTACCTCTGACAAAAGCAGATAAAGGAAACTCTTTCATAGCAATCTGTAAGAACAATTACATAACCAAAACTGTGTGTCCTTTTCTAGAGAATCAAATTAAAGATCTGACAAAGAAGTTCCAGGTACATTAAAAGCAAAACTAGAAGATGTGCAGTTTTTATTTAGTCTCAGTAAAAAAATTTGATTAATTAGGATGAATCCGAAAACACCAGAAGAAAGAGTGCAGATAAAGCAGCATAAAGACAGTTAATGAGATCTTGAATAAAGTTTTACATTATTAGTTGAAGTCAGCATACAGATTCTACGAGGATGTAATGTCAAAACTACTGTTTGCTTTATGAATGATATGAAAGACACAGAAATTCTAGAGGATACCATCCAGCCCCATTAGACATTGTTGTAGTTCAGCCACTACTTTCTGGTACCTCTAATAAAATTACACCTCCACCGCAACAGTTCAAAGAACCCTTAGAAACCGATGGTACACAAAACACCATCATCTCATTTGTAGCAAATGAACTTTTCACCTGTCTATGCATTGAGAGCTCTGCCAGGCCGCGTATCGCAATAACGATGAAGAAGTAAAAGGAGAGGGCTACTGCAGGGTTGGCTGCTAATTTCCACACCTTCAAGTGAGAGACTTGATATACCCTACACAGAAGCAGTATATCTGTACAACAAATGAGCACCTATCCATTATAAATACCGATCATTTCTAGTCTAAGGGTTTCTAGTCAGGTAGTAGCAACCATGAGGAGAGGGCCATAACAGGCCAAGGCGCGATATGGTTCTTGAAGTAACCACCGTGTGTTTGGGCATTCTCTACCATTGCATCCGATTGCATGTTCTGAGTCCAGCTCCTTGGCCTTGACACTCACCCCAGTCACAGCAGACGTCTGTCCTGGAGAGTGGCCATTCGAGACAAAGGTGATGTAGCTGCTCACCCATCTATGCTGGTGCAGGAGTCCTGGTGCTACACGCCTTTGCTCCCAAGGACGAATGCCATTTCTGAGGGCTGACTTCCCATGCAACAATTACAGCAGGCCTCTGGGCCATTGAAATGCTTTGCCACAAACTGGTATTAAGAACAACTGTGGCATTTCCCTCGTCAGCAGGAAGCAACGAAAGATCTTCATCTGTCTCCAATGCACTGAGACCCTCTCTCCCTGCTCTGTTGATGTTGGATTTGGGAGGTTTGGCTGAGGCTAAGACGTGACTGGTGGTAAAGTCTTACATCGTCGGCGTCGTCTTGTGAGAGACGCCTATGCCACTCCACTAATGAACTCCATGATATGTACAGCACACGGCATAGATGTGAAATTCAATGCTTTATTGACGGTCGAGATGGCTCCTTCATTCAAGTTCTTGACAGACACGTTGATGACAGTGCACGCCACTCCATGAGACGACACCGATCTTTGTGTGGTTGCAAGTTGCTCGAATTTCTTTGTATGTTCCGTCATCGTAATGCTATTGTGAGCTCTTTGATGAGCTGCCGTCAACATTTAGGCCCATCCCCAGTCGAGAGATGAAAGGACCACAGATAAAAAGGTATGCCAATTATATAAACTGTATGCATTAATATCCAGTTCATACCTTGTATTTCGTATCCTGTCTTTGACGATGGCCAGGTTAGTCTTCTGTAAAATATTACTCGGTCACGCCGACCTTATGTGATGTTTTACGAGAGAAAACTCCCCGACAGCATTACAGAAATGCCAAATTACAACAAAACTGTGCACACTTCGCGCGCAGCTCCTCCAGTTGACGAATCTGACACACAATGTCCTCCCTTTAGAGGAAATTTATATGAGAAAGAAATCTTTCGCGCCGACACTGTTGTATAAAACATTTTCAGACTTCTTGCTGTGTTTATTCAGGGCAAAATCTCGGGCTTTCAACGATTTCCACCATCGTCTTCCTCGGCACCAACTGACTGTGAAAATTGCTGCTATGGTGGCCTTATATAGCCCAAAGACGACTTCTGATTGATTGGTAGTTACATCAGGCTGTCCTAGAAGGTGAAAACGTCTGCACTGCTGCTCCACCGCTCCTGTCGTAGTGTCAATATTGCGATTAATATCTCTGGAACTGCTCTACATCGAGAGCTCGCTTCCATGCCCCGCTAAGATTTATCCGTCATGACGATTGAAAGTTTTCTCACACATTCTTATTTCTAAAGCATCTTGAATTATAGAGACCCAGTCTCTGGGAGCCCGGGAAGAAACTTTTGTTTCGTCAAACAATATTTTATGTTTGTTTGTAAGGCTGTGCTCAGCAGCTACAGACTCCATCGGTTCTCGATTTTTAAAATGCTGTTGATGTTCTGCACAGTAGTCGAAAACGGTGCAGATTGACTGACCGATGTAAGTGTTTCACCCTCACATAGGATGTTGTAAATCCCTTGAATCCTGAGGCCGAGCTAAATCTGATACCTTCTTTTCCCAGTATGCTGCCTATCTTGCTAGATGTAGCGCCACAGAAGGGAAGGAAAGCAATCAGTGACGACTCACCATATGAATGTTCGATATTTTCCCGTTTCCTTTTCTTGCAGAACACAGATTTGATATCAGGTGACCCATAGTTATTCTTTCGAAACACATACTTCAGATGATTGATTTTTGAATACAAGTGGTCCTCGTCTGACCTCTTAGACTCTAAGGATTATCTAAAGTTCACAATGAAATATTCAATTTTGGCCAATCGTTAGTGTCATTGTTTCTCCTACCTAATGGCTGGCCAAATTTTTAACTAAGTGAACATCAAATCAAAAAGTCACAGATGTTCATTGTGAAAACAGAAATGGCAAGAAGTACTAGAATGTTTTATACAACAGTCGTGTCATGAAACACTTCATCCTTATGTAGTTATTCTGATGTCCTCCATATTTAGCTATGCTTAGAATTGTTGTTGACACGCTATTAGCTTTTCAATTAATTAATATCATTGAGAAAGTGCTGGTAACAAACAAAAGTGGTAAGATTTTAGTTGTTATGTTTCGAAGTGTATGCATTTTTTCATCTGAAAGTGCAATTACAAGTATGCATTCTGTTGGCACAAGTGGCATGCAAATATTTCACACAGTTGTTTGGCTATTTACATTATCACTGCACATATGGTTTGCATCTATTTACAAGTGCACATAGTGCACAACTATGTTAGTGTACATGGTGTGCAGTTTTACATCTGTTTACATTAACACTGCAGACATGGTGTGCATATTTTTACAAGCGTATATAGTGCACAACTATGAGTGTATATGAAGTATGCATTCATATTTACACCAAGAAAAATATTTACACAATGATAAACATACCACATCACTTCACATACAACCACTGCCAGGAACTTAAATGTGATTTGCAGAGTGTCCATGGTAGATGCAGAAAAAACTCTGGGAAATACTAATAAGGCACAATAAGACGAAATGAAACTGCTACATCTGTATGCTGTCCCATTAAAACCAACAGCCATGGAGAGACTTCAGTCCCGGAAATTTGGCTCCCTATGGAGAGTCACTAGTGGCGCTATTCACACACTTTCTCCCACTCTCTTATTCACACCACCCTCATCAAGTGAATAGCTTGAATATGGGCGAGTTTCAGTCCCATCCTCACAAATGATCTGTTTATTCTCATGAGGCGACAGACCGATTTTTGATTTCAGCACAGTGTAAACCTCATGCTCTTGTGATTGAATATTTGTTTGCTGTACCATATGCTGTGGCTGCAGTGGAGTACCACTAACACCACTGTGCAGGCACTGCAAGTAGTTTTCAGTTGTGAGGGTTCCTGATGCTGCACGGTGCATATAATTTGCCAGCCTCTGGATGGCACCTCCCAATGTGCGATATGCATACATTTTAGATCTACAACCAACAAGCTCTACAATCAGCATGCCATCCAACTTGTCTCTCATAAGCTGGTAATTTATTTCTCCTATAAAACAATACCATAAGGATTACAGCCGCATAGGAAGATGTGTCGAATGCATTGTCATAGCACTTCATTACTTCATATGGATTGCAGCCCTTCACCCAACAAATGAACCTGTCTGTATCCATATAAAGTAACTTAGGATGAGCAAAACGAATATTCGCAAATCCATAATGAAATTGGCACATGTGGAGTTTCGACAGGCCTAATGCGCACCTCCCCACATACACAGGTTTCATGAAATCTGGTGCAGTCTTCACCATCTCCACAGCAACAAAATTCTTATTGATGATAGTAACCTGTTTGAAATATAGTCTGGTGATACATTTCCTTTCCCATAGTGTTCTAATAAGAATTTCTGGTGTTTTCACAAATTTTTCATTGCCTTGTTGAAAATTGCGTTATTTACTGATTTCAAACAATCTTCTTCGAAATTACTCTTCGCATAAGCCCTCATTTTGGTATTTAAATCAATACACTCTTTCAAAAAGTGTGATTGTTTGAAGGAGATATTATGACTGATTCGAACCAGCTCAGTCCCTAAGCTGAGACATTACTGGAGGTTTCTGTAATGCAAGATATATCATTCCTTGTTCCCAAGTGGTGTCACCAGGTTAGGGATAGAGCCTCCTTGTGAAACTAGCTACTCTGGACATAGTGGAAAACCACTGTGTGCATCACACAAACTAATAGGGTATTTCAGATCAGCCTCCACAACATACCCCACACCAGAATCAGCCGCCTAACCATGGATATTTCCTCCTAATCCGACGCTTTCGTCTTTGGAGAACTATTGAAACTCACCCCTTGGCAGCATTTGTCACATGGCATGCCGTTGAACTTATTCAAATCTAACTCTGTGATATAGCTTGAAACAGATAGGTTGAACCTTTCGTCCATCCACAGGTTATTTGCTCTGTCATGCCTTTGGACACATTTGCAAAGTCCCCTACAGATTCTGCACTCAAAGAAATGAGGATCCAACATTGTGACAAAAGATGTGACAATGTTGCACTGTCTTCACGGCGGAAAGTTCAAATTTTGGCATCGAAATACGTCATCTGGACTACCTCACAGTAACCTAACCCCATACACCTCCACTCCCCCTCCCCCCCCCCCCACTCCTCCTCCACTACCCCATCTGGAAATAGGGGGCAAAAGGACTAAGTCTGTGCTGGGCTGCTGGATAGGAAGGACATAAATTTTTATTTTGTAATCACTATTTTTTTAACATTTTAGTTGTCCTAGACAGTAGCTCCATCCAATACGTTCACCCTGAGGCCCAGAACCCAAATGACCTAGTTCACAATGCCATCACCAGAAAGCACTGTTGACCCTCCCCTCTCCCTCCCATCCTGTGACATAATCCAAGATGGCAGTCTGGGGAAAAATTCCAGGAAATTCTATAACTCTGTGTCTACCTGCTGGATGCAGAGGATGGACATAATTGGTCACTGTGATCAATGGATGAGATGTCTGTGCTGGAGAATGAGGATTTTAATGCTTATACTAGCTGCAATCATACAGTTGGGGACTGTATCGATAACCATCTGCAAGATGTTTGGAAAGCAATGATATTTGTTGCAGACGAATATGCTTCATCAAATAATGATACTGCGACAAGCTATGTTGTGGCGCATTTAATTAGTGTGGGTTGCCTACATCATGGGTAGGTGTGTAGTCTGGGGCAAACCTATTGTTCTCCTTTGATAGGCACTTAATCTATTCTTCTCCTTTGATTGACAGGCCCTTAACCTATTGTTCTGCTAAAAGGATCCTTTCTTTTGATTGACAGATCCTTAACCTGTTGTAAGCATAGCATACTGTATTAATGCCAAACATGCCTCCATGAAATGCTTCAATTGCAATACACATGTTTGAAGTGTACACTGTACAGTTTTCCTACATAAAAGTGATGTGCTCAAAACTATGTATAAAATGTTTCAAAGTCAATGGCCAAAAACTAATTAAATGAAAGAAAGCCTATTTGCAATGGATGTGTACAAATTGAGAAAACTCATTTTTCTCTCACTAATGCCACAAGTTAAGTTTCGCCAAATTAAATAAGTTTCTTTGTACTCAAGTTGATCTGATACCACTCTGGCACTTTTTCATCATGATGCTACCAAGCATTAGTGATGGGGTGTACTTGGAGAAGATACTCAAGGATGTTCCATTTTTAGATCACCTACAATACTCAAGACATTTCAGTAAGTGTAAAACCCCTAGAAAGTTTTAACATGTTGCATACACTCTACAATATTTCATAGTTTTCCATACTATGTATGAGACAGAAAGTGTTTGTGCTCTCAGTAGTGCCACAATTATGAAACTTTTTGAGGAGGTAGGAGACGTGCTACATGTTGTATCACTTGAGGTGAGTCTCCTATCCTGCCCTAAAATTAACAAAATATATTCTTACAAGGTTACTGCACAGCTGTTTAATTTCTGTATGTTCTATATGTGACACCTCTGTCACCTATGTTCATGAGATAGTAATATCACCTCAACACAAACACATTACCATACCACATGAGAGAGATTACCATATTTGTACATAAAATATATCCTAAAATGGTAGTAAGTGCTTGTCTTTGAGCTGATGGGTTTTCAACAAATTACTTGAGAGTACAGGGAACAAATGGAAGATAAGTTAAAAAATTAAAAAAGTGGTAACCAACACAAATACATGTACATGTGAGATGATAAATTTTATTCTGACTTTTTCACAACGATATGGAACATTTGAAACACTTTACAGCATTATAAAGAGAATGAATAAATAGTTAACATGTCAGAGACTGAGCAGAAACTCAGATTGCACAAGGAAATGGCAGGTACTCCGCCATGGCGTATTCAGAGGAACCAACAAAAGTATTTACCTAAAGGAAATAAAGGAACCCACATAAAACATAAATCAGGATGTTATAACAGGCGAAGGATCTCAATGCTGCTGAACCGAAATTCGAGGCCATTATCACTCTGCAATTTTCTCAGTAATTTAACATATGACCACAAATACAAATATATAAATATCCGAACATAATATAGTAGTTGTCACAGCAATACAACAAACATCAATAATTCAGAATATAGGTATACACAGAACGTTTAAAGGTCCTCTAAGGGCAGGACAGGTGGTCGGCTGTGGCCTTAATTCTAGCAATACCAACTCATCTTCAATTATATGTATTGGGGGAAGTGAGGGTACTGTATTTCCACCCTAAGATTATCTGTTAATTGTTGTCGACATATTATCAAATTTTAAACAAATACTGATGTATAAGTAGGGCCCCAAACTTAAAAATATTTTATGTGACTGTCACTGTGGAAAGTCACATGTACTAGTATGGTGTCAAATTTTGGGTTAAGTTTAACCACAAAATTTAAAACATTTGTGGAATACAGTCGAAAATATATAAAATGGTATCTAATTACCCCCCACCCCCTGCGCCCGCCCGACCTCTTCATATTGGCAACTATTGGTAGTAGTAGCAACAACACAAAGAAAAACAAGAACACGGAATGAAAGTCCGGAAAGAGAGTGACACTTGTTCCATAACATCAAGAATTGCAGAGAAATGAGAGAATAGAATCCCTTTATTTGCCATCCCCTCTCACAGATATTCCACCTTCATTTCCGTAGCAGTACGAAAATATTCGTTCACTCCAGTTACTATTCTCTCTGGAAATATCACCGGGGTCTACGACCTTTAACTGGAGTCACCGAGTCAGGAACATCAAGACACACAGTTATTCTGTTACAAACTTCCAGGTTACCTGTATCGGTAGATCGATAACTGCCAGAGAACTAGAACTGCGAGCCAATAACGATAACTGCCAGTGAAAAATACCGATCTCTGACAGTTATTTCACTAGTCGCTCGAATTCCTTATGGTAACTCTCAAAATGAATAAATGTGTGTTAAATCTTATGGGACTTAACTGCTAAGGTCACGAGTTCCTAAGCTTCCACACTACTTAACCTAAATTATCCTTAGGTCAAACACACACACCCATGCATGACAGAGGACTCGAACTTCCGCAGGGACCAGGCGCCCAGTCCATGACTGCAGCGCCTAAGACCCTCGGCTAATCCCGCGGCTATGGTAACTCTACTTGTACTACCCGTTGTGAAGACATCGTTATTTTGCGATATATATATATATATATATATATATATATATATATATATATATATATATATATATATATATATATATCTTGTTTTTTTTCTCCATCTGTTCATATGTCTTTGATGTTGTAGCGCATTTTTTTCCTTTTGTCCTGTAATATAGGGATAAAAGTTGTTTCCTGGATGTAATATCTAACAGGAAATTATTTCTTTTTTGTAAGTAGATAAATATGTTTAGAGTTTATTGATTGTGGAAAGCTTTAATTTTTTGTGTTTATCGTTTACTGAATAAGTTTGGTAGAAAATAGTTGTGTGAAGATATATGTAATTTACTTTGATATTGTATAAACTGTGGGCGAGAGTATTGAGAAAGAGAGAGAGCAATATCGATAGTCGATCCAACAAAGGGGGTGTGTGTTGTTGGATAGCTAGAGAGCCGGACACATGTTTTACTGTGGGAGTTGTGACTTTTACAAACTGGTGAAGATTGAGTTTAGTGGCAAGCGATGTACGTTTTGAATGACTGTTTTATACCAGTACGTGATATGATAATAGCGAGTGTAGAAACCGAGCGAAGTAAATACTGAGACTGTGCTGTGAGAGGAAGTAACTATGACAATGCAACCGAGAATGGGCGGTATTGTAGCTCTGTGTCTGTGAATTGAACTCCACTTATATTTTGACTGTGTTTTTGTACACTGAAGTACTGTGAACTTACTTACTTATTCGCGTTTCGATGAACTGTCGGACGCCTATAATCAGTAATAGTCGTTCTGAACTTACGCGAACTGTCTATTGTGTGTGAGTACATTCCCGCCCAGGACGGTTTTTCGCGATAGCGGCAGTCATAAGACGAATTGACTTTCTATAGAACTCGCCGTCGACAAGTTTATAAACTGTGTGTGGCATAAGTAAACTTAAATTGCGTGTGCCAGAAACATTTATACTGTGCACATACGGACATCTGTAACAACAATTATATCGACCAATCTGTGGCCTGCAAAACGCCACTGTAATCAGATTTGGAGCTTAATGAATACCAACGCCCGCCTGATTACGAGGAAAAATCATCAGCTGCAATCACACGACCGTGGGAGCAGATCTCAGCGTTTCACCAGGACCAGCCAGCTGCCGTCGATATCGCGACCATCGTCACAACCCACAAGATAAGATTTAAAAACAGCTCTCTCCTTTCAAAGACTCAAAATTTTTGCAAACAATTTTAATTTCCTTTTGGCTGACATACACGTAACATTTGTTTTCTTTATAATAAAAGTGTTCCCTACAAAGTGGTGTGTTCTATGTAGACATTGTTGACTTT
The DNA here is from genome assembly GCF_023897955.1 of Schistocerca gregaria. Classification (NCBI taxonomy): domain Eukaryota; kingdom Metazoa; phylum Arthropoda; class Insecta; order Orthoptera; family Acrididae; genus Schistocerca; species Schistocerca gregaria. The sequence continues at coordinate 739,699,658 of NC_064920.1, read as the reverse complement.
CATTAGCAGTAGCCATTTCCCTTCTAATTATTTCCATTTTTTTACATTTTAAATCCGCTGCCGCTGCATGAGTGTTTTTTTTTTTTTTAACTTTTGGAGGGTATGTGTCTAAATTCGTGTGCCGTAGCATTTACCAGAAATATTGTAATGCTTTGCTACTTGGACAAGGGCGCCCGCCATTAATTCCTTAAACGTCGACCAATGACAGTGAAGCTCGCTTGCTATTGCTGATAACATTCTATAGTGGGTAATTCAAAGGCGGGTAGCTGTCAAACCACATGGGTTGTGATTACTTTGAATGAGAGTCATGTAAAATTGTGGGTTCATCACTCAACTTTAGTATTCTTTTGTATATTGATGTTAGAAACAATTTTTTGTCAGTGTCCATAAATCTTATTTAATATGGTTATTCTATGCTAAACTGGGATAAATGCACGGTCAGATATTGTGTTGGGAAGTAAAATTTGGAGAAACGTCCATTTAGATAGGGCTTGATTTGGACTGCATTAGTTAACACGGTATTTTTCGGGTATTTTGGCGATACTTAATGACAGGTTAGAACCGCAGTCGTCACACCGTCCAAGCTAAATTAAACTGTAAGGCGTTGGCTCAAGGGATCGACTGTTCTTGTTAATGCCTGTACTGCAGCTCCTGTCAGCCACTGCTTGGACATTAACTTTATTTAATGGTTTGTGCTAAAAGTAACGAAGGCGCACGAAATAGTACACAGTTCTTATCAACAGATGGAGCACAGTCTCACAGTTATTCCCATGGCCTATAGAACGCCTTCCAAATGGTCTATCCCTCTCCTTCGTTTGTAGCCAGACCTCCAATGAGTGACGCGAAAGCGTAGTACGATCTTAGGTCAACAGATGGCGCGAGATTGAAATAACTGCCAGAATCAGATGAACGGTTATCTCAGTAACCGTTTCTTCTCAGTAACCAGTTATTTCTATCAGTTACGTTATTTTTTGCCACCTCCAAGTTCAGTTCTAGTGGGACCGTGCCAGAGACCGGAGGTGCTGCTTCCAGGACATGAAGTTTGGTAAGCATGAACGCCGACATGCCCTGTAGATTCGCGCCCTGCGGCCCAGAGGGAACCTTATAGGTCTTGCAGGTTTTATTCCTTTAGTATGGGAGGTTACCAAGTGATTCACTTACAGTAGCATCTTTCTTAGTCTTTGGCTGATTCCTGGTGGTGGTCGTTGCATGCCTGCAACCCCTTCCTTTAGAAATTTGGACCCCATTTGATAATACGGCGATCGTTAATAAAATTCCTTTTCTCCTGCTATCGTGGCTTGTTATGAACATACGTTGGGGCAGGCTGCTGTACTCGAATCTTTCTTCCCCCACCCCCATTTGCTTATATTATTGTTCAATTTTCAACTGTTTAATAAAAGAGTCCTTTCATCTTACATTCTCCCTTTCATTACGTGAAATCACCCCTAGTGTCACAGAACCATGCAGAACTACAACGGTTGCTATAAGGTCGTGCTGGTCTCACACCATTAACGATAGGATAAAGATTCAATATACCTGCGCCTGGCACGACCATTGCACACATGACACCGATAGCAGTAGTAATCACGTTCAATTATTCCCCATTGATAAACTGGGAAGTGTTAACGGTTCAGTGTGAGTACGTGAGCACTAAATCCACTTGATGTGGTGGAAGTAATAGCCTCTGTATTCCCTTGCTGGTTTGGACAAAAATAAAAAATCACAGCCCCTACAGCAAGGAATAGTAATCTGAAAATAACGAGCCACCGCTCTTACATGTCCCATCTCAAACTTCGCTCAACATTGTTTGGTGTCACCAGCATTTAATTATAGGCGAATTATTTTATTTGGTAGGGGAAGTGTGATATATTTGCCGTGATCAGCAGGTTCATAAAGTATGTGCAGTGTTCAGTGTTCCTACATGTGCAAAGAAAATGGCTTTGTCCTGTCATAAGGACGGTATGATATGTCATGGAAAACTGTGATAACTACTTGGGGAGAGGGGGTAGAGGTTAAAAGATATTTTTTATGTGGAAAAAAATTGTCCGGGAATAAGCATTAGACAGATCAGGAACTGGTATTTCCGCTACTTCACTCATTGTCAAATGTCGTCATATTGAGGCTGCAATAGTAGTATTTGAGTGTAAGCACAGTGATAAAATATATGTGGGTGGTTTCATAGGATGATTCAGCCTGGCGTGTGGGGAGGACGTGTTGGCGGTAGGTAGCCTGCGGCACCGGGATTGACATTTCCGGTTTACAGTGGGAGGCATCGGAACTAGAGAGGCCGGTCGAGTACAGGTATGTAGCTGATCTAACCATGCCACCTCCAGGCGGCTGTTTAGCGAACTAATACTAAGTACGTGTTGGGAAGCCTTTGTGGTCGCGTGTTCTCCATGAAAAAAATCAAATGGCTCTGAGCACTATGGGACTTAACATCTGTGGTCATCAGTCCCCTAGAACTTAGAACTACTTAAACCTAACTAACCTAAGGACATCACACACATCCATGCCTGAGGCAGGATTCGAACCTGCGACCGTAGTGGTCACGCGGTTCCAGACTGAAGCGCCTAGAACCGCTCAGCCACAGCGGCCGGCTCTCCATGAAAATTTGAGAAGAATCAATATGGGGGTTTGTTTGCACAGGACATTTATTCCCTGCCATATAAATTGTCTAGTTGACTGCTTCTACACATTTCCCATCTTTATTTGATTGAAAGAAGATCGACTGTGGTGTGTGTTGTGTGCATCTAGATGGTAAAAAACAGGTGGAAACACGTTTGCTGGTTCTCTAGACATGAGAAACACCTTAGATGACTTTGTAAATCATAAGGTTGCTTTAGAATATGTTATATAATTGACATCGGTAGTCCTTAAAAAAGTATGAGTGAAACAACAATTTCCTCTATTTTTACAAATTATCATGTAAAGATCTTCACAGAGGAGAGAAGTTTCTAGTTACTCAGTGGTTTGCAGCACATACTACCTCACTGTACCTAAAGCTTTGTGTTTCTTGAGATATAATTTCCACTCTTTATCTTCAGAATTAATCTGTGGAAGTGATCGATAGCATACTGTTATGTGCTTGATATCGAGAACCAACGCGTAAATTGTATGACATTCTGGCAAACCATGTGAAAATATATACGTTCTTGTTATCCCAAAGTCTAGGGGTGGCTGTAGAAAGCATGGCAGCAGGCATGCAAGCAGATGGGGGCTGAAACTGTAACGTCTTTGTGCCAAGGGGAACCAGCCCAGCCTTTGTACACCAGTTTGGCGAGAGATCTTGAGGAAGCTCTGATGGCATTCTAGACCAGCGTGTGTGGAGACAGTTGATTTGTGACTGTTGGACATGGTCGATGAGTGAGCAACCTCACGGGAAATATCCAGTACTGCGAGGAATATACATGGTACACTGGGGGGATCTGTCTGTCTTTGTGGTATATGTACGAGTGTCTGGTGGTCGATTGTTATATACAGGATGCAGAAGCGATGATTTTGTATGGTGCAGGATAGTAAGTCTGTGTTTACTACATCGATATGGTATGTGGTGAGATAGCCCTTTTGGAGAACGGTTTCACTCCAAAAAAATTCAAGCTTTCCTCGTCAGTAGCAGAGCAGTGAAATTCAGAAAGTGTCTTTGGTGATAGTTCATGAGTTTCATTGTCTGTAAACCACTCTTGCATGGTTTAACTGTCAGTGTAAAATGACTTCTGTATGTTTCTTTTCGGTACAAAATAAGGTTGCCGCTGAAAGTCTCATAATTTGTTTACCTACAGAAAGTGGCGGACGGTGCTCCCTCACCGTCAGCAGCAGCCGTTTGGCGGATAAATTCAGTAAGAACCAATCATAATGCTCCATTCACAGGACGTTCCATGGTGTCAGAGAGTTACAACACGTTCTTTGTGTAGGGCACAGGAGTCTCTACGGACTGGTTTCAACAAGATGGGGGAAAGGTAGTCTGAGAGTCACATGATGTTCAAGTAAAGCAGACAGGCAGGATGCTGTCCTTCACCCACCATTGTGGCTTTAGGGCATCTCTGGGCCAGCAGCTGTAAGACATCGAAAATTCACCGAAAATACCAACCATTTTTCTCGTTTGTAGAACAGTGCTTTGAAATCTTTTTGTGTAATTTTTCTGGTTTTCCACTCTGTGCTTAGACATAGTGAATAGTGTGAATAGTGTTTTATTCGTCTCATAACATACAATTTCTAATCATATGATTAGTGTACAGGAGACATGTCAAAAAATGGATAACACAACTTGGCCTGATTGGTACAAAGAATTTTAACGTTAATATAAACTCTTATTTTTCTTTCCTCCCTTTTGTGAAGCACAGCTACATTTACACACAAGACTACATGTAAATTTATCCTGCTCAAATGTTCAGTTCATCCTTCATGAACTTCTGAACAGTGTAGTAGCAGCGTTTGACAAGTATATCATATAGCTTTGTTTTCAGTGTCTCTAGGTTCATACTCAGAACATTCTTTCCTTTTAGCTTGTTATAAATTTTCATTGCCATATACTGAGGAGACTGCGCATATAAGTTCAAGTGATGAGTGGGAAGCATAAAATTATCTTTTTTTCTCATGTCGAAACAGTTTTTCTTGAATAACTCAAAATTGCTTTGCAGAAAGATGATAATATCATAGATGTATAAGGATGCAACTGTCAGTAACTGTTGTTTTTCGATTAGTGGGTGACATGATGTCCTTGAATGGGCAGTACACATATTCCTTATTATTCTTTTCTGTAACTTCAGTATGCGCAATATATTTGCTTGAATTTCCCCAAAAAATAATACCATACCTTACAACTGATTGGTATGCAATTTTCCTTGTATTCATGTATGTTGCACTAGCTAATATTTGCACAGCAAATGCAAAGCTTTGGCAAGATAGGAATAACGTTACCATTAGAAACCATTATACTGTACACAAGAACATTCTGTTTCGCCACTCCCGCCCTGACAGCAACAACTGGTTATTATGTATTTCTGATGAACTTATTAACAAATTAGTTTGGTATACTCATTCAAGTTATGCACATTATGGAGCCAGAAAATGTTTTCTTATACACAGACAGAAATGTTATTTTGCCAACATGGAAAACCGTATTCGACGAGTTTTAGCGTCATGTAAAATCGGCCAGAAAGATAAATAAGACACGACTTCACATATTCCTCCGCTACATCCCATTGTACCGATTAGATTGAGACATATGGCAGCTGTAGACATTTTTGGTCCGATTCTCAGATTTAATACAGGTTTTTGTTATATCTTTGTCGCTGTTGAACTCACTTCGAAATTTCTTTCCTTCACTCCATTATGCAAAGCTACTGCTAAATCTATTTCGAATGCATTTGTAAAACACTTTTTATTCCTGAAAGTAATTTCCGACAATGGACCACAATTTCGAGCTGCAATATGGCCACGTATGTTACGATCTAGAAACATTTCTCCGATCTATATATCCAGGTATCACACTTCTTCGAACCCTTCTGAACGACTGATGAAAGAAATTGGTAAACTATGTAGACTATACTGCCATAAATGACATATTGATTGGGACACACACATACTCTCATTCCAGGATGTAATTAACTCCATACCAAATGAATCTACTATGCTATCGCTGACTGTTATATTGAAAAATATTGAACCACCCAACAAAATTAAAGAATTAGTATCCTTTCCTACATGTTGTCGACTACGCCACCATGAAATAATTGACATTGCGATCAAAACATCAAACCTGCCGCAGAGCGCCGGAGAAGACAGCAGAAACAGGTTGGTACACGCCGTGACCCCACATAGGACAGAAGATATTATTAGTTCTCACACACTATTTATCCAACAGAGGAAAGAGTAGATGCAGTAAATTTGAGCTTCTATACACTGGTCCTGATAGAATTCGCAGCATTTCTCACCCCAATCTAGTGCATGTCGAAACTCTGAGAACCAGAAAAACCAAGGGCAATCGCCATATTTACAATATTAAACCCTTTATTGAATGAACATACTTTATGATTTATCACTCTGTAATGGTATTTGCAGATACCTATATGGACACTTACTGATGATGATCATATTTTTTCTTGGCAAGTGCCTGACAAGGTAAGGTTAACAGGTCGCTTTTCTTGTTGGTATACCTCAGACATTTTTCCAGATAAACTTACATATTATAGGACCACTTATGCAATTATATCTATGTGACTACTTACTAATGATGATCATATGCTCTCTTGGCAAGTGCCCGGCAAGGTAAGGTTAGCAGTTCGCTTTTCTTGTCATTATATATCAGACTGTGCATATTTTCCATTTTTTTGTGTATGTATGATTGTTTTCCTATCGAAAGTCGAATTTTTCTCTGTATGCACTATGAAATCTTTAAGATGTAACAAACACCAGTTGACTTTGACATTTTTGCTATCTCAATATCTTGACTATTCTACATTTTTTGCTACTACATTATGATATTGTGTGTACATTTTTTGCACTTGAAAATTGTCAATGGTTTTGATCTAATACGTTGCTCTGTCTTGCTAGGCTGTATGCTTAGTTGTATCACTAGAAACAAGTTTTCATATAATGGGTATATGATTTAAATGCAAGATATTAATCGATATACATCATTTTCAGAAAGTAATAACGTGTAAAAGAAATAAATTAAGCAAACCACAGTAGTTTACTATGATATGGAAATTTCACCATTGACTAATTTTTTTCTTTCAGAATACGAGGCGATTATTGCAGGCTGTCAGACAGAACTACACATATTAATTTTAATGATGAGATATGCTAGAAGTAAGAAACTCTATAATATATGAAATAATGTATGAATAATTAATAGTTGTATGAGAACAATGTTAATATGAATAATGAAGTGTCTATTTTTTGCAGATGATAATAAATGATGATGAATAGTTGTATGAAGAATATGGTAATATTAATAATGAAGTTTTTCTTTGCAGATGATGATAATGATGAAGTTTATATATTTTCTGTTAGTTAAGAGATGCTATGTAGTTATTTAAGTATTCAAAAAAATGGTTCAAATGGCTCTGAGCACAGTGGGACTCAACATCTATGGTCATCAGTCCCCTAGAACTTACAACTACTTAAACCTAACTAACCTAAGGACATCACACACATCCATGCTCAAGGCAGGATTAGAACCTGCGACCGTAGCAGTCGCGCGGCTCTGGACTGAGTGCTTAGAACCGCTAGACCACTGTGGCTGGCCATTTAAGTATTCATGCAGTTCTTTTTGACAGTATGTCATATGTCGTGTAGTATAATGTCTGAATGTTTTGGGAAAGACAGCTAGAGTACATACATATTAAGTACACGTTTCATTACCTGTTAATTCAAAGTTTACTACTTTTCAGCATAATATACATTTGTTCTTTCAACTCAATAATCCACTTTGTATTTTTTTTCCAGCAGAAGCTTTTCATGATATTAATGTGCTACAAGCGCTTAGTTAGTAAACCTGTTCTAGTACTTGCATTTATTTTTTATCCAGTTGTCTCTAACATTCTTGAATGTGATCACATATACTCTACTTGTTTGATAATCTTGCTACAGCTGCCTCGTGATGAAAGACATTATTAATCCTTATTTCCAGCAATAAGTCAAAAGCAAATATTCTCATTGACCAGCAATAGACTATCGATCCCAACGCAATGCATTTCTAGCACAAAAAAATTACAAGTCCCAACTACTACCAGTGCACAAGTAAATAATGCTACCAGTTTTAGATACATTTCTAGTCCTAAATATAACGCAAATTTTTCTGGTGTATTAATTCCATTATGTCTATATATTATTGGACTAAACACCTTGAGTACTAGTTCCAATGTCTTACATTTTAAATATGTCTTATGTCACTTGCATGATATCATATATAAACGCTTGATGCTACATGCAATAACTCCTGTTTTGAGTGATGACTTCTGAATAATGCGTAATAAATGCTTTGTAAATGGCCAACGTGTGCCAATAATTACTGTAATGAAATGACTTATGAATGATGTTATGTAATACTCTATACATACTACATAAATGTTTTGTAAGCAGCCTGTGAATGCCAATGATTACTGCAATGAGATGACTTATGAATGATGTTATATAATACTCCATACATACTACATAAATGTTTTGTAAATAGCCTATGAATGCCAATGATTACTGCAATGAGATGACTTATCAATAATGTTCTGTAATACTCCATACATACCACATAAATGCTTTGTAACTGGCCAATGAGCGCCAATAATTACTGCAATGACATGCATTCTTAATAAAAATTTGTTATACTCCATAAATGAATGCCAATAATTTTTGCAATGAGATGACTTATAAATGATGTTATGTAATACTTCATATATATTACATAAATGATTTGTAAATAGCCAATGAGTGCCAATAATTACTGTAATGAGATGACTTACAATGCCAATTATTACTGTAATGAGATGACTTATAAATTATGTTTTGTAATACTGCATAAATCCTATGCCAATAATTATTGTAATGAGATGACTTATCATACCAATAATTAATACCTTGTAACTGGTCAATGAGTGCCAAAAATTACTGTAATGAGATGCGTTATGAATAATGTTTTGTAATACTGAATAAATGCTATGCCAATGTTTGCTGTAATGAGATGACTTATGATGCCAATTATTACTGCAATGAGATGACTTATGAATGATGTTATATAATACTCCATCATACTACATAAATGCTTTGTAACTAGCCAATGAGTGCTAATAATTATTCAAATCGATTGATACACTAGTGTAATTCTTAATAATGACTAGCACAAGATTTAATGTATCCTTCACCATCTATATAATTGCCAGCAATTACTGTGATATCCATATGTCCTATCCGTCTCATTGAGCACTATATTTGGTTTTTACACTAATTCTACGTTGATGTAAGAGTAAGGACTCTACGAAAATGTGGTGGTAACATCAAGCTGTCCACCACCTTGTACGATGGAGATGTTATTATGGACCTACTGTTTAGTGTACCTAATCTACTACAAAAATGATAACATACAAATTAATACAACATTTCAGTGTCTTGCTTACACTGATAAATACTTCAAGGAAGAGAACTTCAGATTATCTCACTTCATGTTGTGCTTCTGTAGAAAGATATGGACTTTTAGTGCAGCTATGTGCAACCCACTGTGCTACAACCATGATTCTATCCTTCCCATTCCTTTCCTAGTCCTTATAAAATGCTAAAGACTTTTACAGTGTTTATGCACTTTATGTCATCTCTTAATGTGATCAGTTCATGTAAAGATGCTAACGACTTCTACAGTGTGTGTGCACTCTATTTTATTTCTCAGCATGTTCTGTACTCATTGCGTATACACTTTGTCATTTCTTAATATGTTCTATACTCAGTGTGTGTGCACTTTATTTCATTTCTCAATATGTTTAAATCCTTGTGAAATGGTAAAGATTTATACAGTGCGTGTGCACTTTATTTCATTTCTCAATATGTTAAATTCTTGTGAAATGGTAAAGACTTATACAGTGCGTGTGCACTTCTCAATATGTTTAATTTCTTGTAAAATGGTAAAGACTTATACAGTGTATGTGCACTCTATTTCATTTTTTTGTATATCCTGTACTCACTGCATATATACTTTGTCATTTCTTAATATGTTCTGTACTCATTGTGTATGCACTTTATTTCATTTCTTAATATGTTCCATACTTATATTATTTATCAATAATGTCATATATATGTATATACTCTGAGACTGTAGACTCAGTAAACTAAATAGATTATAGAAAAATTTGTTGCTCATGGCAGCAAGTCCAACTGACTCTCCATCAAGGCCAAATTTGTGTCACCCCCGCCGCCCCTCCCCCCCTCGAGTGGAGGATTATGTAAGAGGTCCATGACAAAGGAATTTATTGCTAGCGCAGTCGGACAGATGTAATTTCAATGGATTGCTCATGCGCTACCTACGATATGTAAGCTATAAGAGAATCTCAGACAAGAGAGCAGTGTTGACTGCAGTAAGAGCAGTATCAGTAGGAGTACATAGTAGCTAGCAGTCTTGTCTATGGAGTTGGCTGGGCCGGCCGTAGGGAACAATGGCGGTGCCTGAGCGATGTAATATAAGGTAAAAGCAGCTGTGTGCATATGTAGTGTGTTACAACAAAATTTGTACTATTGTTATATCAAGTCCCATGTAAATGTTTCAAAAAATCTTTTAATAATAATCCTTTTTATAAAATTAACTTTTTGACAATCATTCATCTGAATTTAAAGAATTTAATAATTTCTGCAATCCATGGTCATCCCGATTATCGTAAAGAAAAATCATTTGTTTCCTTTTATACGTGACGAATCTAGTGGCCAGCATTGCACTGAGCTGTACCAGAATAATTTCTTATAGGAGCCGATATATACGCGTTATCCATCGACTTCATTGAGGTAAGAATTTTCAATGTATTCAGAATGATCTTTCAGGGCCAGGACACAGCACTGCTGACATCCAAAATTTACCAATTTAAATTCACAGTCAATTATTGAAAGTTATAAGGGAGCCACAGTTTTATTGCGAGATTAGTCACATTTTATTACTCGTAGGTTACGGAATTTATCTGTGGGGAGGTTACACTTGGCGACAGCGGGCCAGGATCGTATTTTTTGTGAATTTCTGAGAAGTAGTCAGTTATATATCTGCTCTTAATTACTTAATGTTAAATGTAGTTTGCATCTGGCGCAACGCATTTACTAATTTGTCACTCCTTCTTTCACAGATGATCAGCAATTTATTGCTCTTTGTTGTTATTGTATTTGCTCCGTTTTTCTTTGTCTTTGATTTTGTGCCTACCTCTGAGTTGTGAAAATGCCGCGAAAAACTGCTAACAGTACATCAAAGCGTAATGAGTGAAAAAGTCGAGTTGACTGAAAACACTAGCGACTCTCAGTGTCTTAATGATAATCCTCTAATTACAGATAATCAGTGTGTGCCCCCACCAATAATGATTTTAATCCAAATGATGAACAAACAAATTCAATTATGTCCACTGTAAATTTAACGACAATTGATGACGTGGCACGTTCTGATACAATGAACGCTGCCCAGTTTGACACAACTGATTTGAAAAATTTACACAGAGAACAAATAAATGTTTCTAACGAAGATGGGCATTGTACTCAACGTACATCAGATTTATTGATTCCGGTGTAGTGACCAACAGTGCACATCCAATTGACAAACCTTTTCAAGAATCAGAGAATGACCAAATGCTTACACAAAACGTGACAAATACAGATACACCATCACACGGCACAGAGAATAGAGTAGTTCATTTTGGCATGGATCACGTTATGGCAATTTAGCTTTAGTAAACACAAGGGATGTTTGAGGGTCCGTGAGAAGAGCTCGAGATTCCTCATTGTAGGCTTGTAAGACTGTCAGGTTGGTTAAGTTAATGATGTGTGAAATAGTATTGATCTGCGAAAAAAATCTGTGGCGGTGTTGTGTGTCCTTTTGATGTAGCGAATGTCGGTTGTAAATTGGAAGACTTGATCAAAGTGAGAGAAACGTCGAGGGGTTGGGTCCTCGGGGGTGGCGGAAAGCATGTGCAAGTAGTTTGTGATCTGTGAGGATGAAGAACGAGCGACCCTCCACGTTGGGGTGGAAGTATTTGACGGCCTCGTAGACGGCAAGGAGTTCTCTATCGAAAGCAGAGTATTTCTTCTGAGCTTTAGATAGTTTTTAGAGAAGAAATGAAGAGGGGGAAACCGTGTATGCCTTGCTTTGCTGTCGTACCACTCCCACTGTAATGTCACTGACGTCCATAGTGATGAAAAACTCGGTCGAGGGGTCGGGGTGGGCGCGTGTCACGGTGTGAGCTACAGAAGTCTAATGAATTGAAAGCCTCCAGCATAGGTGCAGTCCAGCGAACGGGTTTCAGTCTTGAAGTCTGTTTAACCGACAGTGAGCCTGTCAGTGGGGCCTGCATGGTGGCAGCAGATGGCAGGTGACGATGGAAATAATTTATTGTGCCCAGGACACATTGGAGTTCTTTGTAGGTAGCCGGGGGCAGAATTGAACTTATGGCATGAAAGTGAGATATGGGAGGCTGTCTTCTGTCAGTGGAGACGGTGTAACCCAAGTAAGTGACGTAACGCTGATGCTACTGGAATTTTTCTTTGTTGACTTCGACGCCGTTGGAGTTCAAGGTCTGGAGGACCATGGATGAATGATTTTAATGTTCCTCAGCTGACTTGCTGAAAATGAGTATGTCGTCCAGATATGTGAAGAAAAACTCGAACTGTCGTAAGATGGAGTCAATGAAACGCTGCCACGTTTGCGCCGCGTCTTTTAGGCCGAATGTCATAAAGTTGTATTGGAACAAACCAAGCGGCGTGATAATAGCTGTTTTAGGGATGTCATCTGGCGCTACGTGAATCTGGTGATAGGCATGTTTACAGTCAATAACACTGAAGATTGTAGTCCCCGATAACATATGAGTGAAATAATTTATGTTAGGCACAGGGTACTTGCCCATGACAGTACGAGCGTTTAAACGTCTGTGGTCGCCACTAATTCGGAAAGAAGCGTCATGTTTGAGGACGAGGTGGATCGGTGAAGACCAGTTGTGGTCTGACGTTTGCAGGATACCTACCTCCAAAAGTTCGTTAATTTGCTGCCGGGCTGCGCGCAGCTTAATAGGGTTGAGGCATCTAACCTTGTGCCTAATAGGAGGGCCAGCAGTGGTAACTACACTCCTGGAAATGGAAAAAAGAACACATTGACACTAGTGTATCAGACCCACCATACTTGCTCCGGACACTGCGAGAGGGCTGTACAAGCAATGATCACACGCACGGCACAGCGGACACACCAGGAACCGCGTTGTTGGCCATCGAATGGCGCTAACTGCGCAGCATTTGTGCACCGCCGCCGTCAGTGTCAGCCAGTTTGCCATGGCATACGGAGCTCCATCGCAGTCTTTAACACTGGTAGCATGCCGCGACAGAGTGGACGTGAACCGTATGTGCAGTTGACGGACTTTGAGCGAGGGCGTATAGTGGGCATGCGGGAGGTCGGGTGGACGTACTGCCGAATTGCTCAACACGTGGGGCGTGAGGTCTCCACAGTACATCGATGTTGTCGCCAGTGGTCCGCGGAAGGTGCACGTGCCCGTCGACCTGGGACCGGACCGCAGCGATGCACGGATGCACGCAAAGACTGTAGGATCCTATGCAGTGCCGTAGGGGACCGCACCGCCACTTCCCAGCAAATTAGGGACACTGTTGCTCCTGGGGTATCGGCGAGGACCATTCACAACCGTCTCCATGAAGCTGGGCTACGGTCCCACACACCGTTAGGCCGTCTTCTGCCTTGGTGCCAATGATGGTCGTATGCGTGTTTGGCGCCATGCAGGTGAGCGCCACAATCAGGACTGCATACGACCGAGGCACACAGGGCCAACACCCGGCATCATGGTGTGGGGAGCGATCTCCTACACTGGCCGTACACCTCTGGTGATCGTCGAGGGGACACTGAATAGTGCACGGTACATCCAAACCGTCATCGAACCCATCGTTCTACCATTCCTAGACCGGCAAGGGAACTTGCTGTTCCAACAGGACAATGCACGTCCGCATGTATCCCGTGCCACCCAACGTGCTCTAGAAGGTGTAAGTCAACTACCCTGGCCAGCAAGATCTCCGGATCTGTCCCCCATTGAGCATGTTTGGGACTGGATGAAGCGTCGTCTCACGCGGTCTGCACGTCCAGCACGAACGCTGGTCCAACTGAGGCGCCAGGTGGAAATGGCATGGCAAGCCGTTCCACAGGACTACATCCAGCATCTCTACGATCGTCTCCATGGGAGAATAGCAGCCTGCATTGCTGCGAAAGGTGGATATACACTGTACTAGTGCCGACATTGTGCATGCTCTGTTGCGTGTGTCTATGTGCCTGTGGTTCTGTCAGTGTGATCATGTGATGTATCTGACCCCAGGATTGTGTCAATAAAGTTTCCCCTTCCTGGGACAATGAATTCACGGTGTTCTTATTTCAATTTCCAGGAGTGTATCTTGTGTGTCGTTCTGTCAGAAACTGAGAACTGCACACGAGACTGATCAATGTCCTGACGGGAAGTTTTTGGACGGGTAGGGCGTGATGAGGAATAGCCGTTAGTGCGAGTGTGGAAAGGCAGCACGTGTCTAGTACGTGAGCGTGGCGTGCGCTTGTTTCGAGGGGGCGGCTGCATGCGCAGCGTGGAGTGGGTCAGAATGCCCGGCGACTGTCTGCTGTCAACCTTGCACGTGGTACCCGGCGCCGGCGAGAGCGACATTGGCGTCGTGCGTGGAACAACGATGGGCGCCGAGTTCAAATGGTTCAAATGGCTCTGAGCACTATGGGACTTAACTGCTGGTATCATCAGTCCCCTGGAACTTAGAACTACTTATACCTAACTAACCTAAGGACATCATAACATCCATGCCCGAGGCAGGATTCGAACCCGCGACCGAAGCGGTCTCGCGGTTTCAGAATGTAGAGCCTAGAACCGCTCGGCCACTTCGGCCGGCTGGGCGCCGAGTCATGTGGCTGGCGTGCAAGAGAGGGGGAATGTTTGTCAACACGCGGGGTGGCTGCCCGTGCCGTGGGCGTGGTCGTATCGCGCGCGGTTAGAAGCACTGTCTGACACATATGGCAGTGAACGTGGCGAGCGCGTCGGGGATGCGGTATCTGCCAGACACGAATCGTCACACGCAGTTAATGTTTTTGGACTAACCTGATAAGTGTCCGAGCTGGTGTCTGCTGGAGAAACATGATTAGGTGGCGGGAGTGTGGACTGCACTTTCAGCAGGGTGGTATGAGCTGCGACGAGCTCGTTGTAAGTGTGTGCTATTCGTTGTTTCAGTTCGTCGTTTACGGGTCGGAGTTGTACCACCGAATCGTATTCTGACAGTAGGTTAGGGACGAAAGTCACAATGTCGCCTGCGAGGTCGGAGCACTCGAGTACCAACTCACGTGTCGCGAAAGAAATAGATCGTTGAATATAAGCACAGTATCTGAGTATTCTACATCTACATCTACATCTACATGACTACTCTGCAATTCACATTTAAGTGCTTGGCAGAGGGTTCATCGAACCACAATCATACTATCTCTCTACTATTCCACTCCCGAACAGCGAGCGGGAAAAACGAACACCTAAACCTTTCTGTTCGAGCTCTGATTTCTCTTATTTTATTTTGATGATCATTCCTACCTATGTAGGTTGGGCTTAACAAAATATTTTCGCATTCGGAAGAGAAAGTTGGTGACTGAAATTTCGTAAAAAGCTCTCGCCGCGACGAAAAACGTCTATGCTGTAATGACTTCCATCCCAACTCGTGTATCATATCTGCCACACTCTCTCCCCTATAACGCGATAATACAAAACGAGCTGCCCTTTTTTGCACCCTTTCGATGTCCTCCGTCAATCCCACCTGGTAAGGATCCTACACTGCGCAGCAATATTCTAACAGAGGACGAACGAGTGTAGCGTAAGCTGTCTCTTTAGTGGACTTGTTGCATCTTCTAAGTGTCCTGCCAATGAAACGCAACCTTTGGCTCGCCTTCCCGACAATATTATCTATGTGGTCCTTCCAACTGAAGTTGTTCGTAATTTTAACACCCAGGTACTTAGTTGAATTGACAGCCTTGAGAATTGTACTATTTATCGAGTAATCGAATTCCAACGGATTTCTGTTGGAACTCATGTGGATCATCTCACACTTTTCGTTATTTAGCGTCAACTGCCACCTGACACACCATACAGCAATCTTTTCTAAATCGCTTTGCAGCTGATACTGGTCTTCGGATGACCTTACTAGACGGTAAATTACAGCATCATCTGCGAACAATCTAAGAGAACTGCTCAGATTGTCAGCCAGGTCATTTATATATATCAGGAACAGCAGAGGTCCCAGGACGCTTCCCTGGGGAACACCTGATATCACTTCAGTTTTACTCGATGATTTGCCGTCTATTACTACGAACTGCGACCTTCCTGACAGGAAATCACGAATCCAGTCGCACAACTGAGACGATACCCCATAGCTCCGCAGCTTGATTAGAAGTCGCTTGTGAGGAACGGTGTCAAAAGCTTTCCGGAAATCTAGAAATACGGAATCAACTTGAGATCCCCTGTCGATAGCGGCGGATGGTGTAGCACTGACCTCTAAACTACGTTCGGAGAGCGTTTGTAATGGGACAAAAATCCATACTGAGAAATGGTTCATCGTTGTCGGCAATGTAGAAAGTCTAAGGTAAACACAGAGAAGGATATAGGTGCATGATAACTTTGACAGAGCCTCAGGTTTGTAACATAGATGTGTTAACAGCTCGTAGAAGTGACTTCGTCGGTGAAAGGATGGAGAGAGCCATCGATGTAGGTATGATAGACACGTCAGCACCAGCGTCGACTACGAAAACGAGCCATGACGAAATGTCAGTCACGTACCAACAACCGCTCGGCCGGGCGGACGAGCGGATGGAGTGCAATGTATGAGGAGGCATGTGAGGTTCCTCACAGAACGCGGCGTCTTTTAGGTCCTGCAGTCGATGTTCGGGTGTTGGCAAAGTAATTGGCACTTCTTGGCATTACCGCCGAAAATCTTGTGGTACCAGCAGTACAGATGAGCCAGATGCAGTGGTGATGGTGACTGTGGCAGCAGAAGAGGCTTGTCCTTGTTGATTTGTTCCGGCATGTATACCAGCACGTATGGTGCATCGCCGATCCTGGAGTGCTCGGATGGTGGAGAGAGTGAGCGGATACTGCCAGGCAATGTAGAAGGCGCGGAGGCAGAACGAGCCCTACCTCTGCCAGCAGATGGCTGGTAAGCAGGAGCAGATGTGCCAACTAGCGGTGAGTGCTGAGCTGGTTGGTGTTTGTCGTAGCAATAAGTACAGTTGGTCTGCAGAGAGCCGATTGACTCGAAGGAGTGTGGTAACAGATGGGTCTGTAGGTCAGTAGGCAATTTGGCTGACCACACCACCCACAGAGTGACGTCCGGCATGGTATGCTCTCTCAAAAGTAACTGAAGGCAGCGCCAGAGTGGTGATGGAGTTCGGTCACCCAGGTGTTCCTCATACAAGATCTTGTTGATTAATTCTTGTGGTTAGCAGGCGAGTCATTCCATCATCGTTTTCTTCGCAAACTCGTATTTTGGTGGAGGCGATGGTGAGAGGAGTAGATCGCAAAATTAAGTCTGAGTGACCATGGAAGTGCTTGACGAGACACAGGAATTTAGAGTTGTCGTCGGACACGTGATTCAAATCGAAAAGATGCTCGACGAGCGTAAACCATGATACAGGGTTGTCTTCATATAAAGGTGGCAGCTTCAGCAGACGTGCTGGGGGAGGAGACGAAGGCGGCTTTGGTATCCCTTGGAAAACCGGCTGGTCCATGGCAGGAGAGGCCGTACAGATGGCGTGGCTGTGTTAGTGGCATCAATGTCCGTAGCAATGGTGGGGTTGCATTGTCCTTGACGTGTCGCGAAAAAAACGACGCTGCTGGCGCCGTCGGTACCGTGCGAACGAGCGGTTGTGCGATACGTGTATGAGTCCTGTAAACTAGACCGTAGGTTACAGGTACTTATTTGAATTTGCCCACCTCGGAAACAACGCGGAAGGCCGGCGCGGCAGACACAGGCGGAGATATGGGAGAGGCGAGCGGCTTTGAGGTTGGAACCGGGGACCCCTGCAAATGGAGGGGGGTCAGAGGGAGGGGGGGGGTTGGTAACTCGTGTAACAAAAGTGTGAGTTCTCCGTGGACGTTGAAAACACGTCTCGTGGGGTCGGACTATAAATTACCAGTGGAACTTGCAGAAGATTACTGCGGTGTGGTAAGATGCCCCTGGAAGGCGAAACGCCGAAAGATGTACTCGAACTCACGTGATCGAAATGTTGAGCAATAGGTCTGAGGGGTGAGCAAGGAGAATTTTGCGCAAGAAAATGTCCATTGTTAGTCTGCATATGAGGCAAAACCGGAAGAGGTCGCAATTGATAGTGGCCGGGCGCATTTTGCACAAATGGCGGCGTTGCACACAGTACGACAGTAACTGTTGTTGCTACCCATTGAGAGTCAAAGTATGTGTGCGACTTAGATCGGTTTGAACATTATACGATCGATCAGTAGGAACACAGTTCTGAATATTATCCACTTCACATGTTGGCGAGCACAATCTGGCGACACGAAATCTGAGCCCATTGTTTGAGTTAATGGTGTAGCACTCGACCATTGTAGAACAACAAAGTTGGAGATCGCGAATCACTATGGAGTTAGGGAGAGCCAGCTGTTGGCAAAGTATTGAAGGGGCCCGGCGGTCGTAGCTTGGCTTCCCAATCTTCGAACAAAGTGTTGGGTGAGGTAGCCATGGCGGCGTGCGCATAACCTGTTGACTTACAACATCCAGCGCGGAAGTCACAGAAGATTTAGAAACTTCGGTGTCACCAGTATGGGAACAGGATACCAATAGGGGTATACAGAATAAACTGTTCCCACTAATATCTGCATATACCTATATTTCGACAATTGTCATACATGTTCACACAGTACAAGGTATAAGAACATTTTGATAAAACATGGCGGCTCGGATGAGCGACCTGAGTCCCAAAGATAAATGTCGTCTGTGGTCGATATGACCTATCGACACCACATGTGTTTTAAGTGTGGGTGACGTAGAGGGGAGTAAGAGATCTCTCCACCCCTCCCTACAATTACTCGCCAATAGTTAAAAGCCAGATTTTATTTCACTTGGAGGCAATTTCTCTACGCACTGATCAGTGCGGTCATTTACTTTTTACTATTCCAAGCGGAAGTGCATTTGTAGCACATTTCTGAAATGATTTAGTGCTGCCGTTCTTGAGAACGTGTTCTATTGTGCTCCGTTAGAAGTAGAATCATATCGGGACTGCAGATTTCTATAAGAGAGGCATGTATTTTCTAAGGGCATATTCACATACCAATATGTATCACCATCTAACTAAAGCAATATGTTTCCAGCCTGATTTGTAACAGGAGATCCATGAAGTAAATAATTTATGTGGACGTTAGGTGCTATTACATGACCAGTGGTATCATGAGCTATAATTAATCAATGGCTAACAAACAACGGAATGTAGTTACCAGTGACTGTTATTCATTTAGTGACAGTGATCTGTTTCATCTGTGAGTGAGCTTATGGATATGTGCAAGTGAGAACAGGCTTGTACCCCGAATTTATACGTATGGATCAGTGAAGCCTGATGGATTCTGGAAGCTTGGTATGGTACAGGTGTTTCGGCACCAGGACAGTTTGAGTAGGCATTCGAAATATTCAATGTACAGTCTTACCCTTCGCGCAGTGAACGGAAGTGGTGCACTGTGGTCACCCTCTACGACCAAGACAAAGGACGAAGTGGAACGCAGTGTAGTTAATCCGTAAATGCGGCAGACACTGCACAAAGCACTTTACTCACAAGCGCGGTTTACACTTGCGGCCCGCCTGTCTCAGCGGGGCGTGGCTACTGGGCGCTGTAACAGCGCGCAGCGTTCGCCCAGACTTATTGTTGCGTATGCTTACCTTCAACCGACGCAGTATTGGCGTACCGAATGCTACGAGGGGACGATTTGAATCGCCAGCAAAACGCAACTTCTTATGGGTGCCCACCAGCCAGAGCGACAAGATGTGAAGAAACAAATACCATGATCCGTTCAATACTAGTACATACCACTGCCACTCATGATCCACCCCCATGAACAAATAAAAAACTACATCTATGTTCTCTGAACAAAAACTGAACAGCACCTGTGTTTATTTTATGCAGCAGAATTAAGTTAGACTAAGTATTAATCGATCGTTGTAAGGTTTTTTTTCGTACATGCTTACCATTTGTTCTTGATGAGAGACCTAGAAACTAAATGATGGGAAATATACTGGGATATATGCGAACGGACTCAACTAGTAAAGAGGAATACGTGGAAAATGCAGCCACCATGAGGCAGAAGGTACCACTACTGCCAACCTAGGTGCATTCCCAGACCAAAACAAGTGATGTCATTAAAAATTATATTTTTGTGTTACTCTGTATATATATGTAATGGTAAAATGTAATCTTCTAAATTGTTTGAAGTGTAATGAAAAACAGATGTAAGATATGTATTTGTATGTAACCACGAAAAGTACTTGGAAAAATAAGGAAAGACTAACATAAAAGAGAAAGGAAAGGGAGGGAATCGCATGACCTAGTAATGTTTGTATTATAAGTAGTTTCTAGGGTAGAGTGTTACGATATGAACTGAAATGTACAGATGTTTTTTATATAGTGAAACATCATTATGTAAATAAGTGTATTATGAAGTTCCTGAACTGACATAGATACTGTACCTAGTGATATGTGAAACGAACGTGTAAAAGAGACACACACAGTTAAATGGAACTTGTGAAAGCAAAGTGATGGAACTGCCTCTTTGGGCAAAATGATTGCACTTATATCCCTCAAACGAACTAATTTCACGGACAATTCGGCCAAGGGGGATATGTGGAGATCCTTTTCCAATATTTCCTGATAAACAAAAAAATAAAATATTTGCCAGATATTGATCAGCCAATGAAAGATAAGTAACAGCACTGGTAGACTCTGAGAGACAATGACACAATTATACTCTTCAGTTATTAGCTTTAGTTGTAATCCTCTGTTCTGCTATTGTTCATCACATAGTGTAAACATATATGTGAAACCTGGTGCTATATTTATGAAAGTTCATTTGAATACTCACCAGTTTAAGTCAAAATGAAATCTCCACAATTATAATTATTTATGGAAGCCTAATAACACATTCTCTGGGACCAATAATGTTAATATTTATATGAGATGGATACAGATGGCAGTGGTGATCTTCATGGCGGCGCAGTACAAAATTGGCGGTAGGTTTACATGCTCTTTTCCTCCTTTATAGCCGCCATTTTCATTTCTTTTAATTTGATCATTTGCCACAACAGTAAAACGTGCAATCTTCATCATTTCTCTTTTTCTAACAAAGTCCAATTCCCTTTGTTATAATTTTTATCTGATTCTTATTTCCATCAAAACCGATATTCGTTGCAACCAGGCATGAGGAAAGGTAAATCTAAGAAAATACGTGCATCTACCTCTCCCTATATATGCGAGTGACTTTTACAATAATTACAATTTCTTACCATCATCTCCCAATAGAGTAGTTATTAGACAACCCACTCACTTGCAAATGTACGTGCCTTTTCTCGTTGCTGCAGCCAGTCTGGTGTTAAATATCACTTATATTTTATTAACATTCTGTGACATAGTTTCCACTTGTGTATATTGCTGTTATCGCAAAGCTGCTTCACGGTGACAATTATTATGCCACTTTATAGTTGAGCCCATTTTCTAAATTACTGCACTGGCTGACGAAATAATCAGAAAGATTAAAAAACAATGGAGAAGGCGAATTACAAATTCTTTGAGAAATTTCATTAGATGTAGCTTTTAAGATCACCCAGATTAAATTTTAACTTGTAACTTAAATTGACATCTGGATCAACTATTTCTTTCTCCAGCCACTAATTTTACAAAAGCAAAAGTAAAGAGTTGTTCTCTGTGTGTAAATGGAATTGTGTAAATCAATAAAGGTTTTATACAAAAATAATTGTTTTGTTATTCGCTAAGACCTAAAAATCCTAAAATAATCTTATTTTTATATGTCTTTTGGACGGTGAGACTGAAACGTAGTCGAAAGTTGCAATTGGGTGACCTAGTAAAGCAGTCGAGACTGGTTACATGAAAGCATCGCAGTCCGCATTACTTATCTACATGAAATAAATGGAATATTCTGTTTGCTACACAGGTTCAAATGTGCATGACATGTAACATCACAGACAGGCCAATCAAGCCTGGCTGGCTGCCATGTGATACTTGAGCCAAAGGCGTCATGTGTGGGTGTCAGGGTTCAGCAAATTGCAATTCCTTTTGTTGTTGTGAAGGCAGATTTGATGCTGATACTATTCAGTCAAGTATCACAAGTCTGAGTGCACCCATTTCTAGTCCTCCCACATAGGAAAAATAAGTGGCTGTACCAGGAATCAAACCTAGGTCCTCAGAAAACCAGTCATCCATAAGGTAACTCAGCTACAGAGGTGGATGTGATAGGCATACATCACAATAAAAACATTATACGTTACATTTCCATAACACATCTATAACCAGTGTGTCACATTTTCACTATTGTAATGCATGTAACAGAATTGGAGAGAAGAGAAATTTGTGGCACAACTTGACTAGAACAAGGGATCGGTTGGTAGGGCATATTCTGAAGCATCAAGGGATCACCAATTTGGTATTCAAGGGCAGAGTGGAGGGTAAAAATCATAGAGGGAGACCAAGAGATGAATACACTAAACAGATTCAGAAGGATGTAGGTTGCAATAGGTTCTGGGATATGAAGAAGCTTGCACAGGGTAGAGTAGCATGGAGAGCTGGATCAAACCAGTCTCTGGACTGAAGACCACAACAACAACGATGCATGTGTATTATGTAGGTTACAATATCAGTACTGCATCAACAACACAGATCAGACGATTTCAGTACATTACATTTACAACTAATATTTTGCTGCAAAATGAATTTAAAATCGCCTCCTGTTTCACACATAAGCGTTGAGTAGCCCTGCCTTCTCAGAAATAATGCACACAACAGTGCTCACCTCATAATTGAGTATGAAGTGCTTATCAATTTTTGCTGACAGTGCTAGCTGATTACGTTACTTTATAGTGGAAACTGTATGTAACTTGGTTCGAATTATATACTGAACAGCCGACTTACCAAATACACGTTCTTGATAACATTGGTGACCTTTTCACAATTTTCGTTCTATATATTATGCTTTACCTAAATTTCGAGAGCATACATTTTTGCTCTCAGTCCTATGAATTCTCTAAAAATCTCTTGATAGTTTAGCCTGCATTAAATTCGTTCTTTTTATTGATACATGGGATGTTGTAAATATTATTATCAATTTAACACACACATCACTTTTAATAAAATGAAAAATATTTGAGGTAATTTCATGATGTATTAAGCTTATCAGTGTCTGTATAACATAGTTTAACATTTTTACCTCAAATTTCTTCAACACATACCTACAATGGAAAATAACAAGCAGTGTCAAAGATAAATCTAAATTAGCCATTCCTACAGCTATGGGTTTGTCAAAAAGAATGTTAAGTCTACTTAACTCAAAAGCAACTAAATTTTTCATAAATACAACATTCGTTAGAATAAGGCAGTGGTCCAGAGATTGCTTTAAATTTCTGAAGTGAATCACTGAATTTTCGTATAACATGGAAATCAGCTTCTTTGAACTCCTAGCTTATGGTGCTAGGTAGAGCCACTGTTTTCTCTGGGTATAATAGGAGGTTAGAGGCAAGTTTTTGGATATTTTTAGGATACTTAAGATCTACTTCTAAAATGTAATCTATGTCTGAATCATCTGGTATGCTCACTATGTCAGAACTGTCCACAGACACAATGCATAGTCAGAGAGTGCTAGGGATTGCATAATGGTCCAGCTGTAGAGACTATTAACATTGAGGAATGTAATATATGATTCAGTGTAGTTTTCATTATAATCAGTCATTAAACTGCTATTTGCAGTATTTGCAGCTGCATCTCTATGCAAAGAGTGAAAATACCCTCTCTAGTGTCATGCTCAATAAACTGTTATTTTTCTATGTCTGTAATAAGCGGCAATTTTACATTAATACTTTCAGCAAAGAATCCCATGCTAAGTCAGGGGAAGTAACATAGAGGGCGGGATCCAGTTTGTCTGCTTTTAGATAGAGTGCACTGAAATTTTCGAATACATCGGCCAAAACCAAAACATCTCTTTTCAGATATAAGCAATCTCTTAATGTCTTGCAATCAAATGAACACCACAATTTAAGTACCCAGTGACTCTAATATCTCATTTAGGCAGATTGACGAGGGTATATTTCTCTCTCAACTTAAACCATTCCACGTGTGTCTGTGTGATGCCAGAGGGTTGATTCGTGACATCATCTGAAAAACAGAAAATCTGTTACAGTGCCACCTGGTGACTTGGTCCGCAAGGAGCTCAACTGAGACAGCATTCACAAGAAATTTGGAGCCAGCAACGAACTTGTGATGTCACACTAGTGGCCTTGTTGGCCATATTTCGTGTACACTCGGCTCTGTGCAGGGCGCACAGAAATACAGTATGCCAATGGAAATGCTCTCAGAAAAGATCTTAACTTTGTTGCTTGCTGCCAAGACTTGCATGTACTTAAATTTGCAGTTAAGAATTATTAAACTCATCTGGAACAGTTACTCGCTTCCTACTGGAGAAGGCTGCTGGCACTCATAAGATATGCAGTGCCACATGCTGTGATGTACATGCTTTGGGCTATCTCTTTCATGGGCCTTATATTGCCATAAGTGATGTTACTCACCTGCCAACATCTGACACCTACATATAAAGTTTTTCTTAGTTAAAAAACTTTATTGCACACACAACACATGTTGGAATTCGCCAGTATACGTCTCAAAACTAGCAGTGATTCAGATTGACTAGAGTGAGAGATGACATCTTGATACAACATCACGAACTTTAGCCAACAAGAAACCCAATTGCTGGGCATCCCCAAGTCACAGTAACTCTTTGCTGAACCAGCACCTTTTTTCCTTCTCTTCTTTATACACAGTGTTAAAGTCAGTGCTTTGCCTGTAATGGTCGCCATTCCCATTAGTGTGAAAATATGATGTTAACTTCGTTGGTATGTATACAGGCTTGTTTGACAAGCATGTGGATACAAAAGAGTGAATTTGACAACCAAAGTATGATTTGTAAAGACTGCTTTTGATGCTATTTGGTATTCCAGCTCTTTGGTTGATGTCTCTGGTGCTTCCTCGCCTGGTTGCAGCCACACTTTCTACCTCCATTCCTTCTGTTCCAGTACTTGATTCACTGGCATCAATTCCTTACCTGTCATTTTCAATTTCCTGTGAGTCAGTGGAAGTGGTGTTTAACATTGTTTCCAAGTGTTCTTCAGTGTCTATATTTTTTATTAACCCACATGGAACTACTGAGGTGCAATGCCTATTTTCATTGGAACCCCAAACATGGCTTCAGATGGTGAACATCTGCTCACTTCATGATAAGCCCTATTTTTCATTGCTTGCACAAACCTCAGCCCTTCAGACCATTTTGAGGTTTTATTTGTTTCCATACAAGTTGATAACATATTTTAGATATCTTGATTTGCTCTTTCGACTGTTCCCAGAGACTGACTGTTCCTCAGTTTCCCACTGAGTATTTTTTTTCACTCCACAACCCACATAAACTTTGAATGACTTGGTTACAAAACTCTCTACCATTATCAGGATACTCGGAGCACCAAAGGTGGTAAAAGTGTGCAAAAGATGGTATGCTACTTCATCAGCCCTTCTTGAAGTTAGTGTGAAGAGGAGAACAAATTCTGTCAGATGATCTTGGGATACAAGTATGAACCTTGACTTATTGTGTGGGTTTGCCTGCATGTCGATTAAGTCAATTTGGCATTGTGAATTTATTTCATTGTGTATGATAGGTTCCACTTCAGCACCCCTTTTCAATGTCTTTTGCTTTTTCTGACATAGTTAACATAATCTCAAATAATTAACAATTGATTCAACAGTCACATTCTTATACTTACGATTCCGTTCCACAATCATCAGTGTTTGGTTGCCATGGGCTATAGCAGTTTAGGTCTCCTGTAGTACATTAAACAGTTCATCAAAAGGAATGTAACAATGAATTTCTTCTTTTGCAGCAGACACGGGTGCTATGAGTTTCTCTTCACCTCCAATGCTGAGAATATCATATCACTTCAGACATCTGTAGTGAACAGATTTTTTTATTGGAAACGATTTTTGCATTTTTCACTTCACTTAGCAAAATATTATATTGCTCAGCGGTTACATAAAAATTGTTCTCCTTCTTCTTATTCACTGATTCACTTAAAATGTCAGAAAATCTGTTACACATAACATCACTCATTCTGATGCAAAACTGCAGAAGAAACGCCACTAAAACAAAAGTCGTAAAAGTGACCATACACACGATGCTCGACACTGCCTGAAACTATGCAGTGGTGAGCAAACCGAGAACTCATAATTTCCACCAACGAAACTTATCTGAACACAAAATTGTCAATAATGAAACTTGTCTGAACCTGCACAACGGAGGCAGGAGTCTTTTGTCCAGCTTTTACCAGTTTGTATTGGTAAATCCTAAGATTTACTAATGTATCTTGGTAAAAGTTCGAAATCTATGCATCCAATGAGAAATTATGGACCTTTACCACACTGCGATGGTAAATCTTAGGTTTCACCAGTTACTTCTAGAATTTACCAATTGTCTTACTTTTACAGTAACATAATATATCAGGATATGTGTAGAGAAATGATAGCCATGTCAGTCGGCATAAGAATCACTGAATAATGAAAAAAGGTAGCTAGAACCAAATATATTTTGAACATCAGTCAGAGAAGAATTCGAATAGGAACGGTATGTGCCATCAGTGCATACAACATTATTTGGATGTATGTTCCCCCTATGGAATGATAATTCTACTTTAGTTTCAAGACGTATGTGCTTCATGTAATTTGAGGAACATACACCATTGTCCTAATGGAGACAGCTCCTTAGGAATTTTAAAATTCAGTAATAATGTACATGAGTGTAAAAACTATGCCGATTATTGTTAAGTCAGGCCAGTCTGTAGACATGCATACGTTTTGTGGTCCAATATTTGTCACAGGTGTACAAGTGTATGAATAGAGCATGAATACTTAGGGCGAAATTCCCTCAGACTTCAATAAGAATATAATAATTGTAATCCCAAAGAAAGCAGGTGTTGACAGATGTGAAAATTACCGAACTATCAGTTTAATAAGTCACAGCTGCAAAATACTAACGCGAATTCTTTACAGACGAATGGAAAACTGGTAGAAGCCGACCTCGGGGAAGATCAGTTTGGATTCCATAGAAATGTTGGAACACATGAGGCAACACTGACCCTACGACTTATCTTAGAAAATACGTTAAGAAAAGGTAAACCTTCGTTTATAGCATTTGTAGACATGAACATCAGTGAATAATCACAGTGTGAAAAAGCCTAATGCATATCAGTAAAAGAACAGTGAAACTGTGTTGGAACACCAGTAGAGCGACCACTACAAGCCCAATTAATTCATGTGCATTGTTATTCAAGAGAGCTTTATGGCATCCCTATATGTTGTCATAAGATGCAATTTGACGAAATACGTATGAGACTGTCTGAATTTAGCAGAACACATCTTGTGGACATATGGATACACCTTTTATCAAAATAATTAATTTTGTAAAACTTATTAATTTATTGAATCACAGATGATATGCATTTTATAGACATATTATAGTAATTGTATTAATGAGAATTATGAGCTATGATTTTTCTATCTGCAAAGTAGACAATGTATCCTCATCTTCTCTTGTTCTTCGTCTCTCTTGGTCTCTGGTTCTCTTGGTCATGTAAATGTGGTAACAGGTTACCTAACCATATCAGGTCTGTAGCTGTAACATCTGCTTTATTTCAGCATTCATAACAGCCCAATGGCAAAATAATGTAGCAGCGCCTGATCAATCAGATCGACACCATTAAGCAGCAAAATTGAATTTAAAACTTTTTCTTTCCAGCAGCGCTCACATCAGCGCAACAAATACTAAAAATTTCTTTCACAGGATTATACAAACCTGGCGCAGCCAATATTTAATGTTTTTCTCCAAGTAGGTGAGCATTAAATAATTCTTTGTTTTGCTGACCTGGCTGCACGCAACAAAGAGTCATTACAATTATTTTCTCAGTTAAATAGTGTGACAGAAACTAAATGATAATGAAGTTAATCCAGGCTGTTTATTATTTAATTTCAGAGAGATTTCGTATGGAATATTGTGTTATAACGTCTGTCTATTGATCTGGTGTGTTAGGACTAGCCAAAGATGTGTGTCATCCCCTGATTTTAAAATCATGCTCTAATGCTAACTAAGGCAGAAACTAATATTAATTGGAATAATTCATTACAAGACAAGCGGAATAATCCTTTGGCAAGTTAATTACATACATAGCCTCAAACCCAATAAAAATGCATCAGCCAAAATTTCTATTAATAACTTTTAACTATGACAAACCTAAAAAGGTAAATAATAACAAAAAATAATAATCAGTAATCGTTAAAACATTTTCTCATTAACAATAACAGTTTTAGAGAAATTAAGGCGATTGTACAATACCTCCACCAAAGTAAATGTCATATCATTCCATCTCTGCACAATTATAAACTGGATGTCTGTTGTAGTATTTTTCTAGAATGTTTTATAATTCTATTAAAGCCTATTCATATTAAATGTAAATGGACTGCCATGTCACCTCAGGGTCATGTCACATCACATCGATTCACTTACCCAGTACTGAATGGTGAAAGTGAGGTAATGAGATACACACATGATATACAAGTCATAGAGTCGTATCGAAATTGAAGAACTAACAAAATTAAAGTTAATTAGTGGCCAAACCAAATTTCATAACATATTTTCTTGCCTGCCCGATTAGCCTTGCAGACTTACGCATGGCTCTCTGGATTGGTAAGGAGTGCCTGTTCCTTGGCACAAATCAGCCCGGTGGACTTGTTTCGAGGTCCAGTGAGCCAGCCAGTCTGTGGATTTTTAGGCGATTTTCCATCTGCCTCAGCGAATGTGGGCTGGCTCCCCTTATTCCACCTCAGCTACATTACATCGGTGATTGCTGTGCAAACAAGTTCTCCACATACGCGTACACCACCATTACTCTACCACGCGAACATATGGGTTACACTCGTCTTGTGTGAGATGTTCCCTGGGGGGGGGGTCCACCGGGGACAGAACTGTGTGATAACCCTGAAAGACTGGCTCAGTGTGAGGCGGAAAAGAAGTGAAGTGGACTGCTGGACTGCTGTAGGGATTGTGTACCAGTGCGGTTGCGGCGGCAACAGAGCCTCTCCGTCATTTGTAGGCCGCGAGTTAACATAAAATATAATATGTATTTTCTTGATCATTTTATTGTGTGTAGAGTTTACCATTACGTTTTCCCCCTCACGTAAGATAAGAAAGATAAGGAAGCACATCATCCCTGCCTATTAAAACGTATTAAAATGTTATAGATTTTTTTCATTTCCATTTTTTTCGGATTTTTGGGAATTGACTTTCAGGGGAACTTTTGAGAAAAACCAGATTTCAGGGCACTTGTTTATGCTGTTTATTCAACAATACAGCAAGAGAAAGACATGTGCCAGGAAGAGTACTGAGCATGCTACTATTATGTGTAGAAATAGTGGAATGCTGCTGGGATGCCCCAAACACACCTAAGAGTTCCTCAAATGCTCTGGTGACAGCTCTGTGCACAAACATATTTGAACCTTTCAGCATTACTCTATGCTGTTCTCTTCCATGGCACTCTGCTGAAGCAGAATTACGATCAAGCTCACGCTGCAGCACTGCTGAGCTTTTATTAAGATGATGTTTCAGTGGCTCATCACCATTCCAGTATAATTGCATCTTTAGTTGTTGCTTTTTACTTTGAAACCTCACACCTCACTTGCAGCTATTATCAAGACTTCTGTAGTCATTGTGGGGTTGTCGACCACTATGGCTGCGGTGGAAACGAAGCCTCTCCGTCATTTCTAGGCCCCCAGTTAACATACAATATAATATGTATTTTCTTGAACATTTTAATGTGTGTAGAGTTTCCATTACGATTTTTTCCCCTTATGTAACTAATAACATTATAAAAAGTGCTTTTCTCCATTGTTAGACTTGACTTTTTGACTTTAAAATGTTATTCAATGAAAATTGTTTCATCAACTCACAATAATAGGTATACATGGCATATGCATCACCTAAGTTCTGTTATTGCAAAAAGTAAATAATTTTTCTCTTTTATATAGCTGAGCTCCCATATGTAAGAACGCTCCATGGAAAAACTATTCAAGTCATAATGAAATATTGATAGTTTGTCCGGAAAACAAAGTGAAATAATAAAAATAAAAAAATTAAGAAGAAACAAACGTGCAAAATCCACTTCTATAGCTTTAGTGAGCGTGGCAAAAAATAGGTTAGCTTCCGATGTTAGCAGATGATGACACAGTCAAAATTTTCATCCTGAGGAACTTTAACCGTGATGTGACGTGACACGACCGTCCGTTGATAGCCTGTGTGAATGCCGCCATTTGAAACCTATTGTGAAATGTTTTAATATACATGACTAACATGCATGAAGGAAAGTCAGAATTGGCCTTTACACAAAAAGGATGATAAATCCTGCTCTAATGACCATCGTTCAATTTATCTTGTGCCTATTTTCTACAAAATAATTGAATATTTATACAAAATCAAATTTGCAAACATTTCCAAAAGATAATATATTGTCTACGTCTCAACATAGTTATATGTTCCAGCTATCAACAGTTTAAGCTGCTGAAAATGTTATTTCGCGCAAGCCTCATTTGAATCAAAATTATCTACTGAAGGCAAGGCATTTGATTCTGTAAGGCATTGAATACTAGTGAAGAAACTACAGTGTTATTAACGACCTGAAACTCTCTCTCATTAAACCCTGACAGTCATATCTGACTATCAGTATTCGAAGACAAATTGATTGTGAAATTGCCGATAGTTTGGACATGATTCAGCTTCAAAAGAATATGGGAGGTTTTTAACTAATCTGTTGTGTCCTACATCCTAGGTGACAGTTCATAACCGAAACCGGTATATGACTAATGGGAGAATAAACAATTGATGGTTAAAATGGAAATTACAAAATATTTTACTGCTGTTGAAGCTCACCTTATGGAAACGATACAACTTTCTCTATTCTGGAAAGGCCACAAACGAAGTGAAGGAACAGAATAAAGAAAAGGTTATCCAATATGTGGTTTAAAGCCAATGAGTTATCTATTAACTATGAAAAGGCTGAAAATATTTCTTTCAGCTTTTCAATGATGATGTTGAATTCACTTCTAACAATATCTCTCATAAGCATCCATGAGTTATCTCACTCCTGGAAAAATTAAATACATCTATTTCTGAAGAACTGCTATTTAACTTCTTCTATCCCTTGTTTTACTGTCATCTGAAATATGACATACTTCTATGGGATAACTCTTCAGGGGCCAAGAAAGTTTTCATTTGGTAGAAGAAAGCGATCAGTGTCATCTCTGGGATTACCAAAAGTGACATATCATGTAGGTCTTATTTCAAAGAATTACAGATAATGACAGTCCTCTATATTTATATAGAGTTTTCTCTTGTGTGTAAAGGAAAACTTTACTGATTAAAACTTTATGCTGTCATTTCATAATCATAATACTCATCAAACGTAAAAGGCAGATTTATCTACATCTCGACTTAAAATAAAAAACCTAGACTGCTATAAATATATAGCTGTAACATTTTGCACACATTAGCTGTGTGGGCACACATTGCCACGCTGCCTTCCTTGGTATCTTTAAAGTAAGAGCGAAAAATGGCTGAAAGAGAAATTGTTTTACACTCTAAAACTGATCAAAAGTTGACCTGATTTACTAAATGACTCGAATTACTGTTTGTTTGTAGCGTGACCCCCGCCACAACCCTTGCCACCTATCCCGTCCTTTCGCTATAGGTGATGAACAGAACAGCATAATCATTAAGTGAAGCCAGTACATCAGATTTCCTGCAGTTCTCCACAAAGGTGGTCTATGGCGATGGATTATGTTGCACATCACTGTCACATGCAGCCACTGGAGCAGTGGTATGGTATCACTCTGCGTAGCAGCCAGGGGAGCAGAGGCATGGTATCACTCCCCTTAGCAGTCAAAACCATAAGGACACTGCATCGCTCTGCACTACTACCTAAGTTGTGCTCTGTAGCTTATGTGATAGTACATGGTTTGGAATTCAAAGTTTCAATTCAACAAGTATGTGGTCCTGGAGCGAGCCTAGTCACAGTAGAAAAATCCAACATGATTCTTAGGGTTGTTCCACAGGCAGTCACGACATATCCAGCCACAACATGCATCAGACTGAAGTGAATACTCTTCAACAGTGACGACTGGAGAGAGAGTGCATTGTACATTGGGCTTTTACTTCTGACATGGCTACTCAGGACCTGAATGACACATCAAATTAGAAGTTGCGTATTTTTATTCTTTCAACAAAGTGTGTCATAGAAAAGTGACTGTTAAAATTTGTGTGATGAAGACTCCAGAAGTCATGCCTACTGTAAAGTAATCAGTTGCACCCCAGTCACACTGACACCAATTGAAGCTTGGAAAAATAGAGTCATTCAGTTTCTATCTTCCTGCTGTGCATTTTTCTTCCTTTGATATCTTGTCTTATGTATGTAATGAATATGTAAGTAACTGAATAATCTCTAACTCATATTTTTACCATTAATCAAATTGGGAAGTTCTGTCTATGACCTCTATCCTTTTATTGTGTGTAACCTGGTAACTTCTTAATAATATTTAGTTCCTTATTTAACTATTAAGCGTAGTGTGCAATCTTTGTCTATCATCTATTTACTTTTATGTATCTTCTTTTATTGTCTGTTCGTTAGTTATTTGTAGTGCAATAGAGAATGTAAGTAAGTTTCCTCACATGTGAATTATGTTTTATAAAATCTCTTGTGTATTACTGATAATGACATCGATTGTATGCAATAGCTAAAGATGGGAGAATAAAAAAATAAATAAATAATTCAAATGGTGGCAGTGATACCACCAATAAAGTGGAATGGGACTTAAAGGGCAAGGTGGCTTGGGATGGAAATTTTGAAGTTGATGTTGTTGGTGGGGAGTATGGGGGAGGACGAGATGTGGTCTACTAACATCAGAAGTTAACCTATTTTCTCCAGCCTTACATTTGTTACAGTTGTCACTTCTTAATCTTTATGTTATTATTTTTCAAAGTTTTCATGCACTATTCTCGAAAAACATAATACACCAGGAATAGTGCTAAAACTATTTGGAACTTTATTAAACGAAAAGAATACAAAACTAGTAATACAAATGAAACTGAACCCACAGCAAATAGCTCTGCTAAAAATTGTGATACTTCAAGTCATTGGCCACCACTGGCCATCTCGGTGTGCCAATGATTACGTGCCTGCATTTGGCTATAAACAGTGCGTCAAGTAATAAAGAACCAAACAGAGTTGTGTTACATTTCCTTGTGCAGACACTATATGTACCACCAAAGGATATTATTTTCAAAAATACATCCCCTAAGTAGATCGCAGTACTCTACTGACTATGATGGCGTTGCTAACACAATATTGAAATGTTGTGATCACTTGATACGATTATCGTTAAGATATCTTTATAATCAATCAACAACTCAGTGCGTACTTCCTGAGAGACTTAAATATATGGCAGTAGCATCCATCTACAAAACTGTAGATTAGGAAACCAGCTCTAATTACAGATCTATATCCTTATTTCAACGGCATTTGGAAAGGAAAGAAGGAAAATGAGAGTTTAATGTGCGGTCGACAGTGTGGCCATCGAGATGCAGCACAAGCTTGGATTACGAAAGGATGGGGAGGAAAATCGGTCGCCCCACTTCAAAGAAGCCATGCTGAGATTTTTCTGTTGTGAAGGAAAATTTGGGGAAACATGTTTTTACGTATAAATTTTTGATATGTACTGAAATGTTATGTCACTTTTCAGCAGTTCCCCCCACAAAATTGACCAGACGGATCCATTATGATTTTTCTTTGGCCATTAATAAATTTAGTGCTGAAACTTCCTGGCAGATTAAAACTGTGTGCCTGACCGAGACTCGAACTCGGGACCTTTGCCTTTCGCGGGCAAGTGCTCTACCAACTGAGCTACCAAAGCACGACTCACGTCCAGTACTCACAGCTTTACTTCTGCCAGTATCCGTCTCCTACCTTCCAAACCTTACAGAAGCTCTTCTGCGAACCTGCAGAACTAGCACTCCTGAAAGAAAGGATACTGCGGAGACATGGCTTAGCCACAGCCTGGGGGACGTTTCCAGAATGAAATTTTCACTCTGCAGCGGAGTGTGCGCTGATATGAAACTTCCTGGCAGGTTAAAACTGTGTGCCCGACCGAGACTCGAACTCGGGACCTTTGCCTTTCGCAGGCAAGTGCTCTACCAACTGGGCTACCGAAGCACGACTCACGTCCGGTACTCACAGCTTTACTTCTGCCAGTATCTGTCTCCTGCCTTCCAAACCTTACAGAAGCTCTTCTGCGAACCTGCAGAACTAGCACTCCTGAAAGAAAGGATACTGCGGAGACATGGCTTAGCCACAGCCTGGGGGACGTTTCCAGAATGAAATTTTCACTCTGCAGCGGAGTGTGTGCTGATATGAAACTTCCTGGCAGATTAAAAAGCTGTGAGTACCGGACGTGAGTCGTGCTTCGATAGCTCGGTTGGTAGAGCACTTGCCCGCGAAAGGCAAAGGTCCCGAGTTCGAGTCTCGGTCGGGCACACAGTTTTAATCTGCCCTGAAGTTTCATATCAGCGCACACTCCGCTGCACAGTGAAAATCTCATTCTGGAAATTTAGTGCTAGTTCCTTAAGCCGGTCCACACGCAACGATCTGTCTGCGCAGACATCGGCGCAAATGTCTGTACATTCCAAAGATTGCTGCAAATGTGGTGTGTTCACACGACACAAACCCCAATCTAATACTCGCCCGCCATCTGTCGGTATAGAAAAGAAATATCAGTGGCAAGCGACTACGCTCCCCGTAAACGCAAAAAATTTAATTCAGTTATTTTGAAATATAGATATGAAGGAAGTTCTGTTGTGGTCTGTGTTCGCAAATTGTGTTGCAAAAAACATTCAAACCAACCGCAGGGAACAGAGAAAACGGTCAAAATGGTGTACACAGTGGCTGCTAAAGCGAAATCAGTTTTCTCACTTAAATTTACTGCGAGAGTTGCAGGGCAAGCCTAACGACTGGCGAAATTATTTGCAGCTGGATGTCGAAACTTATAATTATCTCTTAAAGCTTGTAACTCCTCATATTATGAGAAAAAATATTTTGTATAGAGAAGGGCAATTTCTCCTCATGAACGGCTGGCGGTAACATTAAGGTTCCTAGCAACAGGAAGGAGCTACATGGAATTGGAGTTTTCAACTGCAATATCGAAGCAAGAGTTGAGTGAAATATTACCCGCAATTTTTCAATTAGAGCATTGTATGCTGCTGTCTTTTGTCTCGGTCACTGTATTCTTTACTTTAATCTTCCACAAACATGGGTGGTTTCTATATATTTCAATGAATTCACTTACAAACTCTCGAGAACACTGACGAGTATCAGCCATTTTAATGTCCTGTGCGCACAAATACAAACACTAGACTGAGCAAACAGCTGTTTCGCGCCAGATTTGCGGCGATCTCCTGTCCACACGCTCCAACTTGTCTGCACAGATATGGTTTGAACCCACAGATTTGAGAGGTTTCGCTCAAACCTCCAACTCCAACTTCCAGATTTGCACATACCTCAGGTTGGTGCAAATCTTCTGTCCACACGCAACGATCTGTCTGTGCAGATGTTATGTGAGCAGACGTTTGCGCACACAGATCGTTTGCGTGTGGACGGGCCTTTAGTTCTGATATTATATTCTGACTTCTTGTGTTATGGGTGGTATCTCATAACCTTACTTTCAGCGTTCGGTACTGGGCTAGGCGAACTGGGGTCGTGTTGAAGTTGTGTCTAATGTGAGCACTCCACCATTTGACGGCGTCGCCTGACATTCATTTCCATTTATTTCTAGTGTGATTCGGCCTTCAGGTACTGTAATTTATTTCTTTGTGACAAGTAAGATCTGCACTGTTTTCTGTTCAGTTAATATATTGACGACAGAAAAACTCCTATCAACGTTTCTAAAAACAAGGTCCTGAAGAATTAATTCTGAACACCCATGTGCAAAGATGACGTGATAATCAGAGTGTCTCCTGTAGCGAGTGAGGTGATAACTGCCTGTCCTTGATGTGGTGATCGTCATTCGTAAGTAATACACATATCTCTGTGTTAAAACGTCACGCTTATGAGAAAGATATTTGTTGTCTTTGTAGTTTTGACATATGAATTGAGTGTTCTTTGTTGTTTCTTTAGTTACATGTTTTGTCATAGTGACATTCGGTAATGTGTATATGAATGGATTTCGAGGAGAAATATCTGGACCACCAAGAAAATGATGAAATGGTGAGAATGTAAGGTAGAAGTAGAATGAACAGGCAAATAATGTGGCTGTCTGCTAGGACATGTGTTGATTTGTAGGTAGGTAAACGTTGATCTGAAGTCGTAGCAGATCCGTAGAGGTGCTCTTCATTTTATTATCGAGCATCAAAGACAGGAGGATATATATTTTACGACATTTACCACAGAACTCATAGTCATCATGCTAGTTTAGTTAATCATATTGACAGGTGTGATCTGATAATCGTCGTGACGAGAATTATTGGATTA
Source organism: Schistocerca gregaria (assembly GCF_023897955.1). Classification (NCBI taxonomy): domain Eukaryota; kingdom Metazoa; phylum Arthropoda; class Insecta; order Orthoptera; family Acrididae; genus Schistocerca; species Schistocerca gregaria. The sequence goes on along the minus strand of NC_064920.1, from coordinate 739,663,040 downwards.
CTACTATTTATATTGCGGGACGAACATTTTTAATAAACCACATCAAATTAGGATTAGTTCAGTTCTTGCCAGTAATTAACCAGAGATCATTGGCATATTTTAATCAAAATGGTGTAGCACGATATGTATGCATCTTGCACGGGTCGCCTTTGTTTATGGCTACTACTTGATCATTAAAACATTTCTTTGTATCCCGATGAATTCAGTTTAATTAAAATAAGCATGTTAGTCTGTATGATTTCTCATGTTCACAGTGAATGCATGTATATGTACCTGTACCTTTTTTTATAGGGATATTATTTGCCTACACGTACAGCTCTAGTTTGTGGGCACAGGTATTGACAGGTGCTATATTTGCTGCATGAGGTTAAGCTATGTCAACAGTGTTTTAGACTTACTATTTTAGATGCTAACAGCATGTCCCATGTTCTTATTATGGCCTGCCTGAAATATAATGTATTTCACATGGTCAGACCGTTCCACTGTATGGATTAATGGAAGCATCCTCTTGAGTATGATATTCTGGTGATAAGTAACATTTCAGTTCAGTGAAGAATCAAAACTTTTCAATTATCCAGTTGGGAAGTACCCAGGACTATGTTATCAGAAAGAGCGTATCTGATGAGCTGCAGGTTGGAAAGTGAAATGTTTAATCTATTTATTGGACAAATTTGTTAGAAAATTTGAAAACAGAAATGGATATGATAAAATTACAGTGAAATCTGTGAAATATGACAGAATCAGTATTCAGGTCAGGCTAATGCAGGCATATCAACATGATGACTAAAAAATATATATTCAGTAAATTAAAAGAGAAGAAAATTGAATTCTGATGGACTGGAATTTGACTGTAGGAAAAAGAAGAGATGGAAGTCACATAGTAGAATTTTGCACTAGGCATAACCTTAAGTAGATTATTTCTAATATCTGCCTTGAGACTTATGAAAGAAAGTTGTTCATGTGTAGGAGACCTGGATATTTTAAATTTCTGGATGGATTATATTGTTGTAAGATATAGATTTAGACAACAGATTTTAAACTCCAAAACATTTCCAAGAGCATTTATTCGCCCTGACCATAATTTGTCATGAAAATAGAAGAAAAAAAAATCTGAAGAAACTACATAAAGGTAGTAAAGTAAAAAAAAAAAAAATGGGATATTGATAAGTTGACAGTCATAGTTTGATGATAGTTTCAAAATGAGCTTTAGGCAACAAAGAGAACACAGCAGCAGCTAGACATAATGAGGTGACCCAGAGAATAGTGGTGGATAATGCATGAGATATTTAATTTTATTACTGAGAGAAAAAAAGTAGGCAGGAATAGCTAGAGAAGAAACGAGAAGCTGCAGTAGCATGCATGAATGAGAAAATGAAATTTAGAGATATTTGGGGAAAAGACAATCACCTGTATGAACATTATGAGCTCATATTGTAAGCTAGTAGTAAACAGAGTGGTTGGTGGAAAGGCGGAAGGAATGTACAGGTGTATTAGAGATTTATGGATGAAAAATACTTCAGGATAATATTATGAAAAGAGAACTATTCCAGCTTGTATAAAAGATATGAAACATGCCATCCAGATTTAGGTTTTGTGGTGTTTCCTTAAGTACCTCCAGATGACTGCTGTTGTTTCTTCAATTAGACCATGCACATTTTCCTTCTCATCCTTGCAAGACTGAGATAATGGTAGATACCTAAGAACATCATCATTGGTAGAAGATTAAACAGTAGCTTTTTCCATCAAATCAGGTGCTGGTCACTGGACTCGTTATTTGGGAGAAACAGGTTTCATTTGTAAACTTTATTTCATTACATTAATTCAGGCAAATGCTGAAATAATTTGTTAGTAGGTAATGTCTGATTTGGTCTTCCATCCCTGTTCAGTAGTTACACTATATCTGACAAGTGTACTGCAGTAGGGAATCAGACTATTCTACTTGTCATCTGGTTATTTATTAAACCCACAATCAGATTATAATCTTTGCAAGTTATGGAAGAAAGTGTAAGAGAAATATGCTAAAAAGTCACTAATTGTATATGTCATTCGCTGGTAAATCATCCTTTATTCAAGTAAGATTCTTCCGAATGACAAAGTCACAGATCATCTTGTGGTAACAGTATTTTTGAATTGGTCATTTCTGATTGGTTCAGTTAGCTACTGTCTTCTGTCGTGAATTGGATTCCAAACATCTCCACTGTACCTCAAGGAGCTGATGCATGCAATTCTGTTTAATGATTCACTCGGACACTGTTCTCGGCGTACTATTGGTGCTATTTCAGTGTCAGGTTTCACCCACCTCTCATCTGTTACCTGACAGACCTCTCATCTGTTACCTAACAGCACCACTATGGCACAAGCTGCATGCATATTGATTAGTAACTTGCAGTCAACAGGTACACGTAAAACACAACTTGCTCACACCACAAGGAAAGGGGTAGTGTGCATGGAGAAAGAAAACAGTTTCTGATCAGGCAGCTAAACGTAACGCGTTAGGTCTTCTGACCAGAAATGCCGTAAGAACCTTCTGTTCATTAACAAACTTGTTTAAATGTACCTTTATACTGGTTCTTGTCTTTGTTTCTTATGTCAACATTTGTGTCATGAATAAACTGTAACTTTTCTACACATTGGCTTTGACCACAGACATATCCCACTTTATTCAGAAGTTTCATCAGTGTTTTGACACACACATCTTAAGCAGCAAGTCATCTCTGTAAGTCAAAAATGAGTTGTTCAAGGAGTTTTGTTGGGGGGGGGGGGGGGGGTGTAGTCAGAATGTGATATGGTGACAAATGGATACTAAGGCTATTGTTTGGCTAAGGTTGTTTATTGAATATCTTATTAAGCATGAAAGTTTGTTTGTTCTGTGCATTTATTATTCTGTTCTCCATGCATGATTGGACACTGCTTTTTATACATTTGTATGATCTTAAATAAATCAAGAATAAACGGTTACGTAATTAAAGATACTGCCATATCTCATTAATAGATTCCATTTTGTACAGCTTGTAAATATTTATTTGTATCACTGCAAATACAGACAAGTCTTGTAATTGTGAACTTATCAGGTAAAGTCTAGTACAGGGTAGTGCTATCCATGGTACTTTCCCTGGGATAACCATCACTGAAAACATCACACACACACACACACACACACACACACACACACACACACACACACACACACCTCTGATTTAAGAAGCAGAGACCTTACTCGGTTTCATAAATTATGTGCTCCGGTGACACTTCACACATTTTGCCAAGAGTCCAGGAGAAATTTAAATGTAGCAGCCATATCGTCACCCATAGCAGCAACCAAAGAACGGCTACTAAATTTTTCCATGAGAACTGAACCTAATACGTGACAAAATAAACCCTAAAAAATTGTCAAATCATTAACAACATGTAGAAGTAACAATTTCAAAACTGAAAAAAATCAGTAGCCAATGACCAATGAAATTAAAATAGCATGTCAGTGCAACAGAAACAAAACTCCCCGTGGCACACTAACATCACTCGCAAAGAACTGAGAAACATAAATACCTCGCCCTAGAGTGCGCAACATGCTCTCTGCAAAATCTGTCCGTTACAAATATGACACAACTCAATAATGCCACACAACTGTTACTTTAAGAATCAAAGCCGACATTAGTATCCCAGCTTTTGGTTGACCCCTTGGTTGGTAGTGTGCCATTTCATGTAGCCATTAGGAAGCTAGTTCTAAGTAACTTACATTAAATATCTACTGCCACATCTATCTTTTTCTGCTTTTTTAAAATGAATGTTGTCAAGTTGTTGTGACAGACTGATAAGTAGCAAAGAAAAACTGAAGCAGTGATTCTAATTGTATAACAAATGCCACAAAATCAGTTTGTCAATTTTGTGGAATTAGGGTCAAATGGAACGCATAGTCTACAGTTTATAGACGTTTTGATTTAGTTTCAGATTTAAAGACTTGGTTGTGAAATTATTTAATGCCAATGGTGCGTTCCACCCTTTACAGGCATCATCAGATTGTCTATAAAAACAAGAAACCAGTCAACTAGTAACAGAGGAAGGGGTATGATCCTATCTTGCATAACTTAGCAGGTAAAATGAACTGAAGGTAATAGGAACTTGCATAAAAGCAGCTGGATATGAAACCCATCTGTTGTACAACTATATAAAACAGAAAAGTGGTAGATTAGTAATGTAGTCCATCATTAAACCAAAGAAAATGTAAGGTGGACCTAATTAAAGGAAAAGGAAACCACTAGTTCATCATCAAGAAGGTACAGAAAGCCGCAGAAATTTCATCAACATATCATATGTTATTTTGAACGCACCAAGTGATACCCCGATGGTAGTCCAAAATAGGGCCACGCTTACAAAAATGAAGGTGGTATGATCGGTTTTATTGTTTTTATAGATAATCTGATGATGTCCTGAAGGGTTGAAACACATCATTGACATTAAATAATTTTGCAGCCAACATTGTTTTTATTTCTAAATACATTTGAAACTTGTTGCTGTACCACTCTGCCATGGAATGGAATAATTTTTATTTACATTTTGCACAATTATGTATATGCATTGCTAAACAAATTTTTGTTGTGTGCCATTTGATGCTGCTCTTGTTTGGTACTTAAAATCAACTGTTTACATTCTCTTCTTTCTATGCCCTAGTGTTTGTTGCATCATACAATGAGCCAACATTCCACTCCAAACACATGAGTAATGGCGCCTTTTCAAGGACCCAATTGTTTCAGGTTATTAATTAAATTCACAAATATAAGAGGAGGGGAGAGTTTACTATTCTCTTCTGGTTATGACTTGGGCATAAATAAGTGAAGTTCACAGGTACAAAATTATCATAGCTACGAATTGTCAGACAAGGAGCAGACATTTTTTTGAAAAATACTTGAAAGCTGTTTGTTCCTAAAACTCCTTCATACTACTTGCAGCATTTGTAAATGTTTAAACTTGGAGGTAAAAAATCTGATGAAATTTGGATTACTGGTAGAGGAAGATGATGTATGTATGGAAAAGCTCCCGGGATTGGAATGACTCCTTACCCTCTCCCTTAAAACCCACATCCTTTCGTCTTTCCCTCTCCTTCCCTCTTTCCTGATGAAGCAACCATGGGTTGCGAAAGCTTGAAATTTGTGTGTGGATTTGTGTTTGTTATTATTTCTATCAACGTACCAACGCTTTCGTTTGGTAAGTTACAGAATCCATGTTTTTAGATATATTTTTCCCATGTGGAATGTTTGTCTCTATACATAATACACTGTTGTTGTTGTTGTTGTCTTTAGTCCAGAGACTGGTTTGATGCAGCTCTCCACGCTACTCTATCCTGTGCAAGCTTCTTCATCTCCCAGTACCTACTGCAACCTACATCCTTCTGAATCTGCTTAGTGTATTCATTTCTTGGTCTCCCTCAACGATTTTTACCTCCACACTGCCCTCCAATGCTAAATTTGTGATCCCTTGATGCCTCAAAACATGTCCTACCAACCGATCCCTTCTTCTAGTCAAGTTGTGCCACAAACTTCTCTTCTCCCCAATCCTATTCAATACCTCCTCATTAGTTACATGATCTATCCACCTTATCTTCACCACATTTCGAAAGCTTCTATTCTCTTCTTGTCCAAACTAGTTATCGTCCATGTTTCACTTCCATACATGGCTCCACTCCAAACAAATATTTTCAGAAACGACTTCCTGATACATAAATCTATATTCGATGTTAACAAATTTCTCTTCTTCAGAAACGCTTTCCTCGCCATTGCCAGTCTACATTTTATATCCTCTCTACTTCGACCATCATGAGTTATTTTACTTCCTAAATAGCAAAACTCCTTTACTACTTTAAGTGTCTCATTTCCTAATCTAATTCCCTCAGCATCACCCGACTTAATTCGACTACATTCCATTATCCTCGTTTTGCTTTTGTTGATGTTCATCTTATATCCTCCTTTCAAGACACTGTTCATTCCGTTCAGCTGCTCTTCCAAGTCCTTTGCCGTCTCTGACAGAATTACAATGTCATCGGCGAACCTCAAAGTTTTTACTTCGTCTCCATGAATTTTAATACCTACTCCAAATTTTTCTTTTGTTTCCTTTACTGCTTGCTCAATATAAAGATTGAATAACATCGGGGAGAGGCTACAACCCTGTCTCAGTCCTTTCCCAACCACTGCTTCCCTTTCATGCCCCTCGACTCTTATGACTGCCATCTGGTTTCTGTACGAATTGTAAATAGCCTTTCGCTCCCTGTATTTTACCCCTGCCACCTTTAGAATTTGAAAGAGAGTATTCCAGTCAACATTGTCAAAAGCTTTCTCTAAGTCTACAAATGCTAGAAACGTAGGTTTGCCTTTTCTTAATCTTTCTTCTAAGATAAGTCGTAAGGTCAGTATCGTAATACAGTAGTAACTTGTAAATTATTAAGCGTGCATATGTGAAGCTCACTTATCCTTTTCTGATAATGTTTTGAGTTGTAGAACACTTAATACCATTGCTGAAGATGCAAAAATTATTTATAAATTTCTTATATTTTTATTTATCCAGGAAATGAATCGGTGTGAACGTAAAGAAGGTGGTAAGCGTGGCCGGAAGCCTGGTAGGAAATCAAGTGACAAAATTGATGTGAAAGCAAAATTAGGTGAGAGAATTTTGATCCCTCATTTTTAGACATCATAGAGATACCTGTAAAATATTGTCCCTTTCTGTATCATAGTTTTTTTTATTGATCCTACATATTTCACAGAAACTTAAATTGCATTTAGTCATGAAATTACTCACTAAACACAGTGGAGATGAATTATATTTGGATTAACATGCTTGTCAATGATTGCACTTTCTTTTCTTTGCTATCTGTATGGTTTTTAGAGCGAAGCAGACAAAGTGCAAGAGAATGTAGAGCAAGGAAAAAATTAAGATACCAGTACTTAGAAGAACTTGTGGCTGACCGTGAAAAGGCTGTTCTAGCACTGCGGAAGGAACTTGAAAAGGTAAGGAATGCCATTATCCTTTCTGTTCTCTTCTCTTATAAATGAGAGCCTTCCTTCCTATAGGAAAATAAACCAAAATTGAAACAACCGTTTAATTTGTTGTTGACTGAATAACAAACCTGGCTAGCAGTTACTTCATACTTTTTACTATGTCATTAGACATTGTTTATATAGGGCAGATCACCTAAAACTTGCACCACAAATATTGTAGAAATGAAGAGTTGTATTGATGAGTGATTTTTGGAGAATGGATTGATAGCCAGGGGCTCGTATTGCTAGCCAATCAACACTTAGAAAGTGTATTTTTTGTGCAAAAATAAACTTTCTTGTATAGGACAATGCCTATTGACATTAATATACTAAAAGTCAGTGGTGTTTGTTGAAGAATTCTAACAAATGAGGTGTTTGAGAGATTGCATTTTCAAAATACAATCTTCCAAACATCTTGCACTAGAATCATGTTTTCACTCAACACTTGTACAATACCTCTGATAGGACAACCAAAGAATGACATTAGTGCATGTACTAGTTCTGTGGATACTGACCAGTAATGAGACTAGTGACCCTAACAGGTTGTGTTCAAAATAACCACCAGCAGCGACAATACATGCTTTGTCAGGTATGGAATGACTGCTTACACATGATCGGATTTCAGCGGTGACGTCTGAGCAAGCTGCAGTAATAAGTTATTGCACATATCGTCCGGTGTAGTTTGTATATCCTTGTAGGCAGTGTCTTTCAGCTTTCCTCTCAGAAAGTCTACAGGCATCAAATCCAGGGAACAGGCTGGCCAAGGTACACGTTCTCTGTCTAATCCAATGATTTGGAAACTGAAGACCTCCAGTAGTACTTCATGCACTACGGTCTGGACAGCCATCATGTTGTTACTACAGGTTCCTCCTAGTCTGCAGAGGAGCATCCTCCAGCATCCACGGAAGATGGTCTGTTTGGAGGCTGTGATACTTGTGCATGTTGAGTGTTCCATCTATGAAAATTGGGCCTATGACATGATGGCTTGCTATCTCACACCACACGTTTACATACCGTAGACACTGATGTTCCACCTGACAAATCCAATGGGGATTGTCAAAAGACCAATAGTGCATGTTCTGGCAGTTTACCGTATTTACTCGAATCTAAGCCGCACCTGAAATTTGAGACTCGAAATTCAAGGGGAGAGAAAAGTTTTAGGCCGCATCTCCAAATTGAAACAAAGTTGGTCCTTTGTAATATGAGACACAATTTAGGTCGTATGAATGACGATACAGCTACAGTAGTTTGGTTCGAGTCGTAAGCTTAGCAGTTAAGCTTTACCAGGTAGCCATTCCTATGCGTCAGGCGGTCCGTCCGTATTTATATGGGTACCCTTCCTTTTTCACGTGCTTCATCTGGTTTGAATTGATTGCTTATTTTTCTTTGAAGTGATAAGCTCCATTTTCTTTGTCATAGGTGTTTACGTCACTCTAAGCTGAAAATGCATTACTGTACTGTGTCATGCATTGTTTATCGCATTCTAATAGTGCCTATTTAAGGCCTGTCGCCACTCATGGCATGGCTTGCTTTTGTGCACACTACTGGCGCTTACAATTAGAGAGAGAGAGAGAGAGAGAGAGAGAGAGAGAGAGAGAGAGAGAGAGAGAGAGAGAGCGAGAGAGAGCGAGAGAGCAGAATCGTCTCATTATCGAAACAATGGCAAGAGACTATTTGTTGTTACTTACACTGCTGTTTTCTTTGGTAATGATCAACAAGAACCAAATAATAGAATGTGTATGATTGATGTCCTGAACGAAAGTTTAGCGAAAATTTTTCCCCGTTTGAAAATCTTTGCAGGTGCCTATTTAGTACATTACATGCTGCACAGAAATTAGTCATCTTAGTTTAAAAACCTAGTCAATTGCTGTGCTTCACTCCTGACTGTATCACTATTAGTCATAAGAATAATACGAATATAAACATGACATGATATGTATATTCTTCCGCGTTTGCTGTTGTCTCACACTAGTTTCGTGGTTTATTAGGCAGACAGGATTTAAATGAGATAGCAGCAAACACGAAACAATACATGGCAAAATGTTTGTATTCATATTATTCTTATGGTGAAGAGAATACTGCATGTGATTCACAAGTCATAAAAGTTCCTATTAGCAACTATCTCTTCTCACAGGTAGGAAAAACTTCAGAACGTAGAGTTGGCCATATTGGCAAACATCCCAAACAGTCTTGCCAGTCGGATTTTCGTAGTACATTGAAATGCTGCTGCATTCGAAGATAAACAATACGGAATTTGTATTTACTTCGTTGGATAATGTATGAAAATGCAGTGGTCGAAACTTGGGGCGGAGAAAAAATGCTTGTCTTCCACCTTTTTTTTAAAATTTATTTACTGACACAGAGCATTTGGTGTTGGTATTTATCTTTGTGTGTACAAAGCATGCCTGTGTAGCGCTATATATATTTGACGGAAGAAGTTAGTTCTAGTGACACAAACATTTTTCTGAACTTCTGCTTGCTTTGCACTCGATTCTAAGCCGCAGGCGGTTTTATGGATTACAAAAACCGGAAAAAAGTGTGGCTTCGATTCGAGTAAATACGGTACTTGGCTGTAATGGGTAAATGTGGCTTCATCACTAAACAAGATGCTTAATACGTCTGGAGTGTCCTGTCTTAATGCTCATGTACAGAACTTAACATGATTCTCATAATTGTTTACATGCAACTGTTGACGTAGAGAGATGTGATAGGCATGGAACTTGTCAATGGAGAATGTATAGGATACTTGCCCGATTCATGCCACTTCTTGTGTGGTTGCGTGGGAGCTAATGTGCAGATCAACTGCAACAGCGGCAAGAATATTAATTGCCCCTCTTCTGTCGTCGCTTATTTCCATCTGTCATCACTTCTTTCTACATCTACATTTATACTCCGCAAGCCACCCAACTGTGTGTGGCGGAGGGCACTTTACGTGCCACTGTCATTACCTCCCTTTTCTATTCTAGTCGCGTATGGTTTGCGGGAAGAATGACTGTCTGAAAGCCTCCGTGCATGCTCGAATCGCTCTAATTTTACATTCGTGATCTCCTCGGGAGGTATAAATAGGGGAAAGCAATATATTCGATACCTCATCCAGCAACGCACCCTCTCGAAACCTGGTGAGCAAGGTACACTGCGATGCAGAGCGCCCCTCTTGCAGAGTCTGCCACTTAAGTTTGCTAAAAATCTCCGTAACGCTATCACGGTTACCAAATAACCCTGTGACGAAATGCGCCGCTCTTCTTTGGATCTTCTCTATCTCCTCTGTCAACCGGATCTGGTAGAGATCCCACACTGATAAGCAATACTCAAGTATAGGTCGAACGAGTGTTTTGCAAGCCACCTCCTTTGTTGATGGACTACATTTTCTAAGGACTCTCCCAATGAATCTCAACCTGCTACCAGCCTTACCAACAATTAATTTTATATGATCATTCCACTTCAAATCGTTCCGCACGCATACTCCCAAATATTTTACAGAAGTAACTGCTACCAGTGTTTGTTCCGCTATCATATAATCATACAATAAAGGATCCTTCTTTCTATGTATTCGCAATACATTACATTTGTCTATGTTAAGGGTCAGTTACCACTCCCTGCACCAAGTGCCTATCCACTGCAGATCTTCCTGCATTTCGCTACAATTTTCTAATGCTACAACTTCTCTGTATACTACAGCATCATCTGTGAAAAGTCGCATGGAACTTCCAACACTATCTACTAGGTCATTTATATATATTGTGAAAAGCAATGGTCCCATAACACTCCCCTGTGGTACGCCAGAGGTTACTTTAACGCCTGTAGACGTCTCTCCATTGATAACATGCTGTGTTCTGTTTGCTAAAATTTCTTCAATCCAGCCACACAGCTGGCCTGATATTCCGTAGGCTCTTACTTTGTTTATCAGATGACACTGCGGAACTGTATTGAATGCCTTCCGGAAGTCAAGGAAAATAGCATCTACCTGGGAGCCTGTATGTAATATTTTCTGGGCCTCATGAACAAATAAAGTGAGTTGGATCTCACACGATAGCTGTTTTTTGCAGAATCCGTATTGGTTCCTACAGAGTAGATTCTGGGTTTCCAAAAACGACATGTTACACGAGCAAAAAACATGTTCTAAAATTCTAAAACAGATCGACATCAGAGATATAGGTCAATAGTTTTGCGCATCTGCTCAACGACCCTTCTTGAAGACTGGGACTACCTGTGCTCTTTTCCAATGATTTGGAACCTTCCGTTCCTCTAGAGACTTGCGTACACGGCTGTTAGAAGGGGGGCAAGTTCTTTCGCGTACTCTGTGTAGAATCGAATTGGTATCCCGTCAAGTCCACTGGACTTTCCTCTGTTGAGTGATTCCAGTTGCTTTTCTATTCTGTACACTTATTTCGATGTCAGTCATTTTTTCATTTTGTGCGAGGATTTAGAGAAGGAACTGCAGTTCGGTCTTCCTCTGTGAAATAGCTTTGGAAAAAGGTGTTTAGTATTTCAGCTTTACACTTGTCATCCTCTGTCATCCTTTCGCAGTAGTTTCCTAACTTTGTTGTTGAACCACAGTGGGTTTTTCCTGCCCCTCACAGTTTCACTCAGCACATACCTGTCTAAAGCACATTTTACGATTGCCTTGAACTTTTTCGATAAATGCTCAACATTGTCAGTGTTGGAACAGAAATTTTTGTTTGGATCTGTTAGGTAGTCTGAAATCTGCCTTTTATTTCCATCTGTTACATTGTCTAGATCTTACACTACCACATTCATGTAACTGTTTGAAGAGGTTGATGAATAATTATCGAGATGGTTGATGTCTGTTGGGATATCTGCAGCATACATCATACAAGAATGAACTTTCTTGTTCCTACATTCTCCATTCTCATGAGATGTTGGCTTTTGCTGCAATGGTGAATCCCATTGTCCACTCATGACCTGGTGCTTGCACTGTCACACCCTGACTAGCAAGTTGCAGTGCACCCAGGGAACACACAAGCACGCTGTAATCAAACATAACAACATTGTACCCATTAACTATGCAGGTTGAATGGCACGAACAAGTGTCAGTATGGAAACTTTTCAAAACATGGTACCTTGTAAATGAATCGCTCTAGGCTCCTGCAATGAACTCACCGACATTCTAATTGACCATACTTTTAGTTTGTTAATGTCGGAAGGCATTGTTCCATTAAAAAATGGGTGTTTGCACAGAAAATACACAATTTGTCTGTTGGTTAACAATACGGGCCCCTGACTATCAGCCCATTGTGTGAAAACTGCTCATCAATAGCACTTTCCAGTGCAAAATTTACATGATTCTACCTGTATATCTGTTCCTGGAAAGAACTGAGAAACACTGTGCCAAGCTCAAAATCACTGAGATACTGACAAAGATACCTTCTCATGACAGTTGATTTTTCCATATCTTGAAGCAGTCTGGCAGTCCACAAAGAATTGCTTTGGTTGTTGAAAGGTAGTGCTTGCTGCAGTAATGGTGTTTGGTACATTGCATGTGCCTCCTGAGTTATTGTAAATTCTGAGTATCTTTTGCAACACAGTCAGCTAGATGGAACGATAAGAGGTGCTGTGTGTCCAGTCCATTTTTATGTTACAAATGATGCTAGCTGAAGTTGACTGAAATCGTGCTGTAACCAAAAACAATTTGCTGCTGTTGTAGGGCACGTTTCTTCTTGGCCCTGTAATCTGTTGAGAAAGTGGAAGCATGTTGGAACATTTTTTATGAGGCACATTTTTTGTTCGATTATTAGAGAACACACAACTGCTACGGATGCTGCTCACAAATAACTCGAACGTAACAGAGAAAAATTGACTTGGCAGGTTACACTGTCAAGAATACTGGCAAGGCTATAGTCCAGACACAGAAAATAAGATGTGCGTATACACACAATGTCATTGGCGCTAACAGTTCCATGTAGTATTTTGTTACTGAGTTTCTTCTTCTTGCTAAAAATTTGCCTCCTGCAAAAATTTCTGGGTGTTAATGTTTCATCAGTGTTTATTGTGTTGTAATTATTTTGAACTGTTGCTGCTTACTTTCATTAAAAAAAAAAAGTGAGTCAAAATCTGTTAGTTTCGAAAGTGGCAACATAACTGCCTGCAACTGACTTTGATCTTGTAAATCTTTCAAAATATTTTGGGATCCAGTCTTGTGCAACATAGATAACATAGCTCATTTAATTATATTGGATAAATTGTATATGTGCTTTCTGGACAAATTAATTTGTCATTGTTTGCACAGGCTCAGACACACAAATGTTCATTGAGCTATATCCTGAATGTCATTGAGAGTTCATTAAATTACTGTTGCTTACATTTTATGTGTGTGTGTGTTATGGCCTTTCAGTTGGTGCTTTAAACCATTTAGATGCTAAAATCTAAAGTTTCTTTAACTGCTGAAATGTTCATATTATAACAGTAGTATGACGTTTTGTCGCGTAGTTCATTATAAAGATTTAAATGATATCATTTATATTTGACAAGTGTGAGAAATAATATACTGACAATATTCTCTGCCCTTTTTGTGGTTACAGTATAGATTGTGGGGAAAGGAACTAGATGAAGGCCGTATGCCAGAGGGCATGCAGGTACTTCTGGAGGAAATTGGAGCTGTGAAACAAGAAAAGTGTTGAACTTCAGTATGGACACAATTTTGAGTATTGTATCTTTTTTGTACATATAAATGCATGATGGAGAATTTTTATGTTAGAAACTATATAGATGTGATCTTCAGTTTTTGAATGTTGTTATATTCTGTACATATTGTTGTGTAAATCTGTCCACTGTAGTCAAAAGAATGTTGATGTGTAAAGATATATGTAACATGATGGAGCATATTATCTACAGAAAAATAACCAACTATTCTGCTTGATTCTTTTTTGGAAGATAAAAAGATGGCCAAGAAAGTGTCTTGGGTATTAGTATTTTTTGTAAACTTTTTTGATGTATTAACCAGGGTACAAAGCTGTTGTTGCCTTACATTGTCACATGTTCTCCTACAGCAAAAAAAACTCTCTCTCTCTCTCTCTCTCTCTCTCTCTCTCTCTCTCTCTCTCTCTCTCTCTCTCTCTCTCTCTCTCTCTGTCTGTGTGTGTGTGTGTGTGTGTGTGTGTGTGTGTGTGTGTGTGTGTGTGACACCAAGGATCATTGTTATTTAGAATTTTAAAAATTGATTAAACACTTCTAAAATATTGTACTATTGTACATCAGATAAGAAACCAAAAATGTCTCCTTATCTGTACATTCTAGTATTAAAATTATGCAAGTTTGGTTTTGCTTGGAGAAAATAAATGTGCCTCATCTTACTGTGCAGGTAGTCAAAGTAACTGTAAAAATATGTCTTTAAAATACGTTCCTTTTGATTGGAATACACTGAACTGGCTTTGGAAAATTAATATATATGTCCGTTTAATCAGGTATAGTGTCATGAATGTCATCCAATACACCTTGATTCCTCAGTGACAGCTAATGAGCTTACTTACAGTTCCTTGAAAAGGAACTTTTAAATATAGGCTTAAGTGCTTTACCAATAAAGAACAGAACAGCTAAAAAAAAAATAGCTAAATCTGGCTGTGGGCCATATTTCTTACTTCACTTCTAATATTAACATGTTGACTGCTCTAGCTTGCCAGTATACACAGCAGAGCCTTACGTGCGACACGGACTTGATCTGGTTGTGAAACTTCACCATTATGTGTGACATTCAAAGGGCTAATCTCAAACATTTCTGACCATGTGAGTGGGATTATAACGGAAGAGGCGTTCCCCTCACAAGAACAACGTTTTACATAATTGACTTCCTGCCTCATGAGAATGTAAATATGTTGGTACATAGATGTAAATGATTTATATGGAATATATTTAATGTACTTTAATCTTTTTTTCTGTTCAAAGCATACACCTGGTTTTCCACTTTGCTATGCTCATCCGTATTAAAATAGATCACCTGATTTTAGTCCTATCCATTCAGTTTTGTCATATTTCTTATAACCTTTTCTCATCATGTTCAATATTGTTTAATGTCTTTTACAACTCTGACATATCTTCCATGCAGTTTTTTCATCCCTGATGTAAAGCATAAAAATTAGTGGGTTGTGAAGGTCCATGTTATTGTTTATTCTGCCAAAATTCACATAGTAATATGCAGCTAAGTATGTTCTATAGCATGAAGCCTCTGTCCACTGCTCCCAATACTAATGTACCATGAGCCTGCACATGGTAGTAAGATCTACGAATGATGCACTAACCCACTAGTTAAAGAAGTTTGCGAAGATGTGTGTACAGGGTTAACCTTTAGCAGAAAGATGTTCAAAACAGTCTAAGCTTATAACTTTGTTCCTTAGTCTCCAATCCCAGGATCAACAGAACCAAGTGGAGAAGTTGGCATTTTGTATGTCATGCTACGTCCCTCTGTTACCAGCAGACATGTCACATGATGATGTCCCCCTGCGGGTCCGGGGGTTAGAATAGGCCCAAGGTATTCCTGCCTGTTGTAAGAGGCAACTAAAAGGAGTCTTAAACATCTTGGCCTTTATGTGATGGTCCCCTGTTGGGTTTGACCTCCATTTTTCGAAATTCCCGTGAAGAGCAAGCCAATTGGGGAACGGCCCCTTACATGGTGCATAGTGTCCATGAGGTGTTGAGACCTGTCACATCCTTTGTCAACGTGGGTCTGCACTTCAGCTCATTCTCCAACTGTTACGCAATGTCACCCTCCTGGATGCATATTTTTCCATCAACTGTGCAGTACATTTTCTATGCTGACGATGATGATGGATTTGCTTGTTTGGTTGCACCTGATATCAAACATGGTAGCCAGTCTGTTGTGGTGGGGCCGCCATATACCCTGTTGGTTGTAGCCCATGACCACACAGGGATTGCTCTGCTGATGCCTGCACTATAAGTTCCCACGTATGCTGAGGAGTAGATGAACATCACACTGGGACATCGGGACTCCCAGCAATGGCCATCTTGCCAAGTGGCCTTTGCTGCGGCTGAGTGGCACCCGTGGGGAGGCCACCTGGTCAGAGTGGGTGGCATCAAGGCGGGTGACGCGCAATGAAACGTAGCACCTAACCATTTGCTGGTGGTTAAACACCAGCCATCTCAAAGTGTTCACGGGCTCAATCCAACGCACAGAAATATGACCCTAAATTGTTACCCTCCCTGACCACACCATGGGAGGAACGTCAGACTAAGGATGGCAGTGGCTCTTATTTGCCCTGGAACCTTGTATGTTCGAGAGCTGATGGAGAATCTTTCATGATGATGAAGCCTCAGTTTTTTGTGGAGCATTTAGAGAAGTAGTTTAGAAAGGTGGAGGGCTTGTCCAAAATGGGATCTAGGGTCAGTCTTCATCAAAACAGCATCCTCTGCCCAGTTATGTTCGTTACTCGCTTTTGACAAGCTGGGGGATGTTTCTGTAACCATCACACCCCATAAGAGCCCAACTATGGTCCAGGGTATCATATATCACAGAGACCTTCTTTTGCAGTCTGACGATGAACTGCTTGCCAGTTTAGAGCGACGAGATGTACATTTCGTTTGGCTTGTCCACTGGGCTTCAAGAGATAATTAGGTTGCCATCAGTGCCTTCATTTTGGCCTTTGAGGGTGATACATTACCCGAGAAGGTCCAGCTGATGGTCTACCGTTGTGATGTAAAGCCGTGTATCTGTCCCCCAATGTGATGCTTTAAATGCTGGAAGTTCAACCATACATCTTCCCACTGTACTTCCAGCATCACATGTCAAGATTGTGGTCGCCCATCACATCCCAATACTCCATGTGCCCCACCTCCCATCTGTGTCAACTTTGGAGAGCACCATTCACCTTGCTCACCGGACTGCAGGATTCTCCAGAAAGAAAGGAAAAAATGGAATACAGGACCTTGGACCGACTGACCTGCACTGAGGCTAAGAGGAAATTTGAATGCCTTCATCCTGTACATTGTCTTATGCTGCCTCTACAACAGTTCTAGACCTATCAGCTCTGCCTACCCCAGTCACCTCTGAGGCAGAAGACTCCACCTACTCCCTTGATTGGGGGGGGGGGGCACTTCCCTCCCTGTTGCTCCTGCACCACCTACTTCGGAAGCAACACCCTCCCCCCAACCATCAGGGATATCAGTCCCCTCTTCTGGGCCCGAGAAGTGTAAGTCTTCTTCGGCTCCTCTTTCTAGGAAGGGGTCCTTTGGGGTCACTCCCTTCCCAGATTCCTGCTGGTGGGAAAGGTGACACCTGCCAATGGCTGAAGAGTCCAAAAGCAGCTGGTCATAGGTATTCATGCTCATCCTCAGTCCCAGAGACTGAATCAGTGAAGTCCTCCCAGGCAGGAAAACCAAAGGAGCAGAGAGAGAAATCCATAAAGAATATCGTGAAGACCGCAGGAATTGTGGTGGCACCCACACCACTGCTACATAAGCTCTGTGTCTCAGGACGAGGTGGAGATTCTGGTGTTTTCTGAGGACCTAGAACTTGCCGGACCCTCGGACACAATAGATGTAGATTTCTCAGGCAATACGTCTGGGGCTGTAGGTGATCCTGAGGCGTAAACTGCCTCATTGAATATTCCATGCCTTCCCAGTCTCACGAAGACTTCATCCTCCAGTGGAATTGCGGTGGATTTTTTCCACCACTTGGCCGAGCTATGGCAACTGTTAACTTTACACCTGCTTTCAGCATTGCCCTTCAGGAAACCTGGTTCCCAGGAATGTGGATCCCTGTCATTTGCGCCTATAAGGGATATTACAAGAACTGTAGCGACTATAATAGTGTGTCAGGTTGAATTTGCGTTTATGTCCTAAACTCCGTTTGTAGTGAAACTGTGCATCTTCAAACACCCTCTTGAAGCTGTGGCTGTGAGAATAAGGACGACACAGGAAATAACTGTTTGCAGTGTATATCCTCCTCCATATGGTGCTGTACCCCTGAATGTATTAACTGTACTGATTGATAAACTCCCTAAACCTTTCCTACTTTTGGGAGATATTAATGCCCATAACCCATAGTGGGGTGGCACCGTGCTTACTGGCAGAAGAAGAGATGTCGAAACTTTACTGTCTCAGTTCGACCTCTGCCTCTTAAATACTGGGGCCACCAGACATTTCAGTGTGGCTCATGATAGTTACTCGGCTACTGATTTATCAATTTGCAGCCAAAGACTTCTCCCACCTATCCACTGGAGAGCACATGAACTGTGTGGTAGTGTCCACTTCCCCATCTTCCTCTCACTGTCCTGGTGTAGGGCCCACGTACGCCTGCTCAGATGGGCTTTAAACAAGGCGGACTGGGAAACTTTCACCTCTGCTGTCACCTTTGAATCTCCGCTACACAGGAACATTGATGTGATGGTTGAGCATGTGACTACAACAATCCTTTCTGTGGCAGAAAATGCGATCCCTCACTCTATCGGATGCCCCTGGCGAAAGGCAGTCCCTTGGTGGTCACCAAAAGTCACTGAAGCAATTAAGGAGGGTCAGCGAGTTCTACAGTGGCATAGGCGGCACCATTCCCTGGAGCACCTAATAGCCTTTAAACAGCTCCGTGCCTCACCAACTTATCAAACGACGGAAGGAGTGTTGAGAGAGATATGTCTCTACCATTGGGTGTTGTACATCACCATCCTAAGTCTGGGCAAGGATCAAACGTGTTTTTGGGTACCAGAACCCAACAGGTGTTCCCGGTGTTAACTTAAATGGCTTGTTATCTAACAATGCAATCGCTATTGCTGAGCACTATGCTCAAAATTCTACGTTGGAGAATTACCCTGCACCCTTTCGCCCTCTCAAACGACGGTGTAAGGGAAAGTCCTTTCACTCACTACACACTACAGTGCATCCTATAATGCCCCATTTACAGAGTGGTAGCTCCTCAGTGCCCTTGCACACTGCCCCAACACTGCTCCTATGCCAGATCGGAACCACAGTCAGATGATTAAACATCTCTCATCTGATCACAAGTTACACTTCATCATCATCATCATCATCATCATCATCATCATCATCCGGATGTCGTGTGTGGTGTCTTTCCATCACAGTGGCAGGAGAGCACTGTAATTTTGGTGCTCAAACCTGGTAAAAATCCCCTAGATGTGGGTAGCTATCAGCCCATCGGCCTCACCCATGTTCCCTGTATGCTGCTTTAACATATGGTATATCTGCGGTTGGGTTGGGTTCTGGAGTCACGCAGCATACTAGCTCCATGTCAGGGCGGCTTCCGCCAGGGTCGCTTTACCACTGATAATCTTATGTCCCTCGAGTCTGCCATCCGAACAGCCTTTTCCAGATGCTAACACATTGTTGCTGTCTTTTTTTATTTACAAGAAGCGTATGACACTACCAGACAACAACATATCCAGTGAGTGGGGTCTCAGGCCCGCTTCAGATTTTTATCCAAAATTTCCTGTTGCATTCCAACTTCCTGTGTCTCCCATATTCCCCCCCCCCCCCCCCCCCCCCTCCATATCCAGGAGAATGGGGTCCCACAGGACTCTGTATTGAGTGTATCTCTATTTTTAGTGGCCATTAATGGTCTAGCAGCAGCTGTAGGGTCATCTGACCCACCTCTGTATGCAGATGACTTCTGCATTCCATACTGCTCCACCAGTACTGGTGTTGCTAAGCGGTGCCTACAGGGAGCCGTCCACAAGGCGCAGTTATGGGCTGTATGCACAAGGTCGTGCGATATGCACTTCTGTTGGCATTGTACCGTTTATCTGGAACCAGAACTTTATCTTAATGACGATCCATTCACTGTAGCGGAGACATATCGATTCTTAGGACTGGTTTTCGACACCTGATTGACTTGGCTTTCTCACCTTCGTCAGCTTAAGCAGAAGTGCTGGCAGCACCTCAATGCGCTCTACTGCCTGAGCAACACCAACTGGTATGCAGATCGCTCTATGCTGCTGCTGCAGCTCTACAGAGCCCTTGTTCCATCCCGCTTTCACTATGGGAGTGTGGTTTATGGTTCGGCAGAGCCCTCAGTGTTGCATTTACTCGACCCAGTGCACCAATGTGGCATTCGCCGAGCGACAAGGGCTTTTAGGATGACCGGTGTCCTTGGGGAGGCCAGAATCCCTCCATTGCAGGTTAGGCGTGCACAACTGCTGGCCAGTTAGGTTGCACACATTTGTAGTTCTGTGCATCTGAATTAGTCTCCTTTTCCCACACACGGCGGTTCATCTCCCACATCGGTGGCCCTGGTCAGGGCTTCCAATTGCAGCTCATGTCTGATCCCATTTTTCCTAAGTGTAGTACTTGCCTTTATCACCTATACTTGAGGTCCACAGTGTACACCTAGGCCGCAGTTTCACCTGGGCCTTTCACAGGGCCCTAAGGACTCAGTTAAACCCAAGGCTCTCCGCTGCCAATTTCTCTTGTTTCTTGACATGTACCAAGGCCATTAAGTGGTTTACATCAATGGCTCGATGGCTGAAGATCGTCGGCTTCATGTATGTCCATGGAGGCCATACTGAACAACATTCCTGGCCTGACAGCTGCAGTGTTTTCACTGCTGAGGTGGTTGCTATCTCTTATGTTCTTGAGCATATCCGTTCATTCCCTGGCGAGTCATTTCTTCTGTGTACTGACTCCTTGAGCAGCCTTCAAGCTATCGACGACTGCTGCTCTCATCACCCTTTGGTAGCAACTATCCATGAGTTCGTCTATGCCCTGGTATGTTCAGTGGTGTTGGCCTGGACCCCAGGTCGTGTCGGAATCCCAGGCAACGAACTTGACGACAGGCTGGCCCAACAGGCTATGTGGAAACCGATTACGGAGATTGACTTTTCTGCAACTGACCTGCATTCAGTACTAGGCCACAAGGTTTTGTGGCTTTGGAAGACGGAATAGCATAACCTCGGTATACACAACAAACTGCGTGCCATTAAGGAGACCTCCATGCGGGCCTCTCGCAGGTATTCTGTGGTTCTCTGTTGGCTCCGCATTGGTCACCTCTTGCGCCGTGATTCACTTCAGTGTCGGTTTGGCGCCCTGCTGACAGTGGCCCATACCTTGGTGAGCTGTCCTCCTTTGGCTGCCCTGCGACGACTCTTCAGTTATCGGACTCATTGCCATTCATTTTGGCTGACAACACCTCATCAGCTAATTTAGTTGTAAATTTTATACGTGATGGTGGGTTCTAACATTCTATATAAGTTTTCGCGCAAGTCCTCTGTCCCTTTGTGTTCTCCACTCTAATGCTTTTACGCTGGATGTTTTAAAGTGCCGCAGAGTGGCTGGCTTTTCCTTTTTATTCTCTTGTTTGGCCAACCACTATCATCTGCTCTCTTGTTTTTACCCCCTCTTACCTGTTTCTTGCTTCTTTCTGTCATTTTATTTTCCTGTTTTGTCCATAGTAGTGTTGGTTGTCCTTCTGTCGTCCTTTTTGTTCTTCCATTGTCCTGTTATTGTGCTGTACATCTTCTTTCTTTTCTTCATTTCCTTGTGTAATTATTTTACCGGGAACAAGGGACTGATGACCTCGCAGTTTGGTTCCTTCCCTCCCCCCATCCCCAACCCCCTCCTTTAAACCAACCAACCAAATGATGTTGGTGCATTTTAAACAGCATGTTGCTGTTTGTTGTTAAGGAAGTTTATTAATGAAATGTGCTGTAACAGTTGATATGTGGACTGATTCATACAATCAGGTGCATTACTTGATGAGTGTTGTACATTAAATAAACATGGATATGTCTCTTGTGAATATTTTGTTTCCACTTAATTTGTGGATATTAAGATGAGAGTATACATTAAAATTGGAGGGATTACTTTGCAGCATGCCTTCATAAATGGAAAGCAGGAAATTGTTAGCAGTATGCCACAAATGTTTGCTAGTTTTACTGGTACTGCATGCAGTCATGAGTGTAATTGTTCCTGTATAGTTAGTGCATATTTTTGTGTAGGCATAAGGAAATATTATAATTCATATATTTTCTCAATGTAAAATACATATTTCCCAGGTACACCTTCAAGAAATTCTGTGTTGCTTCTCTCTCTCTCTCTCTCTCTCTCTCTCTCTCTCTCTCTCTCTCTCTCTCTCTCTCTCCCCCCCCCTCCCCCCTGTCACTTGTCTTTTAAGATAAAGCCATCAAGCACAGTGTCATTGCCACCCAGAAAGAGAGATTGATTCAAGAACTGCGACGACGACAACTACTACTAGAACCGACATGAAAATGATCTACCAGGGGTGGCTGCAGCTAAGATGTGTATTCCAGCAGCAAGAGCACCAAGTGAACAGTACTGTAGTAAAGCTGGCTTGTTATTAACTATTCAGAACAGCAAATTAAATTGTGACCATGTCAGTGAGCTAATGTTCATCAACAGTAATGATAAATTTTCTTAAAGTGAAAAGTGTAAATAGTTATAGCTGTAAATATGTAACATTCTTCATGTGTTTTCTTTACACACACAGGCATCTTGTGGATATGAGGGCTAGTATTTATTTAATGTGTACCTAATTTCCTTTTGACAAGCAGAATAAATCTTTTTTTCTGTGCTAGTACAGAATACAAAATTTTTACCACACGCTGTATGAAGTTAACTATGTCACATGAGTGTTCCTGGTGGAAACATTGTTGGACATGAGTGGATTGATCCCTCCCCCCACAGCAGATGAGCCACAAGAAGTCAAACATAGAGCATTGCAGCACTCTACACTAGATGTCTAGGCACAGGTCACACAATTCCCATGAATTACGGCTCAATGTTTTTTATTCAGGTAAGGCAAGTTTGGTGGCCAAGACTATGAGAGTTCACTATTGTGCTCTTCAAACCATTGTAGTGTGATTTTCGCCTTGTGATATGGACAGTTATCCCTCTGGAAGATGCCGTAATATGGTGCCTTCAATTACTACTTTAGGTTGCATGATAGCCTAGGTGAATGTCCCCTACAGGATAAAACTGAGCACAACCATTGACCTGGTGTAACAAGAATCAAGATTCATCCAACCAGGTGGTATATTTCCGTTGACTCAAGAGTCCAATTTTGATGACCCTGTGACCACTGCAATTGTAACTGATAACTGTGTGTCAACATTGATATAAACAGTGGTTGTAAGTCTAGAGCCCTTGTTTAACAATGTGCTTTGAATGGTGTGGTCCAAAACACTTGTGCCTGCACCAGCACTGTATGCTGCTGCCAGACAGCCACCTGTCGTGCTTTACTGAGACTGCAATTCTCCAACCTCCATGTTCTGTGATGAGGTGTGGCCATCCAACACTAATGGTTTCACTCACTTTTAATCAGTTTCCATAAATACTCAAGACAGTAGCATGCAGTATGCCGACCAGCATTGCCATTCTTGAGTAGCTCATTCCCAGGCATTGTACTATTAACAATCTGCCTTTTGTCAAAGTCTCTAATGTTGTGGATTTTCCTATCTGCAGCCCATTTGCACTTTAGGAGGTTGTAAGATAAGATGTCCAGAATTTCTATTTGATGTGATAAATGGCACCTTGTTCCAAATGTGAGAAAATGTAAGTTAAATGATTAATGGAAAATCTCATATAAAGATGTGAAACAAATAGTAACAGAGAGAGAGGGGGACTAGCTCGTACTTACCTTACCTCAGCTCAGTACAGCTGATAGATACACAAGGCAGAACAGAAAAATTATATATCCTAGCTTTCAGAACTTTGTTCCTTCGTCAGGGAGGAGAGAGGGAAAGAAGGGAAAGTGGATTCAGTTATGAAGCAACAGGGGAAAGGTAAACAGGGAGGGTAGCAAACATGGAGGCATTGGTGTCAGAGGGAAGCCAAAGATATTCTACTGTAAGTACTGTGCCAGCTTCAAGCCAAAGAGGATGCATACAGAAGTAGAGGTATACAGTATACCTCTTTACTTCTGTGTGCATCCTCTTTGGTTTGAAGCTGGCACAGTACTTACAGTAGAATATCTATCCTCTGAGATGGGTAGCATTCATCTCACGCTAGATGAGGAGAACCCTACGTCATAGTGACGTAACACTTCGTCATCGGACGTAAATAACCTAAATTGACTACATGAGGGCATATATCGATCTTTGCGGTTGTACTGATAACGTCAAAGCTAAATGTAAATACATGTGTACAAACGAAGTGACAGAATTATCTGTTAAGCCCGGTCCACTCGCAACGATCTGTCTGTGCAAACATCGGCGCAGATGTCTGTACATGCAAAAGATCGCTGCAAATGTGGTGTGTTCACACGACACAAACCCCAATATACTACTCGCCCGCCATCTGTCGGTATAGAAAAGAAATATCAGTGGCAAGCGACTACGCTCCCTGTAAACGCAAGAAATTTAATTCAGTTATTTTGAAATACAGAAATGAAGGAAGTTCTGTTGTGGTCTGTGTTCGCAACTTGTGTTGCAAAAAACATTCAGACCAACCGCAGGGAACAGAGAAAGCGGTCAAAATGGTGTACACAGTGGCTGCTAAAGCGAAATCAGTTTTCTCACTTAAATTTACTGCAAGAGTTGCAGGGCAAGCCTAACGGCTGGCGAAATTATTTGCAGCTGGATGTCGAAACTTATAATTATCTCTTAAAGCTTGTAACTCCTCATATTGTGAGAAAAAATATTTTGTATAGAGAAGGGCAATTTCTCCTCATGAACGGCTGGCGGTAACATTAAGGTTCCTAGCAACAGGAAGGAGCTACAAGGAATTGGAGTTTTCAACTGCAATATCGAAGCAAGAGTTTAGTGAAATAATACCCGCAATTTTTCAATTAGAGCATTGTATGCTGCTGTCTTTTTGTCTCGGTCACTGTATTCTTTACTTTAATCTTCCACAAACATGGGTGGTTTCTATATATTTCAATGAATTCACTTACAAACTCTCGAGAACACTGACGAGTATCAGCCATTTTAATGCCCTGTGCGCACAAATACAAACACTAGACTGAGCAAGCAGCTGTTTCGCGCCCGATTTGCGGCGATCTCCTGTCCACACGCTCCAACTTGTCTGCACAGATATGGTTTGAACCCACAGGTTTGAGAGGTTTCGCTCAAACCTCCAACTCCAACTTCCAGATTTGCACACACCTCAGGTTGATGCAAATCTTCTGTCCACACGCAACGATCTGTCTGTGCAGATATGATGTGAGCAGACATTTGCGCACATAGATCATTGCGTGTAGACTGGCCTTTACGCTCATCCCAGTTGAATTAATTATTAAGCTGTAATCCCAACAATTTGGGATGGTATTATGTGTTTCAGGAACGTAATGAATGTCTGAACGAAGGAACCATAACGAAAGGTAAAAAAAAGTTTTTAGTCAATTAAAAAAAAAAAAAAATCCGATGAATCGTGCATAAATCGTGTGGATAGAAATGTGAAATAATTAATTATTAAGCTGCAATCTAAAGAATGTGGGATGTTACTGTGTGTTTCATGAACATGAATATCTGAATGAAGGTTCTACTCACCTAGCGTGAGATGAATGCTACCCAAAGGTAAACAGGGAGGGTAGCAAAGATGGAGGCATGGGTGTCAGAGGTACTGTCAATTAATTAGCTAGGTGTAATATCTCAAAGTGGAAGTGGAACGAGCACGTAAGATCAGGTGCAGGGGAGGAGATAGTTGACGTCATTTTATTGGAAGAATTCTAGAAAAATGTGACTCACCTGTAAAAGAAACTGCGTACAGAGTACTTATGACCCATTCTTCATGATAATCAATACGTAGGCATTATTTACATGCTCTGGGAACTCAGTTGGGAATACTGGGAGGGAATACATTCCTTTTGCAAGACACAATTGAGAAAGTTTAGGGAACCAACATTTGCAACAGGCTGCAGAACGATCCTAGTGCGATCAAAATACATTTCGCATAAGGACTACACAGACATAATAAAACAAATTAGGGTGTAACTTAGGAAGTGGGGTACACTTAGGATGGAATGTCACTCCTTAAACACAGCAACTAGCAATTCAAAAAATAAGTTAACAATCTATTTTAGACAGGTGAGGTATGAGTGGCGGCAACTTGAAATTAGCGGAGGTTGAGGCCTGGCGGATATCGAGAAGAGAGGATATACTGAAGGGCGAGTTCCCATCTCCGGAGTTCGGATAGGTTGGTGTTGGTGGGAAGTATCCAGGTAACTCGGACGGTGTAAGACTGTGCCAAGATGTGCTGGCCGTGCACCAAGGCATATTTAGCCACAGGGTGATCCTCATTACCAACAAACACTGTCTGCCTGTGTCCATTCATGCGAATGAACAGTTTGTTGCTGGTCATTCCCACATAGAAAGCGTCACAGTGTAGGCAGGTCAGTTGGTAAATCACGTGGGTGCTTTCACACGTGGCTCTCCCTTTGATCGTGTATACCTTCCGGGTTACAGAACTGGAGTAGGTGGTGGTGGGAGGGTGCATAGGACAGGTTTTACACCGGGGGCAGTTGCAAGGGTAGGAGCCAGAGGGTAGGGAAGGTGGTTTGGGGATTTCATAGGGATGAACCAAGAGGTTGCGAAGGTTAGGTAGATGGCGGAAAGACACTTTTGGTGGAGTGGGGAGGATTTCATGAAGGATGGATCTCATTTCGGGGCAGGATTTTAGGAAGTCGTATCCCTGCTGGAGAGCCACATTCAGAGTCTGATCCAGTCCCGGGAAGTATCCTGTCACAAGTGGGGCACTTTTGGGGTTCTTCCGTGAGAGGTTCTGAGTTTGAGGGGATGAGGAAGTGGCTCTGGTTATCTGCTTCTGTACCAGGTCGGGAGGGTAGTTGCGGGATGCGAAAGCTGTTTTTTGGTTGTTGGTGTAATGGTCGAGGGATTCAGGACTGGAGCAGATTCGTTTGCCACGAAGGCCTAGGCTGTAGGGAAGGGACCGTTTGATATGGAATGGGTGGCAGCTATCATAATGGTGGTACTGTTGCTTGTTCGTGGGTTTGATGTGGACGGATGTGTGAAGCTGGCCATTGGACAGATGGAGGTCAACGTCAAGGAAAGTGGCATGGGATTTGGAGTAGGACCAGGTGAATCTGATGGAACCAAAGGAGTTGAGGTTGGAGAGGAAATTCTGGAGTTGTTCTTCACTGTGAGTCCAGATCATGAAGATGTCATCAATAAATCTGTACCAAACTTTGGGTTGGCAGGTTTGGGTAACCAAGAAGGCTTCCTCTAAGCGACCCATAAATAAGTTGGCATACGAGGGGGCCATCCTGGTACCCATGGCTGTTCCCTTTAATTGTTGGTATGTCTGGCCTTCAAAAGTGAAGAAGTTGTGGGTCAGGATGAAGCTGGCTTCCTGTAACCCGGAAGGTATACACGATCAAAGGGAAGCCACGTGTGAAAGCACCCACGTGATTTACCAACTGACCTGCCTACACTGTGACGCTTTCTATGTGGGAATGACCAGCAACAAACTGTCCATTCGCATGAATGGACACAGGCAGACAGTGTTTGTTGGTAATGAGGATCACCCTGTGGCTAAACATGCCTTGGTGCATGGCCAGCACATCTTGGCACAGTCTTACACCGTCCGAGTTACCTGGATACTTCCCACCAACACCAACCTATCCGAACTCCGGAGATGGGAACTCGCCCTTCAGTATATCCTCTCTTCTCGATATCCGCCAGGCCTCAACCTCCGCTAATTTCAAGTTGCCGCCGCTCATACCTCACCTGTCTTTCAACAACTTCTTTGCCTCTGTAGTTCCGCCTCAACTGACATCTCTGCCCTTACTCTTTGCCTCTAAATATGTCTGCTTGTGTCTGTGTATGTGTGGATGGATATGTGTGTGTGTGCGAGTGTACACCTGTCCTTTTTCCCCACTAAGGCAAGTCTTTCCGCTCCCGGGATTGGAATGACTCCTTACCCTCTCCCTTAAAACCCACATCTTTTCGTCTTTCCCTCTCCTTCCCTCTTTCCTGAAGAAGCAACCATCGGTTGCGGAAGCTAGTAATTCTGTGTGTGTGTTTGTGTGTTTTGTTCATTGTGCCTGTCTGTCGGCGCTTTCCCGCTTGGTAAATCTTGGAACCTTTGTTTTTAATATATTTTTCCCATGTGGAAGTTTCTTTCTATTTTATATATATTATTTTATTTTTGAGCAATAACACCAGTAAGACGTTACAGTTAATACTATTCATTGGGAAGCAATTTTTTTTTTATTTTTTTATTATTATACATACAAGTTTATCAAATGGGCAGTGATGCCAGGCTGACCTGGGCAAAAGGTGACTTAACCTAAAATGTCGGAAGCAGCAGACCAGCCGTCCAAGCAACACCTAAATGCTGGGGCCCAACTGGGAGTCACTTCCCCTTAGACGGCATGTCACAGCTTCTGTGCATCGAAGCGGGACATCGCGCCGCACCCCCGCACCCCACCCCACCTCACGGAAGCAGGAACACAAACAGAGCGCAGAAGACATGGCAAACACCAACCAAACATCAATCAATATACGTTAAGAATTCGATAAACAATAAAATACACAAACCTATTACTGTTAAGTGAGTGTATTCAATAAGTGCACGTATATAAGGAAGTACATATAAATGACTAGCTTTACAAATACAAGTTTTACTAACAACAGAATAACTGGTTGCATTTTTTTTATTCCCCACCCCCACCCCCCTTCCCTCCAGTAATATACCAGGGACTTTACTTGATGGCAATAACCCAAAATCTCACATACACCTTTGTTTTAATCTGCTTTTTAATAGTCATCCAACCAGCATATTTTAAAGCAAATAGTAACTGCTGGTCTGCATACAGTCACACAGACTCTGCTCACTTAGATTAGAACCAACCGACCAACAAGTACTCTCGCTGCAACCCAAATCGTTTGACGAAACAAAGGCACCAAAATCACTTACACGTATGATGGAGAGCGGTGTTCGAGATGGTCTCGAGGGATGGGTCTCTTCGAGAAAACGGGCCCCAAAGCAATGCAACAAGCAGTGCCTGTAGACCAGTCATGCCACTGCTGGCTGAGCCCACGTGTTTTGCTCCTTCATCCCCAGAAGCACGTCCTAGTGCCTTGTAGTGAGTCAGATGACCAACTCCCCTACAGCAAATACTTGCCACTAGATAACGGGGGCAAAGATTGTAGTACAGCCGGGTAATCGATAATACTGTCAAATAGCTGGTGTGCCAGAAAAGGTGCACCACGGCTCGTAGGGCTCTTCTGGAGGTGTATAGACAGTCATTTTCCTCAGTCTGTTTGTGAGTGGAACGATAAACAAAACGACTAACTGTAGTACAATTTATCCTTATGCCATGTCCCATTCGGTGGCTTGTGAGGTTCGTATGTGGATTTAGGTATAGTCACTAAATGACTCCCCTGTTTGTCTCTGGTATTCTTATATAGCGTTCTGTGCCAGATGCCCATAGTGCCATCAGCATCATTAAATCTCATGGTGGGCAGTGGTTGTAATGTTGTGTCTTCTAAAACTATGCTGACAAATACTTTCTTTCATCAAAATTTTAATTTTTCATGTCTTACTGGACATGTTGTGCTCTCAGTTTGGTCCTTTGACTCATGAATCATTCTTAGTTTGATAAACATGTAGCATCACATAACATCATAGGAAATAGTCACCCGGTGTCCAGTTGCAAAATCGTGGTGCGCAGTTCTAATATCTGTGGTGTCAGATGACATTATCTGATAATTTCTCTTGCAACAATGCCCACAACACAGGCATGGTATGGTGGCATGGTATGATGGCAGTTTCCTGGAATCACTTGTTTTCGAGGTCCATGTGCCCCAGTTGGGGCCAAAGAAACTCGCTTATGAATCTTCCTGGCATATCAAAACTGTGTGTAATGACTCCAGTTCAAACCCAGAACATTTGCCTTCAAAGAGCCAATGCTGCACTCACTGAGCTATTAAGGCACAACTTACGACCTGCCCTTACAACTTTACTTATGTTGCAATGACGAACACAATTTACAGCCACTGCATTACTTGTGGAAAAAAGTGAGGCCATATCACTCCGTCCTCTCAAAATCTGCACCAAACAGGACTCTTGCACACATTCGCTGTTGAAGCATTAAGCAAGGATTTATTTTGCTTCAGATCTAAATTTATTCATGTTGTAGCTTTCTAGTTGGAAAAGTCCCTGATAATGTTGTTATCCACATTTCGATTTCCAAATCCCAATTGGGAATTCATGCCATATCAAATGGTCAGTTGGCAGTCCTGTGAAGAAACCTTGTAAGGGTATAGAATAAGATCCTTTGCCAGAATTCAGTGCATGGTGCTCCTTGATATGTTCAAGTTCTTGTGTTGGATGGCAAATAGAAATACAAGACTTTGGACTATACTCTCATTTACTGGGGCACTGCTTTCACAGATGCATTGGTACATTGTCACTTTGGTGTCTCAACATCGGTTGAATCACTTTCATCAGAAATATTAATATTACTTTTCGAATTCTTGATAGATTGTGTATTCTTTTTCAATAAGCTTTGTATTTGCAGGCAGCATACTATAAAGGCTACAGGAGTTCATTTCAATATACATATTGTTGTTGAAGAAAAGAATAATGTGTAACAGACCTTTCCGATTTTCTGAATGTTAGTTAATTGATGTATCCAACTCATTTCAAGTGCTGTTACTGTGAAAATGATATTTTTTTATTGTTTACAATGAAAATTAAGCTGAAAGAATATCACAAAGCCAAGCAAGGAAAAACAAGTAGTGCAAATTCCATGTAAATGAAGTGTTGGAAACTTCTTGAGGCTGTTTGTGGATGATGCTGTTACCCATAGGGAGGTTGCAACACAGAAGACTGGTGAAATGTACCTGTAAATGACTCTGAAACAAATATCAATTTTCATATGAAATGTGCTAAAAAAAAGACCAGACTTTGTGTCTAACATCTTCTGCTCAATTTACTACATTTTAAGCACTGTCCTCCTCAAAGTAGTCCTCTGCACTAGCAGTGAATCCCTTCCAACATTTCTTCCATTTTTGGAAACACTCCTGAAGTACACTTCCTGAGTCTTTCCATGTCTCATCTCCTGTTATGATGTTCTTAATTAAGTTTTCATTGCCATTTACATTGGCAAGCAGTTCTTGATTATTTCAGCAGTCCGAATTTTGCACTCACATAATGCATCGCAAGGCTTTAGGTTATCACCAGACTAAGTGTGTCAATTTTAGACATGCTTGTCGAAGTTTTAATCAACCAGAACTCGCAATGGGGTCAATATTTTACATTTTAAGAGTCCTATGCACTTTCTGGGCCTACTATTTGACTTGAAATTATCGTGACTCCTGCAACTGAAACACCTGCAGGAAATGGGCTTTAAAATGTTGGATATTTTGAAATGCCTCAGTGGAAAGATGTGGGGAGCTGACTGGTCCCCCCTCCATTTGTCAGACCAGGATTAGATTATGGCAGTGTGGTTTATGGATAAACCCATGTTTCCTACTTCAAGATGTTATATGTTATACACCATGAGGGAAATTGTTATAGAATGGAAACTATAAGACCAGCCCCATTCAGAGACTGCTGAACCACCACTCTGGGTTTTGGTGGCTGCTCCTTCTGGCTTGACAGGCCCTGAAAATCTCAATATTGCCTCAGTAATTGGCACTGAGTGCAGCAATCCGCCCCAGCTTTGAGCAGCTGTTCAGCAATCGGCCCCATGCGACAGTCGTTCGAGATATGTCCTACTCACTGTCTAAGGATCTGGATGTATCAGACCTCCAAATACACAGCTAGGCATTGAACAAACTGACACATATACATCTTCAGAAGCAGAAAGCCATTTTAAACTTGACACAATACAAGAAAACTTGTACAACAGATTACATTTTTACAACCCTGTTTTCTTCAATTTGAAGTATGTACCACAGTTTTATTGTTGTTTGTATGGATGGATTCCAGCAAGAGAATGCCCTCAGTTGTTCAGCTGTTTTCCCTGATAGGATTTTCAAAGTTCACCTTCCTAAACAATTTACAAAAATGATGCGGAGTTGTGTGGCATTATGACATCACTGGAGTTGATTCTCAGGCATCACAATACAAGGTTTCTT
The DNA here is from genome assembly GCF_023897955.1 of Schistocerca gregaria. Taxonomy (NCBI): domain Eukaryota; kingdom Metazoa; phylum Arthropoda; class Insecta; order Orthoptera; family Acrididae; genus Schistocerca; species Schistocerca gregaria. The sequence goes on along the minus strand of NC_064920.1, from coordinate 739,631,038 downwards.
GTTAGAAACTCGCTCAGTGTTTTACAAGTGGTCCATCAAATGCATCCCATAGACCATTGATTCAGCTCATCAATGACTCCTTGCAGTGGCTCCAACACTATGGCTTTAGACCGTCTTTTGCTGGTTAGCTGGACACATCAGGTTACAGGGAAACGATGTAGGTGACAAAGCAGGATGGTGTTATATGTCAATGGTCCATTGTGCACCATCACCTCATTTCTGACAGACAAATTGTGCATCAGTGGGAAACTGAATGATTGGAGGTAACAGAAAACAAACTGCTGTCACTAAAATTAACCCAACAGGCATGGTGGACCTCATTCCAACCTCACTGATGAAAGAAAGTTCTGCTCATCAGACAGTGCATAGGTAGCCCGTTAACATACAGTTTTCTACTCCAGCAGGTGGATCCACCATTCTGTGAAGTTTGTTGTATTTCACTTTCAGTTCAGCGTATTTTGGCTACGTGTATCATATGTACTGACATCAGGATGGCCCTCAGTTTGGCTGGAGTTCTACACACCATCCTCAATGATACTGACCCCTGTGTTACACAGGTTATAAATTTTGTGAACTGTCGAGCCTCATCCTAAGGTGCTGGGGAGGGGAGGTGGACTTTAATGCATTATAAACTACTATGCATGGAGACAGTTTTTGTCCCCCCATCTCTCCCCTCCCCACCCAACGAGAATGACATCCCAACTTTTCATCAGAGCTCTGATGACCACTCTGATGACCATGCTGCTGAGCACTCAGTATCTAAAATAATTGCCATTTCAATAGGATGTATCACTGGTATTTTGAGAGACAGTAAAATAGAGTACATTTTCTAGTATGGAAATACAAGCATGCTAGAGATCAATCACAAAGGTGACCAAAATGGACCAAGGAGGCTTCAAGATGGTGAAAGAATATTACTAAAAGGAACAAGTAATTATGCTTAAATACATTTTGCTGTCACGTAATCTTTCAACACATTCATTCCTTTTTCATAGATGTTTTTTATGAATTAGTGGGATAGGAGCTAAATCACAAATCTGTGCAAAAGTGATAAAACTTTATATCTGTTTTGTGGAGTATCTCATCACAATCAATAATCTGAAGCTAACTTGAAGAAAGCCCTGAAGGATCGACTATTCCTGTCGGACAAGGATATGCAGCAAGCAGTTACAGACTTCTTCACACCGCAGGGCATTGCGTTTTACCAAAAGGGTATCTTCAATCTGATGATTGCCTCACTGCTCACCACGATTTTGCCTGGTTGGCATACCAATACTGGATCCTTTGAAAGGACACTTTTTGATCACCCCTTGTATCACTATATCCAAATGATATGTCAAAATTGAGACTATTTTTTAGTATCATCTTGGAAAATAACTAGCAAGTTCTGTGTCACACTGATGAATGGAGTGGTAAAATTTGGAGGATGTTTTTATTCTTTTGACAGTTTTTTAATGTATAATATTGCTTGCAGAAATGAAGTCACATAAATATTTGAAGTTTTCTACTAATGGTATAATAAATTCTTATTTCCAACCTTCATGTGGATTGTATTGGTATTTCCAGTAATTGTTGAGCCAGTTATCTTTTGGCAGGGATCAACAGTTTCAGGAAAACTACTTGCCAAATGTCTGTTAGATTTCCACTTATGATTTTCCCCATATCATCAGCAAAATCCAAGGTATTTGTAGAATGGTACTGTCTTGCTTTTCTTATTTCATCCATTACAGTGATAGACATGGTAGCAGGCCTTGCTTCTTTGACTCCAATTTTTAACAGTGAACAATTTTCATCTTCTTCTCTGAATCGGCTCACAGCTGTTAGTACCGTAATACCATTTTGTTACATATGATATAAAAAGAAACACCTGGTATTTATGTGGCGGTATGACATTCCCACATGTGCTTTTGTAGTACAGTTTCATATGCCTTTTCACTATCTAACAGTATTGTCAGAAAACATAAACTGTTTTGATTTCAAGAATTTTGATAGTAATAAATTTTGCTCCGAGCAGCACTTAGAAGCTTGTGCAAAAGAAGTAGTATTTCACCATAAATCCTTTATACACTCCTTGAAATGGAAAAAAGAACACATTGACACCTGTGTCAGACCCACCATACTTGCTCCGGACACTGCGAGAGGGCTGTACAAGCAATGATCACACGCACGGCACAGCGGACACACCAGGAACCGCGTTGTTGGCCGTCGAATGGCGCTAGCTGCGCAGCATTTGTGCACCGCCGCCGTCAGTGTCAGCCAGTTTGCCGTGGCATACGGAGCTCCATTGCAGTCTTTAACACTGGTAGCATGCCGCGACAGCGTGGACGTGAACCGTATGTGCAGTTGACGGAGTTTGAGCGAGGGCGTATAGTGGGCTTGCGGGAGGCCGGGTGGACGTACCACCGAATTGCTCAACACGTGGGGTGTGAGGTCTCCACAGTACATCGATGTTGTCGCCAGCGGTCGGCGGAAGGTGCACGTGCCCGTCGACCTGGGACCGGACCGCAGCGACGCACGGATGCACGCCAAGACCGTAGGATCCTACGCAGTGCCGTAGGGGACCGCACTGCCACTTCCCAGCAAATTAGGGACACTGTTGCTTCTGGGGTATCAGCGAGAACCATTCGCGACCATCTCCATGAAGCTGGCCTACGGTCCCGCACACTGTTAGGCCGTCTTCCGCTCACGCCCCAACATCGTGCAGCCCGCCTCCAGTGGTGTCGCGACAGGCGTGAATGGAGGGACGAATGGAGACGTGTCGTCTTCAGCGATGAGAGTCGCTTCTGCCTTGGTGCCAATGATGGTCGTATGTGTGTTTGGCGCCGTGCAGGTGAACGCCACAATCAGGACTGCATACGACCGAGGCACACAGGGCCAACACCCGGCATCATGGTGTGGGGAGCGATCTCCTACACTGGCCGTACACCTCTGGTGATCGTCGAGGGGACACTGAATAGTGCACGGTACATCCAAACCGTCATCGAACCCATCGTTCTACCATTCCTAGACGGGCAAGGGAACTTGCTGTTCCAACAGGACAATGCACGTCCGCATGTATCCCGTGCCACCCAACGTGCTCTAGAAGGTGTAAGTCAACTACCCTGGCCAGCAAGATCTCCGGATCTGTCCCCCATTGAGCATGTTTGGGACTGGATGAAGCGTCGTCTCATGCGGTCTGCACGTCCAGCACGAACGCTGGTCCAACTGAGGCGCCAGGTGGAAATGGCATGGCAAGCCGTTCCACAGGACTACATCCAGCATCTCTACGATCGTCTCCATGGGAGAATAGCAGCCTGCATTGCTGCGAAAGGTGGATATACACTGTACTAGTGCCAACATTGTGCATGCTCTGTTGCCTGTGTCTATGTGCCTGTGGTTCTGTCAGTGTGATCATGTGATGTATCTGACCCCAGGAATGTGTCAATAAAGTTTCCCCTTCCTGGGACAATGAATTCACGGTGTTCTTATTTCAATTTCCAGGAGTGTAATAGTAGGTATATACAGATCACCTTCAGGAAATTTTAACCTCTTCATAAAAAATCTGGAAGAGTTGCTGTCCCATCTCATTGTAAAAAAAACAAGGAAATAGTGGTTGCTGGTGACATTAATGTGAATTTGTTGAAAAACTCGGTCAGTGGACAATTATTGCAGTCAGCAACACTATTATTCAATTTAGTTCCTACTGTGGACTTTACTACTAGGATATGTAAATGCTCTGAGACTGCTATTGAAAATATCTTTGTAGTTAAATCTAGGGAAAAAGTCATATCACAAAACCAATAGTAAATGGGCTAACTGATCATTACATGCAGCATCTTGTGTTAAATGTTGAAACTTCTCAGGAAAAGAAAATCTACTAAATCTGAATGTTTGTTGTTGTGGTCTTCAGTCCTGAGACTGGTTTGATGCAGTTCTCCACTCTAGTCTATCTTGTGCAAGCTTCTTCATCTCCCAGTACCTATTGCAGCCTACATCCTTCTGAATCTGCTTAGTGTATTCATCTCATGGTCTCCCTCTATGATTTTTACCCTCCACGCTGCCCTTCAATACTAAATTGGTGATCCCTCGACGTCTCAGAACATGTCCTACCAAATGATCCTTTCTTCTAGTCAAGTTGTGCCACAAGCTCCTCTTCTCCCCAATTCTATTCAATACCTCCTCATTAGTTACGTGATCTACCCATCTAATCTTCAGCATTCTTCTGTAGCACCACATTTCAAAAGCTTCTATTCTCTTTTTGTCTAAACTATTTACCGCCCACGTTTCACTTCCATACATGGCTACACTCCATACAAATATTTTCAGAAATGACTTCTTGACACTTAATTCTATACTCGATGTTAACAAATTTCTCTTCTTCAGAAACGCTTTCCTTGCCATTGCCGGTCTACATTTTATATCCTCTCTACTTTGACCATCATCAGTTATTTTGCTCCCCAAATAGCAAAACTCCTTTACTACTTTAATTGTCTCATTTCCTAATCTAATTCCCTCAGCATCATCCGACTTAATTCGACTACATTCAATTATCCTTGTTTTGCTTTTGTTGATGTTCATTTTATACCTTCCTTTCAAGACGCTGTCCATTCCATTCAACTGCTCTTCCAAGTCCTTTGCTGTCTCTGACAGAATTACAATGTCATCAGTGAACCTCAAAGTTTTTATTTCTTCTCCATGGATTTTAATACCTACTCCGAATTTTTCTTTTGTTTCCTTTATTGCTTGCTCAATATAAATATTGAATAACATCGGGGAGAGGCTACAACCCTGTCTCATTCCGTTCCCAACCACTGCTTCCCTTTCATACCCCTCGACTCTAATAACTGCCATTTGCTTTCTGTACAAATTGTAAATAGCCTTTCGCTTCCTGTATTTTACCCCTGCCTCCTTCAGAATTTGAAAGAGAGTATTCCAATCAACATTGTCAAAAGCTTTCTGTAAGTCCACAAATGCTAGAAACGTAGGTTTGCCTTTCCTTAATCTAGCTTCTAAGACAAGTCGTAGGGTCAGTATTGCCTCACGTGTTCCAACATTTCTACAGAATCCAAACTGATCTCCCCGAGGTCGGCTTCTATCAGTTTTTCCATTCGTCTGTAAAGAAATCGCGTTAGTATTTTGCAGCTGTGACTTATTAAAACCGATAGTTCGGTAATTTTCACATCTGTCAACACCTGCTTTCTTTGGGATTGGAATTATTATATTCTTCTTGAAGTCTGAGGGTATTTCGCCTGTCTCATAAATCTTGCTCACCAGAGGGTAGAGTTTTGTCAGGACTGGCTCTCCCAAGGCTGTCAGTACTTCTAATCGAATGTTGTCTACTCCAGGGATCTTGTTTCGACTCATGTCTTTCAGTGCTCTGTCAAACTCTTCACGCATTATCATATCTTCCATTTCATCTTCATCTACATCCTCTTCCATTTCCATAATATTGTCCTCAAGTACATCGCTCTTGTATAGACTCTCTATATACTCCTTCCATCTTTCTCCTTTCCCTTCTTTGCTTAGAACTGGGTTTCCATCAAAGCTCTCGATATTCATGCAAGTGGTTCTCCTTTCTCCAAAGGTCTCTTTAATTTTCTTGTAGGCAGTATCTATCTTACCCCTAGTGATATAAGCCTCTACATTCTTACATTTGTCCTCTATCCATTCCAGTTTAGCCATGTTGCACTTCCTGTCGATCTCATTTTTTAGACGTTTGTATTCCTTTTAGCCTGCTTCATTTACTGCATTTTTATATTTTCTCCTTTCATCAATTAAATTCAATATTTCTTCAGTTACCCAAGGGTAACTAGCCCTCGTCTTTTTACCTACTTGATCCTCTGCTGCCTTCACTATTTCATCCCTCGAAGCTACTCATTCTTCTTCTACTGTATTTCTTTCCCCCATTCCTGTCAGTTGTCCCCTTATGATCTCCCTGAAACTCTGTACAACCTATAGTTCTTTCAGTTTATCCAATCTGAATACGGAAGGGCAATAAATAGGTCAAAAATTGAGAAATTTAGGAAATTGCTCAAATACATGAACTGGATGGATGTTTCCAATACTTCTGACTCAAATGAAAATACAAAGCATTCATTAATAAAGTTACTTCCTATTTTGAAATTTTTTCCTCCAAAGGTAACTCAAATCGTACGGAAGTCAAAAATAAACTATGGATTACATAAGAAATAAAGATCTTGTGTGGGACAAAAAGGAGATTGTATCTACCATATAGGAACAAATGGCTCTGAGCACTATGTGACTTAACTTCTGAGGTCATCAGTCGCCTAAAACTTAGAACTAATTAAACCTAACTAACCCAAGGACATCACACACATCCATGCCCGAGGCATTCCAGACTGCAGCACCTGAAACCACACGGCCACTCCGGCCGGCTATATAGGAACAGCTCTGATGTTAGAATTGTAATGCATTACAAAGAATAGAGCAAAATATTAAAGCAAGTAATCCAGAAAGCGAAGCAGCTTTATTATGAGAAAAAGATAATTAGATCTGGCAACAAAATTAAAAGTGTCTGGGATATAATGAAGAGAGATACAGGTGGGACCAAAAACAAAGAGGAACAGATAGCTCTAAAAATAAATGAGACTTTGATACCAAGTACATGTAGTGTTGCAAACCACTTTAACAAGTACTTCATTTCTGTTACTGACAGCTTGGGGTTATCAGGTTCGGTGAACAGTACAATGGAGTATCTGAGACCAGTCTCTAAAAATATCTTCAGTAAAACGGAAATGTACTCATGTCTCCCAAAGAAGTAGCACCAATCATAACATCTAAGTATTCCACTGGGTATGATAACATAACAATGAAGTTAATCAAAGAGAGCCCATCGAGTTGAGTTTTATCTTAAGTTATATGTGTGTTCAGTCTCATATCAGCAGAACATTTCCAGACTGGCCAAAATATGCTGAAGTTAAGCCTCTTTACAAGAAGGGGGCTAGAGAGATACCATCAAACTATTGACCAATTTCACTTTTTCCGGCTTATCTCAAAAATATTTGAGAAGGTTGTGTTCAATTGTCTCCTTATGCATCTGACTGCAAATAATACACTCCTGGAAATGGAAAAAAGGACACATTGACACCGGTGTGTCAGACCCACCATACTTGCTCCGGACACTGCGAGAGGGCTGTACAAGCAATGATCACACGCACGGCACAGCGGACACACCAGGAACCGTGGTGTTGGCCGTCGAATGGCGCTAGCTGCGTAGCATTTGTGCACCGCCGCCGTCAGTGTCAGCCAGTTTGCCGTGGCATACGGAGCTCCATCGAAGTCTTTAACACTGGTAGCATGCCGCGACAGCGTGGCCGTGAACCGTATGTGCAGTTGACAGAGTTAGAGCGAGGGCGTATAGTGGGCATGCGGGAGGCCGGGTGGACGTACCGCCGAATTGCTCAACACGTGGGGTGTGAGGTCTCCACAGTACATCGATGTTGTCGCCAGTGGTCGGCGGAAGGTGCACGTGCCCGTCGACCTGGGACCGGACCGCAGCGACGCACGGATGCACGCCAAGACCGTAGGATCCTACGCAGTGCCGTAGGGGACCGCACTGCCACTTCCCAGCAAATTAGGGACACTGTTGCTCCTGGGGTATCGGCAAGGACCATTCGCAACCATCTCCATGAAGCTGGGCTACGGTCCCGCACACCGTTAGGCCGTCTTCCGCTCACGCCCCAACATCGTGCAGCCCACCTTCAGTGGTGTCGCGACAGGCGTGAATGGAGGGACGAATGGAGACGTGTCATCTTCAGCGATGAGAGTCGCTTCTGCCTTGGTGCCAATGATGGTTGTATGCGTGTTTGGCGCCGTGCAGGTGAACGCCACAATCAGGACTGCATACGACCGAGGCACACAGGGCCAACACCCGGCATCATGGTTTGGGGAGCGATCTCCTACACTGGCCGTACACCTCTGGTGATCGTCGAGGGGACACTGAATAGTGCACGGTACATCCAAACCGTCATCGAACCCATCGTTCTACCATTCCTAGACCGGCAAGGGAACTTGCTGTTCCAACAGGACAATGCACGTCCGCATGTATCCCGTGCCACCCAACGTGCTCTAGAAGGTGTAAGTCAACTACCCTGGCCAGCAAGATCTCCGGATCTGTCCCCCATTGAGCATGTTTGGGACTGGATGAAGCGTCGACTCATGCGGTCTGCACGTCCAGCACGAACGCTGGTCCAACTGAGGCGCCAGGTGGAAATGGCATGGCAAGCCATTCCACAGGACTACATCCAGCATCTCTACGATCGTCTCCATGGGAGAATAGCAGCCTGCATTGCTGCGAAAGGTGGATATACACTGTACTAGTGCCGACATTGTGCATGCTCTGTTGCCTGTGTCTATGCGCCTTTGGTTCTGTCAGTGTGATCATGTGATGTATCTGACCCCAGGAATGTGTCAATAAAGTTTCCCCTTCCTGGGACAATGAATTCATGGTGTTCTTATTTCAATTTCCAGGAGTGTATATTGTCCAAGTCACAGTATAGATTTATTCAGGGTTCTGATATAGAGAAAGCTGTTTACACTTGGAGTGAGAATGTACTTAATTCATTAGTTAATAAATTTTCTGTGACCTGTCAAAAGCCTTTGACTGTGTGAACCACAGCATTCACTTAGGTAAATTAGAATATTATGGTGACACCAACAATGCTGTGAAATGGTTTGAGTCTTATCCATCTAACAGGAAACAAAGGGTGTCATTGTGAAATACCTGTGCAGTAACCAGTCAGCCTTCATCTGCCTGGGAATTAATTACATGTTGCGTTCCTCAAGGTTCCATCTTGGGTCCCTGCTTTCTTCCTTTTTCTTGTGCATATTAATGACCTCTCATCTGTTACATTACCAAATGCTAAGTTCGTTCTATTTGCAGATGATACTAACACTGTAATAAGTAGCAAGTCAAGTACAGATTTAGAAACAGCTGCTAATCAAACTTTCATTGGCTTTAATAAGTGGTTTAAAGCTAATTTGCTGTCATTAAACTTTGAGAAGACCCACTATATGCAGTTCAGAACTTGTAAGAGATTTCCTTCCAGCATGTGTATAACATATGAAGATATGCAGATCAAAGAGGTTGATTTTGTTAAATTTCTGGGATTACAACTCGATAAAAACTCAGTTGGGTAGGGCATACCACAGAATTGCTTAGGCGCCTAAACAAGTCTGTATCTGCAGTGAGAATGATGTCAGATATAGAAGATATAAATATAAGAAAGCTTACATACTTTGCTTACTTTCATTCTATCGTGTCATATGGAATCATATTCTGGGGCAACTCATCAAACTGAGCAAACGTTTTTGGGGTGCAAAAGCACATGATAAAAACCATTTGTGGTGTAAATTCAAGAACATCATGTAGAAACCTCTTCAAGGAACTTTGTATTCTAACCACTGCTTCTCAGTATATTTATTCCTTAACGAAATTTGTTGCAAGTAATACATCTCTATTTCCAACCAATAGCTCAATACATAGTATCAATACTAGGAATAAAAAATAATCTACATAATGACCTAAAATCACTTACTTTGGCTCAATATTCAGGCACACTCATTTTCAATAATCTGCCAGCAACCATTAAAAGCTTGGTTTCAGATAAAGAAGGTTTTAAACAGAATTTGAAAGACTTTTTGATAGGCAGCTCCTTCAACTCCATAGATTAATATCTTAACAGAGACTGTTAAGCGAACTTAAGTATAAAATATCTATTAGATTTCAGTTTTGACAGCACTTGGTCACAACAGTCAAGATTAGGTATATTGTGTATAACAATGTTTCATTCTGATTGCATATTAATTCTCTAAATATTATCTGTTCCAGTTTACCACATTGTATTCACCTATTTCAACAATCTCCTGACAAATCTTCATGGTAGTAAGTGTTATATTCAAATGTTTTATGTTATACTTTCTGACATGTTCCACACCCAGGAGAATGATCTCATTTCTTAGGTCTACGGCACAAAAACTGAATCTAATCTAATACAAAATCTTGTAAATGCCTAGATAACAAATAATATTTATTATTAAATTTTGTAACTAATTTTAATTGTTCACACCACCAAACTCAGACCTGAAAGAACTAGGAGAATGGTTTGCGTTTGATGTTTTTTACTTCCTTAGTTTTGTAAGTCTATAAAATTGTTTGTCTTAACATTTATCAGATAGCTGCTTTTTCTTTCTTACATAGTACCAAGAAGTGCAGACAATATGGGCTAACGTTACTGTGTGCATCAGCTGAATACCTTTACCATGATTTTTATGTTATTACTTTTGTATGTCACTGTACTTTGAAATATTTATATTTCTGAAAGTTATTTAAGTCAGTTTTACTTAAAGCAGTTTTAGATTTCCACTTGTTCTTTCAGATCCGAGGATGATTTGTGGACTGTCGAAACTAGTTACCAGATTTAATGTTGTATATTGTTTGCAAGCTAGAAAATTAAAGAGTTTGTATAATGATATGAATGGTAGTGGCACCACTGGTTAAGATGGGAAAAGGTTAGCTTCGGTGCAATATTTCAGAGCGCACAAGTTACGGCCAGGCACAGGCCTGTTGACAGTAAGTAATGCTACCAGTGGTTGCAAAGTAGAATGGAGGCCAAAGGGCCATAAACCCACTGAAAAGAGTGAACGCAGCGGTTTTCATGGCACAAGTTACAGGCAGAAGAGGCCCACTGGGCCAACACAGGTGTTATGAGTACATGACTCAGAGTGGCACGGTAGCAAAACAGAGGCGCACAGCCACATATAAATAGTCGCCGATTCACTAACAAGGCATTCAAGTGTGACAGCTCTCCTGGATGGCGGGGAGTGTCACACCACTAGCTACACTCTGCAGCAGATGGAGCGCCAGCGTTCCAATACACGGCGGGTCGCTGATTTGACCCTCTGTAGCCAGCCAGCGGCAGGCCACTCGACGGCTCACTACCGCGGACAGTCTTGTTGGCTCCCAACACATGCCGGAGGAATCCCAAGGAGAGGGGCACATATTCGGACGCTAGATTGCGGGCGCTTGTTGTCGCCGTGATCCTAACAATGACGGTGAAGAAGCACACAGCAGGTCACCCTGCGGCTTCCTGTGAGCGGCACAGAGACAACAGAGATGAAGGGTGCTGAGTTGGCTGCTGGCACATCCTGACGTTGGCACAGCTTCGCAGCCGTACAAGGCCGACACACAGCAGTGAGCTGCATGGGTCGCTGAGGCAGTGATTCTGCACCAAGCCGTTTTGCAGACAGCAAAGTGGTGTCCTCAGCATTGCAGGACATGGTGACGCAGACCGAGAGGAACGAGGGCACTGTAGCTGGAAGTAATAAATCACTTGGGAAACTCAGACGAGTTTTAATATGGCACATCCTGACAGCCCATCTTCGTCCAACATTCATCTACATTTGGTGTCAGAATAGCGGGCATCAACTGTACAGTATGACGTTCAAGCCCACTGCCTGCATTACAGTCACAAAATGTGGTGAGTATTGACCAATTTTTCTTTTTGAGTGTTGGACTTTTCTTTCTTTTTTGTTTATATTTTGAGTATGGCTCCTGGCAGGCCATTTTAGATGTTTTGTGTAGGCATATTTATTTTTGGTCAGAATAAGTGTTAGTGTGTTTGGGACAGAAAGATGTTGTTTTTCATGGCATTTGATTACTTTTATATTGGTGTATGATGATACTGAGTATAATGATATGTAGCTGTAGGAAGTCAGATTATTTTTGTACTTAAATGTTTTGTTTTGGGGCTAACTGGGAACAAAAGCAACACAATTGCAGAGTCAGAGACGCAAGGTATTTCAGAACCAAAAGTGGTACGGATTTTGCTGAAAAAGGTAGCACAATTGACAGCGGACAATACGCAGTTGAGAAGTGAATTAACATCTAGAAGTGAGCAAGAAACTGCATCGGACCAGTCGTGTTTGCCTAGGGTGCCACAGAAGGAGACTGATCCAGCCGCCGTGTGCTGGACTATTCCATTTTCTGGCAAGGCATCTGAGGATGTGCGTTCATTTGTGGAGGACTTGGACACTTCAGCTGTGATGAATGGTTGGTCGGTTGGACGTTGTTACATGTAGCGAAGATTAGATTAACGGGTGAAGCAAAGGCATATGTAAGGTGTTCTGAGGTCTTAAGGACGGCGGGACAGTTTAAGTAGTTGAAGGAGAGGCTGTTACAGAGGTACCAGAAGCAAAATAGTGTTCGGTACTTCAGGGAGAGGTTGAGTACAATGACAAAGAAGCAGGGGGAGACGATAGAGAAATTTGCGAACAGGATAAGAGAAATTAACAGGTACACTCACAAGTTGGATCAGAGCGATGAAGCAAATGTTGTTTTGTTGCAGGAGGCTGAACAAAGGGCCCTTGATGTATTTTTGGTGGGGTTACTGGTAGCCAAGATTAGATTAATGTGTGAATCGAAGACATATATTATGTGTTCTGAGGCCTTAGGGAAGATGAGATAGTTTAAGCAGTTGAAGGAGGGGCTTTTGCAGAGATACAAGAAACAGAATAGCACTCAGTACTTCAGGGAGAAGTTGAGTACAATGACAAAGAGGCAGGGGGAGATGGTAGAGAAATTTGCGAACAGGATAAGAGAAATTAATGAGTATACTTACCAGTTGGGTCAGAGCAATGAAGCGAATGATGTTTTGTTGCAGAAGGCCAAGCAAAGGGCACTTGATGTATTTTTGAGGGGGTTACCAGCGCACATGTCGCAGAAAGTGTGTGAAGGGGCTCCGAAAGATTTGTATTCAGCCATTCAGCTGGCAATTCAATGTGAGGAAATAGACATGACAATGGGGGTACATGATAGACAAGCAGTGTTTACAGAGGGTATAAAATGTGGTGTGGTCATAAGGGACACATGCAGAGGCAATGTACCCAGTAATCGAGTAATAGAGGAAGGGGTGGGAATCAGCAGTGAGGAGGATGGAGAAGTAGTAGAGGTGGGCAATTGTTAAATGACAGAGGGAGCCAAAGACACAGCTAAGGGAGCTCCTGTTTAATTTCAATGCTACAAATACGTATGCAGAGGTGGAATGTTCAGTGGTAGGATCCATGGGAACTAAAAAGTTGAAGATTTTGTTGGACACAGGGGCACAAATGTCAGTAGCTACTAAGAGTTCAATGGGACGAAGGAAGGTAGACCCATCACATTATAGGTTGCGTGGAGTGGGGGATAAGGAGGTCACACCTTTGGGGTCAGTGACAGTTGAGTTTCGCATAGGGAAAGTCCAATTTGCTGCATGCATGGAGGTAGTACCATGGGTAAGCGAGGGCCACGACATATCCTAGGAGTAGATATCTTGCATCAACATGATGCCAAAATTGACCTTGGACAACGAACTGTGGATCTTGGAATGTTATTTCAGCTTGGGGAAACTGTTGTTGATGCAGAGCTGTCACGAGAGGTGTTCAACATAATGAACAAACTGATTGAACCACATACATTAGCATCAAGGCTTAATTCACATGAGTGTGTGTCTAGTGACACCGGGAAGTCACTTTGGGTAAGTGTAGAGTCAAATCTACCTGTGGGTATGGTACGTGTTATTGAACCATTCGAGCAAAATGAATTTTTGGATCCATTAGGTTGTTTTGTGAAACATAGTATTGTATGCATACAAGAGGGAAACAAAATGCAAGTAGTCCCCATGAATGTGGATAATTTTAGCACTGTAGATGTGAATTTGAGAAAAGGAGTTTTACTGGCAAATTTGGTTGTACCAGATGACAAAGACTGGTATTCGAGAGGTAGGCATAGTGATCACCCAATAACTGCTGATAGAACTGCATTGCATAAAAAAGTTAAGCATTTGAAAGGAGAAGAAAAAGAGCACATGGAAGAATTGTTGTGGGAATTTAAAGATTTGTTTTTCCACAAGGGCCGTTACCAACAACTCCATTACTTCAACATAGGGTACCAACAGGGAATGAAGTACTATAAACCATATAAAATATCGAGGTATTTGCAGCTGATTGTGGAGGATTTCATTGATCAGCAGCTTTCAGATGGTGTTATAGAGTATAGTAATAGTTGCTGGGGTGCGGGCAGTGTCGTTGTGCCTAAAAAATCTGTGGATGGAACTAAGAAATACAGGTCCTGTTGTGACTACCGATACCTCAAAAATAAGACAGTAATGGACACATACCCCATTCCAAACATATCGGAGACTGGCTCACTTAGGACAGTGCCAGAACTTTTCAATGATGGATTTGCCAAGCGGATATCATCAGTTAGAGGTGGCTCCAGAAGATTGTTCAAAAACTGCTTTTTCTACTCTAGGAGGCCATCCAGTATGCCAGAATGCCGTTCGGTTTGAAAAACTCTCCAGCAATGTTTCAGAGGTTGCTAGACAGTGTGTTGAGGGTCTGAAACCATGGCAGTGCCTCGTCTATTTGGATAACATTATAGTGTTTTCAAGTAGTATGGAGCAGCATAGACAGCGGTTAAGGGAAGTCTTTATGAGGTTAAGAGCAGCTCATTTGACGTTGAGCCTGGAGAAGTGTCATTTTGCATTGGAAGAAGTGAAATATTTAGGTCGTATCATCAGTAAGGATGGAGTGCGAACAGATCCGAGGTTGGTACAGGCTTTAAGGGATTTTCAGGAGCTGAAAACAGTTAAGGAAGTGCAATAATTCATTGGAATTTGCAATTTCTATCAAAAGTTCATGAAGTGTTTTGCAGATTTAGCACAGCCACTGATGCAATTGTTACTGAAGGGTGTGAAATTTGAGTGGATAGAAGAGTGTCAGAAAGTGTTTGACAAACTGAAAGAAGTGTTAATATTGAGTCCGGTTCTCGTGTTTCCAGATTTTGAAAAGGAATTTACTCTAGTATTTGATGCATCGAATCAAGCATTAGGTTGTGTTCTTAGTCAGGAAATTCATGGGAAAGAACATCCTGTAGCCTATGCATTTAGGTAGTTGAATGCAGCTGAAAGGAATTACTCAACAACAGAGAGGGAGATGCTTTGCGTAATCTATGGAATCACATATTTTAAATGTTATTTATATGGGAGAAGATTTTGGGTAGTGACAGATCATGATGCATTGAAGAGGTTGTTGGGGTTGAATGATCCATCCACTAGACTCGCTAGGTGGGCTGTGAGTGAATTCGACTACAAGGTGGTGCACAAGCCTGGAAAAAAGCACGGTAATCCGAATACACTAAGTAGAAAGGTGGCAAAAGAAAAAGTCATAGGTTGTGGCCTAGTAATATGGCAAGAATTACAGGACACTGACAATGATTGTAAATTGTATTGTACACAGCCACAATTTAATATGTTCGACGCTCTTCTGTGCAGGAAAACGAAATTAGGGCCAAGGGTAGTAGTGCCAGCAAAACTGAGAGATGAGGTTTTAAAGGAAGCACATGATCATGTGTTATTCGGTCATGGTGGGTGTAGAGCAACAAACAGGAGAGTGGCGGAGAGGTATTGGTGGAGAGGTAAGAAAGTGGATGTGGATCAGTATGTCAAGAATTGTACACCATGTGCGCAGAGCAGATTTGAGTTGGAAACAGACACAGCTACAATGATTACCAGAAGAAACATGTCCAGTCTCTTTTCTGGGATTGATGTCTTAGGACCTTTCAGTCGAACATCATGGGGAAACAAATTCATCCTGATGATAATAGACCATTTTTCAAGGTATGTGGAGATGGTGGCTATGCCAAATCAACAGGCAGCAATGGTCACACAAGTGTTGGTAAATAACTGGATTTTGAAGTTTGGTGTACCGGAGACAATAATTACAGACCAAGGGACTAACTTCATGTCAGATTTAATGAAGGAACTGTGTAAATTGTTGAATGTAAAGAAGCTGAGTACGAGCGCATTGCATCCACAGGTGGCCGGAAGGACAGAACGGGTATACAGAACAATCGGGAAGATGCTGAGGTTTTATGTGGATTCTCATCACTGTCAGTGGGATGAGTATTTGAAGCATATTGTATATGCATACAAAGTCCATACCAATACTGGTTTGTCTTGATATTAGGTAGTGTACAGGTGAGAAATGCCATCACCATTTGATTTAGTGAAGCTACAGACAGGAAGGGCCAGTGACTCTGTATGTCAATTCATGAGAAGAATTTGGGATGCTTGGAAATGGATACAAAAGATGAATAAGAAGCTTTTGGGAAGGCAGGAAAACGCAGTGAAGTGGAAAGGAAGTTTACCATAGTATAGAGTAGGGCAATGGGTAACATTATCCAACTCCCATACACCAAAAGGGAAAATGAAGAAGTTTGTCATGAGGTATCAAGGGCCATACCAAGTAGATGAAATCACATTCCCCATTAATGTTAAGCTGCAGCTGCCAACTAGAACAACGATGGTACACATTGGGCGGTTGCAGCCATATAAGGTTTGTCTGGTTGTGATTCCAGGTATGTCACAGGAAGGGAAGAGGAAGAAAGAGAGCATGAAGAGAAGTGTTCAACATAGAGAAAACCAGGAAGATGGTCAGCATGATGTACCGTCTGCTTTGGAATCAAGGAAGTAGTGGAGTGTTTGTAGTTTTTCTTGTTTTGTATCATTGGGTTTGCGTAGATTAATTAGGTATTGTATTTTCATATGTTGTATGTGTTTTCAAGTATTGTGTGCCTGCTAGGCACAGCGGTCTTTTTTAAGAGGGAGGAAGGGCGATGGTCATCCCTATCCTCAGGTCACTGAAAAGGGGGGTGTTGAGCAAGTTGGTAGAAGTAAAAAACTGAGGATGTGTTGCTGATCTTGGCAGTTAACAGCTGGTACACCAATATGGTAAGGGAGGAATTACGGTGCTGCCATAGTTGGAAGGTAATGGTATGTCCAGCCAAGGTGATAAGCACCAATCCGGACATGTGCACAGTGCAGTTATTTTTAGCCAGGAGGGAAGAAACAGACTGTTCAAGGGACATCATGGAGCCAAAATTGAGCTTGCAAAGGGGTAGGATGTACTGGATCTTCTCGACCTACGAAAAATTAATAGTAGTAGCAAGTTTTGAGCAGGGAGTATTTGCCAAAGTGAAATGTATATAGCTCAAGGGGAGCAGAATTTTAATCAGTGGAACTTCGTGTAACATAATAGGACCAACCTTCCATCTGCCAGAGCCAATTTCAGCCACAGCTGTACTGGCCAGAAGCAATTTTTGCCAAGACAGAATCTGACCTTGTCGAATCAAACTCTGGAGTCAAGTCTTCTGAGATCCATAAACCAGTTCATTTCAAAAGAAGAGGGGAGCATATCAGCCAAACAGCTTGTGCAGCGTGTCACTCAATATAGGAAAAGGCAATGACAAGTAATGATAGTTTTGAGCACCTCTGTGCCAAGTGCCATCGTAGCCTTAACTTTGTTATGTGCTGTTTTCAATTTGATCAGGCAGAGAGCCATACCAAGATGGAACCAACAGTAGTCCAAATCCCAGTGGATTGGATTGCAAGGGCATAAGATGGGTAGGTATGGCGTTGATTGAGCATTAAGTTGAGTGGTCATCCAGGAAGTAATTTTTACGTTTTGTCTCATGTCATGTGTTTTAAGAGGACTAGACCACATCTAATTTTCCTAGTAGTAGTAGTAAATATGCCCTAAGTACGTACGAATCCAAACAAGTTTATGAGTAGTTGGAGGTCGATCCGGTGACCAGGTCTTTCTGAAGGGGGGAATAATGTAGCAGCACCATCGGTTAAGACGGGAAAAATGTTACTTTTGGTGCAATATTTCAGAGCGCACAAGTTACAGCCAGGCGCTGGCCTATTGACCATAAGATACGCTACCAGCGGTTGCAAAGTAGAATGGAGGCTACAGTTCCTTAGACCCATTGAAATAGTAAACACAGCAGTTTGCATGGTGCAAGTTACAGGTAGAAGGGTCCCACTGGCCCAACCCAGGTGTTATGAGTACATGACTCAGAGCAGTGCATTAGCAAAACTGAGGCGCACTGCCATGTATAAAAAGGCGCCGGTTCGCTAACAAGGCATTCAAGTGTGACAGCTCTCCTGGATGGCAGGGCATGTCACACCACCGGCTACATGCAGCTGCAGATGTGGTGCCAGTGTTCCAGTCAACAGCAGGTCGCTGGTTCGACCCTCTGAGGCCAACACGGGGTCCGTAGCCAGCCAGTGGTTGGTCACTCAATGGCTCAAGACTGCGGACAGTCTTGTTGGCTCCCAACACATGCTAGAGGCATGCTGAAGTAAGGGCCACAGATTTGGATGCTGGATCACGGGCACTTGTTGTTGCCATGATCCTAACCACAACAGCAAAGAAGCACGCAGCGAGCCGCCATGCAGCTTCCTTCGAACGGCACTGAGACAACGGAGACAGAGGCTGCTGAGTCAGCTGCCGGTGCATTCTGTGGTCGGCACAACTCTGCAGCCAGACAATGCTGACACACAGCATTGCACTGCATGGATTGCTGAGGCAGCCATTTCACACCAAGCCTTTTTGCAGACAGCAAAGTGGTGTCCTCAACATTGCGGGACCTGGTGACGCAGACCGAGAGGAACGGGGGCACTGTAGCTGGAAATAATAAATCACTTGGGAAACTCAGATGAGTTTTACTATGGTGCATCCTGACAGCCCATCCTTGTCCAACATTCATCTACAGAATGCAGAATCTGCAGCTATACATATTACGTAAACTGAAGGTGGAGGGGGGAGCCCATCAAGATGAATCAAATATATATGAATGCATGGAATCTGTTCTTTCAAACAGAACCAGATAACTGATTCTCCTTGATGGGCAACGAATCCACAACCTACAGTACAAATGCACATTATTGCTCAGCCTCCAGCGGTAATGTGAAAATTAGGGAGCATGGAGGACATGGATGGGAACTGCAAATAAGTGGCATTGGGCGGAAGTGTGAGCCAGCCAGGGAGCATGCTGAGACAGTCTGTGCATTTGTGATAAACACTATGAGTGGTGCAGTGGTTAATGCAACTGCCTAGTAAGCAGAAGATCCCTTGTTCGAATCCCATTGCAGCATACATTTTCACTCATTGCTGGTGCTTCCGCATAAAGTCCTGATGTGACTGATATCATCTTTTTTTTACCTTCCCTTTACTTTACTTTCTCCCTCCTCCACCTTCATTTTACATGATTATAAACAATCTTTTTTTAAAAAAATGTTCTGACAATATTTAAGACTGCTTTCTCCATTTCCTGGTAATTTCAGTTGTTACTAATCTAAGAATATGACTATGACTAAAGTATTTTATGCTACAATGTTTAAAATAGAATTTTCAAAGCAAAAGTAAGGTCTTTCCATTACCAGTTAAGTTTCATGTTGCACTTCCTCCAATTTAGGTTCCATGCATTTCCTGTCTTTTATCCAGAATAGACTGAAACTTTTAATGTATGTGATTGTACATTTGCTCTGGTGGTATTTTTTGAAATGTGGAACAATGATTCTCATTTTTTGTTAGGTTCTCCATGACAAACACTGAATTTCCATTTCTTGAAACACTATCTAAAGGCAAAGGAACATGAAAATTACAATCTATTTGCACTCTGAAGAAAACAACGTAAAAATCCAGGATGAGTTCCATACCAATTGCTTCTAGACAAAGTTCAAAAGGTGTAGCAGCAGTCTCAGGGCATGGTACATTGAAGTAGTAGGTTGTATATTCCTCCCACATGACAACAAAACCAATGGAAAACTACATTGTCAGACTTAAAATGGATTATCACAATGATGGTCAGCCTGTTCACTGCACATCAGGAACTACTGAAAGAGCAATTGAGTAACAATTGTCTAATTTCTACACTGATTTTCAAAATGCATTTACTGCAAAGAAGAGTAATCACCATTAAAAAAGCAGTAAAGTATTATAATAATAATAGTTCAGTGGGAAGTAAGTCCACAACCCTTAGTGATTATTAGGGCTGTAAAAAATTAACATATTACGATTTAAAGTATCCCCAGTTTCAGGCAAAAATCTAATATGAGTGCATCAGACCAGATGTTGGTGGTTCCATGAAGCTTCAACAATACACTCAGCCACACGACCTTCATGGTGAGGAATTACATGGACAAAAATTGGTAATACCTCCCCCCCCCCCCCCTCCCAACCCTCGTATAGAGTCCAGAAACTACCGCAGCACACTTCTTTATTTTCCCAGCTCAAAACATCCTTGAAAGGACACTTTTTGGAGACCACTGACAATTTGAAAGCTGGTGTTAAAGTGGCCATAAAGAAATTCCAAATTAGGTCCAATATGCCTACAATGCCTGGAAATCCTGCTGGCAAAAACTTAATGCTCTGGGCAGTGGCAGATACAGAAAAACCTCAAGGAGGGGGCAATAAACATATCTTGTGCTACTTTTACTGTAATAAAAAATACTGTAGTCACATGCAAAGTTTAAGGCAGTTTTATTTAAACTGATTATACACATATATAAGGCAATGCCATCTTATGATATGTTATGATATGAAAAAGTTACAATTGTAGTTCTCTTCCTTAAATGATGAATTCTATGTGCCTATTCTTCTTGACAAATTGGTTAATTAGATCGTCTATAGGACAATCAATGTCAGGGTAAGTGTTCAACAGAGCTAAGCCATTAAGTCGATCCTCCTTCATTGTCGACCTCAGCCGTTGAAAAACTTCTTTCTACTGTAGCAATAGATGCAGGTAGACAAGCAAATATTTTGTGCAGTGTGTTGAATAGTTGCACGGGCAATAAAATGTAATACATAATGGAAACTAATTAAAAATTGCTGCTTAAATAATTAAAAGGGAAATTTTGAAAGAATAATTGAAAGAAATCAGAAAGTACACATATACTGGGTGAACTTTAACTGGCACTAATATCAACAGACCTTCAATATTCAGTACATTTAAGATCAACATTCACCATTTAAATTTACCTACTTCTCGTTACCACCATTGGGCATAGAGCTGGTTGTGACGATTGCCACTCCTCACCGCACACGAATTCCTCTTGTTTGCTTCGATCCTCTTGATGCAGGATTCTCGGCGTGTTACGGAAAGATGAACAGACAGGTTTTTTTTTAATACACTTCATCTCCCAAGTATCTTTGATAACACTTCTCTAATGTCCTATTAGAATGCACATTTTTGAACAATATTAAGACGGCAGAACTCTTCTTAAGTCCACTCGCTATCACTTACAGAGACGAACTGATGAATATAAAGAAATTAAAAAATTGAAGAGCATATCTCTACTTGTTTCATTTCTATGCCGGTGTTATCTATGGTAAGAACGAGGGAGAAAAGAAAAGAAAATAATTATATGATACATTACAGTGTACAAAGTAGGATAGTCAAATGTAGAACAAACAGTAAATGCTTGCATAACAGAATCACTATCATTAAGGGTGTTTATGCTCATTTGCTTGTATTGAAGAATCTCTCCTATTAGTCTCTTTTTAATCACAAAGAGTGATTCTTCTTCAAAGAATGGTAGTTCCGTTAAGCACTGATTCAGTTTATGTGCCAGATCATTACCATCATGTTTCAGTAGTTGTGTAGGCAAAAGTATGTTATATTTTAAATGATAAATATTTTCTTCAGCAAAACGTTCTCTCATGTTAGTGTTGGAATAAAAACAGTTCTTTTCCAATATGTCATAGCATCATTATTATGACTGCAATTTTCCCTGTACCTTTGTCTGCCTGTGAGACGAGGAACACTCATCTCCACGTCTAACTCTTCTGTTACTGCCTTTGCCTCTTCAACAATACGAGCAAAGTTGCTATTAGCATTAGCTTTCATGCCATCATACTCCTTGAGCACCAAATCTAATTTTGCTTTTGCCATTGCGACATACAAGCTAGGATCTTGTAAGATTTTGCTGACTGGATATGTTATGTTCATGTCACTCAGTGTAAACAGAGTGATAATAAACTCGCAATTTGAGAGAGCTTGATGGAGAATACTGGCTTTGGCAGCTATTGTTATATCCCTCCAACAATGTATTTCTTTAAGAACTTTGCAAACTGTTCCGAGATCAGCTGTGAATTGAATAACAGCAAACCAGCCCCAGTGACCAAGTGATTCTAGGCGCTTCAGTCTGGAACTGCGCTGCTGCTACTGTTGCAGGTTTGAATCCTGCCTCGGGCATGGATGTGTGTGATGTCCTTAGGTTAGTTAGGGTTAAGTAGTTCTAAGTCTAGGGGACTGATGACCTCAGATGTTAAGTCCCATAGTGCTCAAAGCCATTTGAATAACATCATCATGTCGCTCAACTCGTCTTGTTTGACAATGTCACTGCAGCGAGTGTCTTAGGTGACTCTTCAATGTTGTGAACCGCTTGCTAGGTGCTGTAAAGAATGATACTACTTCTTCAATAGTACCAAATGAGCTTCTCATGCTTGTAAGTTTGCAACTGCGAGAGGCAGCGAGATTGAGCTGATGACTTCAACACGGTGCTTCTTGCCCCTTCATAAATTTCTTTTTTATGGTAGCCACAGCTCCTTACAGTTCTGACATATTAACTGAGCAACCATCACAACCTATACCCACACAGTTCTCCAGTGAGAACTGGAGAAAAGCTTACCATTCTCCTTAGAATCACAGTACCTAATACTTCGCCAGTAGTGCTACGCTCGTCATCTTGACTCTCTTGAGGTTCATTGTCAGTGTTTCCACTACAATCATTGTCTTTATGCAGGGCCGGCGCAAACCCCAGTGCTGCCCTATGTGAGCAGCTAAATTGCCCCCCCCTCTCCCCGTTTGTGTGTGTGTGTGTGTGTGTGTGTGTGTGTGTGTGTGTGTGTGTTTTACGAAATGTTCAAATATTTGTGGAATTTTATTTAAACAAATCAGTAGGAAATGTCAGCAATCAATTGCAATTTTTGTTTTTACTTCTCAGATATACCTAGCTTTCAGCTCCAAAGCTTTTAATATGTGCTTACATCTAAACTGTCATGTTGACAGTTACGTTCAGCCTGACTGTGTAGATATAAACATAACTCAAAGCATTGAGAATACCCACACCGTGTCCAAAATGTATGTAGATCTGGAAAATAAAAACAAAAATTGGGACTGATTGGTGACATTCTCTACAGATTTGTACAAAACAGTTGCTGGGCACCAGCTCAAAAATGGAGTCAAACCTGATTGAAGAAATCTAGCTAATTTTAATAAGCTTTGTGAATTCACAAAAATGTTCAAATGTGTGTGAAATCTTATGAGACTTAACTGCTAAGCTTACACTCTACTTAACCTAAATTATCCAGAGGACAAACACACACACCCAAGCCCGAGGGAGGACTCGAACCTCTGCTGGGACCAGCCGCACAGTCCATGACTGCAGCACCTTAGACCACTTGGCTAATCCCGCACGGCATGAAGTTACAGTTAACCTAAATAAACATTTTTCAATGGTTGTGAACAGATAATGTATTTGACGGAAAACAAGATACATTTACAATTTAATGATAATTTGGTTTGAGCAATAATATTTACAATAACTATTTAATGTTGGACAAAATATGAAACAACACAGTAAAAATATACTAGACAAACTGAACCTTCCTGGCTTTTGCTTGTGCAAACTCTTTCACCTGATCTTTCTAATTTAAGTCCTCTGCAAGCTCATGCTCAATTGATATTGTTGCAAGATCATTCAAATGAGTTTGGCTCATCGTTGATCGGAAATATGCCTTTATCAATTTCAGTTTTGAGCATCTCCTCTCTCCACTTGCAACTGTCACTGGGAGTGTTAGGAGAATTCTCAGAGCAATGTTAACATTAGGACAAAAATTATGTCTTCCTATAAACTTCAGAGTCTCTTTTGGACCTATTCCAGGTTTCAGCAATGTTGAAAGCACTTTTAGTTCTTTCATCAACTCCAGTGCATCAATGTCACTTGACTAATTATCTTGCAAAATCACTGCGAGGTTTCTGCACTTTGTGACCAGGCTGTCAGGAGGTGCATTCTTCAGCTTGCCGATGTCATAGAGAAAATCGAAATAATCACAATGAGATTTCAGTTGACTGAATCTCTCATCCAAAGATGTGGTTACTATATCTAAAAGATAATAGTAGAATTCAATCTTGCAACATTTTGTTGGGTCATCTATTGTCTCACCACTTCCTTAATAGGTAAAGTGTATTGGCTTCTTACTTCGCCGCCGAGAAACTCTTATCCATGGTAATGTTAGATCTTCTAGCTCTAATTCTGTAGCCAGTTCTTTGGAATCCATCAACAAAGACACAAACTTTTCATCTGTTCTGCAGGTCTCAAAATATGCTTTTGTTTTTTCAAGCATTTCCACGGCCTCAGAAACATTTATGTCAATGGTCTGGAGGATCTTACTGACTACACTGATGTGAAGCAGAATGTCGTACCAGATTACCAGAGAAGTGAGAAAGGTGTAATTTTTTATCTGATTCACAAATGATGTTGCTTCGTGAGTGGTCATGCCATCGAATTCTTCTGATATTTATACCAGTGCATCATAAATGCCTCCAATTTGAAAGCTCATGGGAGTAAATGCATCGGTGCAACTTTCCCACCTAGTATCACTCAGTGGCTTCAGCAACAGGTTGGGCAGATACTTCTTCAAGACATCCCAATGTCTAACGGAGGATGAGAAAAAGTCATACAAGCTTTTCACTGTCAAAAACATGGAAACAGCATATTTAGAAGACATAGTGACATCGTTTACAACAAGATTCAATGAGTGACTGCTACATGGTACATAAAATGCTCTCTTGTTCTTATCTGAAATTCTTTTCTGGAGACCAGACTTCTTTCCTTTCATGTTTGCTCCATTGTTGTATCCTTGCCCTCTCATGTTACACAATAGGATTTTTTTATCTTCCAAGAACTTAGGTATGACCTGCATCAAAGTGGAGCTTGAAGAATCGGGCACTGGAAGAAATCCCAGGAAATGCTCCCGAATTCGGACATCGTATACCCCGTTGAGTCTTGTCTTCTGAACAAAATGTACCACAACTGTCATCTGCTCAACTTTTGAAATATCTGTTGTTGAGTCCAGAATTATACTGTATTACTTCACAGATTGCATCATTAATAGAATGTTGTTAGTTATAGATGATCCAATAAGATGAATTATGTCATTCTGTGTTTCTTTTCCAAGATAATGATGACCCTTGTTCTCACCTTGCTTTGTTCTGTGCAGGTGCTCCATCATCATAGTGTCAAACTTTCCGAATAATTCAATGAGTTTCAAGAAGTTTCAGTTGTCAGGCTGAAAGAGTGTATCTGTACTTACTCTCAAAGGCAGACATTGCCGATGCAGGAAATGAATTATTGCTCAGGATCTAAGTCAATTGTGTCTTCCAGTTTAGTCTCGCCTTCAACCCCTTCTCCGGTGGTGGGTACCTCAGCTGATGTTCCTCCGGTATTTTCTGAATCGGATCGTCTAATTTCAGTTCTGCCTGATGTTTCAATCTCGGAGCTTTCACCACAAAGCAGGTCTTGAGTTCAGATGACATCTGTTGAACATGTTGTGGATGGCCCACTGTCAGCATTGCTACTGTATCAGGTGGCCACAGTACGTACTGTGTTCATCAACTTTCTGGTCATGTCCTGAAGATAAAGATGTAGCTGCAGTAGCTCCACTAGTTTCTGTACTTTCAGGATCTATTTTTCCACCCTTACTGCTGCTAGGTCATTCTCTCATTGGCTTGAAATATCATTGTAGTGCATACTTATGCTTCTTATCATCATCTTCCTTCAGCGCTCGTCTTTTTCTATATTCACTGCCAGACAGTCTTTTTCTACCATTGGACATGTTTCGATCCAGCCTGTAAAGAATAATTACATCAAACTAACTGTTGATGTCAATAAAATAGAAAGAAACTTCCACATGGGAAAAATATATTAAAACAAAGATTCCAAGACTTACCAAGCGGGAAGAAGCAACCATCGGTTGCGAAAGCTAGTAATTCTGTGTGTGTGTTTGTGTGTTTTATTCATTGTGCCTGTCTGCTGGCGCTTTCCCGCTTGGTAAGTCTTGGAATCTTTGTTTTTAATATAACTGTTGATGTCAGTGTACTTTATTTGCAACACACTTCGCAGACAATTTCCTGATATTCCACTGGATGTAAATGGAAAATTATACTACTGTAGGATACACGGTTCAGGGATGAAGTCATAAGAATTGAGCCGTGTGAAATTGAATTTCAGGCCGAATTTAACTGCAGATGCAGGTGAAATGGTCAAAGAGTGGGGTGGAAGACAATTAAGAGAGGAAGAATAAGGAGATGGGGTAACATAATAATGCAATAAATACACACCCGGGCGTCAATGGATACTAATGCTACCTGAAATATTTTAATTCACTGCACTGCGATTGCTAATTTCAAAGAACTGACACTCGACATCTGTTGTAATTTCCTTGAGTCACTTCTTTCATGTCTGATTATGGAATAAGGGGTAACAAATTACGCATTGCCGTATCACTTCACTTTTCTTCGCGGTATTTACATTCTACGTATTGGGACGATGCGTGCTTATTTGCCGACTTGCCAATTTTTGAAGTAACAGATCATAAGAAAAATAAATTTTCCTATTCTGCAATCTTGAAGGAGAAAAATTCTAACTTATGAGTAATGTGCATGTGCAATACTAATTGTACATTATATGAAAAGCATTTACCTATTGCATCCCAAGTTTCAAGAAATTCAGTTGCACCAACTCTTCTGTTCTTACAAAATGCGATGAAAATGCTTCTGACCAATCTTGACTCCCTCGGCCAACTACTGAAACAAATTCTGTAGTTTTCATTATAGAGAATGCAACAATACCTATTGCCTGGATAGCCGTAGTGGTGAAGCGGCAGTGCCAGGAACTAGGTCACGTGACGAGGTACAGCAAGGCTATGGTTAAACAAGCACCCAAGAAGAAGAAGCAAGAATCTCACAATAAGTATGTGACTGATGATATGGATAACTGTATTATCAGGCAGCAATTTCTATGGCATTACAAACAATAGAAAGAAATACAAACAATAGAAAGAAATACAAACTCTGCAAAAATTGCACAACTTTTGTCAAATAGAAATGAGCTTCAAAGCCAGCAAGGAATCCCTAGAAGCAATGTTCTGTCTATGGATTTTCATTGTAGAAGTTGTCAAAATGAACGTTTTGTTTTGTGCAGGCAAGAGGGTATCATTGCTAAAAGATCATGCTTTCTCAGATTTTCATCAGAATCAAAGCGACCAGTAGTTTACTGAGATGAAACATGGATTCACACACATTATACAGTAAATAAATGTTGGCAAAATGATAGAGTGCAAGTAGTATTGCCAAACAAAAGTGCTGGTCAGAGTTTGATTGTTATTCATGCTGGCAGAGACAGGTATTTCATGGCTCGAAAACCAAAATGTCTGACTATCACTCAGAAATGTCCGTAGTCTCATCGATGATTTTGCTGTAATAACAAGAATCTTTGAGTTCCTCCAGTATTCTCAATAACATCACTGTTTCACAACATAAAATAACTTCGTTACATGTTGTTTTGCTTATGCAAGTGGTGGTCTCAAGGTAATGTTTTAGTTGGAAGTCTCCAGCATCAGTTCTAATTCTTAGAAGAGCTCTGAAGTTTCCCTCATTACTTACTATACTTTCATGATCGTTTTCGTTTTGTAATAGACTCCCATCATCTCCGTGCCCCTGCTTTTGCTTTCTATGAAATCTAATGCATAAATATATGAGTCAATATTTAGAACATAATGACATACTCACCCCCTCACAGAATGGTTTCAGATCCAGCCTTTCTACAGACAAAGCAGTTGAGAGTATGGAAGCAAAAATATACAATTGTTTTGAAAATAAAGATATTATATGTGCAACACTGTTGCACCTCAGGAAAGCTTTTGATATGGTCTCCCACAATATTCTCATAAAAAAGTAGGAGAGAATGCCTTATGCCTAATGCAGTCATACTTGGACAATAGAAAACAGTTAGTTAAAGTAAATAATCAAATGTCAGAATGTCTCCCAGTTGTAAAGGGTGCACCTCTTGGACCTTTCCTTTTCATTAATTATTTAAATGATTTACCTGCAGTTGTATCATGTGATCCAGTGCTATATGCTGATGGACACAACACTCATCACATGTCATACCAATCTTGGAAATGTGCAACACAGCATGGCAGTGGCAATGGAGAGGTGCGCTACTTGATTTGAGGCAAATGTACTGCAGAGGAATGATAGTAAAACTGAAGCTATTGTATTCAGTCTGAATGCTCCCAGTCTTGATAACAAAACAGTAAAATTATTAGGATTTCATATAGATAAAAAGCTCAGTTGGGTACCCAGACATGGAAGATATGTGGCAAATTGGCATGTGGCATGTATCTGCTGTACAAGCTGAGGAGCAGTGTCAGTAAAGAACTTCTGTTATATGCATATTTTTCATTCTTCCATTCGCACCTGAATTATGGAATACTATTATGGGGCAATTCTGTAGGCTCAAAATTAGTGTTTAAATGGCAAAAGAAAGCCATAAGGTGCTTAGCAGGACTTAGCCCACATGAATCATGTCGCGATTATTTTAAGAAACTAAATATAAATGGCAGTGCCTGGACTGTATATTTACAACTTCCTTGTCTTTGTTAAAGAAAATCAGAGTAAATTTGACTTAAAGAGAACAGTTCATGACCATAACATGAGAAATGGACATACAATTAACATGCCATATGCTAGGCTTGCAAAGACATATAACAGTTACAAATGTCTTGGTCCTGTCTATTTCAACAAATTCCTTGAAAATGCCTACACAGTGCTAGTAAATAAATTTAAAACCAGTCTTTTGAGGTGGATCGAAAGTAAAGTAATTTATTCTGCTCAAGAGTTCCTTGAGTATGTGACAAATGATCCATTTTTCTTATGAGAATGAACTATAAATTAACTGCAAACTACACATATACTACACTGTGCAACTATTTTATTACTGTTTCATGTACATATTGTTAATTATCTGTTTGATCATTTATTTGTCATTCACTGAACTATGTAGTTCATTTATCTTGTAACTGATCTATTAGGAAACTTCTTGTTGTTATTGACATTTGCACAAATATGTATTGTACCCATCTTGAATTATAATATTGTAGTTAATAACATTTGTCATGTCGAAGTTTATGTTATTATTTCTTTCCTTTCGCAGACGTTTTGTCTGGTTAAAAATGGAAAGTGACATGGACCTTGATCAAGCGTGACTTCCTTATAACTGTATGGTATATGCTACATTGCATTTAGGAACTTTCGGGTAATTGAACATGTATCAATAATCACAGATTTTTGTAGTTGTATGTATACGTTTGGATGTAGCTGTATTGCGTTGATGTACTGGTGGATATCGTGTGGTATGACTACTGTAGTTGATAGTATAATTGGTATGATGTCAACTTTATCCTGATGCCACATTTCCTTGACTTCTTCAGCTAGTTGGATGTATTGTTTCAATTTTTCACCTGTTTTCTTCTGTATATTTGCTGTATTGGGTATGGATATTTCGATTAGTTGTGTTAATTTCTTCTTTTTATTGGTGAGCATGATGTCAGGTTTGTTATGTGGCATTGTTTTATCTGTTATAATGGTTCTGTTCCAGTATAATTTGTATTCATCATTCTCCAGTACATTTTGTGGTGCATACTTGTATGCGGGAACGTGTTGTTTTATTAGTTTATGTTGTATGGCAAGTTGTTGATGTAT
Source organism: Schistocerca gregaria (assembly GCF_023897955.1). Taxonomy (NCBI): domain Eukaryota; kingdom Metazoa; phylum Arthropoda; class Insecta; order Orthoptera; family Acrididae; genus Schistocerca; species Schistocerca gregaria. The sequence goes on along the minus strand of NC_064920.1, from coordinate 739,601,391 downwards.
TATTTTTGCTACATTGTCATGTCTTCTGGGGTATTCTGTATTTGCTAGTATTGTACATCCGCTTGCGATGTGATCTACTGTTTCTATTTGTTGTTTGCGAAGTCTGCATTTATCTGTTGTGGTATTGGGATCTTTAATAATATGCTTGCTTTAATATCTTGTGTTTATCGTTTGATCCTGTATTGCAATCATGAATCCTTCCATCTCACTATATATATTGCCTTTTCTTAGCCATGTGTTGAATGCGTCTTGATCGATGTGTGGCTGTGTTAGATGATACGGGTGCTTGCCATGTAGTGTTTTCTTTTTCCAATTTACTTTCTTCGTATCTGTTGATGTTATGTGATCTAAAGGGTTGTAGAAGTTATTGTTATTATTATTATTATTATTATGTCAACACTGATGACACCAATTGTATGTAAATATGCTCAACAGTGGACTAAAACATTTGTATAATTGTTTTTATGATAGGTACAAGACAGTCTCTGTTTTCGCCAGTGCTTTCCATTCTCTGTCTTGAAAACTGAATTATGGCCTGAAATTTTTGGTTGTCTTGTGTCGCAAAAAATAATTTTGCATCTGTTGACACTTCAGTGTGGTACTTGAGATGAGAGTGGGTCTCAATTTCACCATCTTTACCAGTAAGTTTGGCAAACTGTATTAGCAGTTCAGTCATGAGTTTCTTGGTGATAACGGATTTCTTTCCTCCAACCATTTTATTATTCACAAAAATTGAACAATTAATGCAAGAAGTCATTTTTATAAATTGTGAGAACATCACCCATGGATACTTTCAAAGTGATTATCGTGCACTTGTCTGCGTTCAACCCACCCCCTCTTGTTGTGCTAGGAAGTAGGAAAGATATAACCTTTTTCAGGTTTCCTTGGAGCTGTGAGAAGCTTGTGTTTCATATCATCTCTAATGTTAATATATCCAAATAATTGCCAATATCTGTGGGATTAAAGGAATCAGTCTATGAACTTTGTTGTGGAAGTTTCGAAGAAGTGCTGGGCTCTGCCTGTACATCTGCTGGTGCTTTTGTGGCTGAATGGTGACCAGAATCTTCACATACTTATCTTTTTCTTATTACACAATGATCCAGTTTATTATATTGTTATGATGTAGGTAAATTAGATGCCAACTATTCCCGAATAAACACATTATTCACACTGAAAAATGTAACATTAGTACATTTATAGCACTAAAACACACATGGTCACACTCCACATACTTCTAGTATCACTAAGTGGTGTAAGCACAACACTGACTGATGTCCATGGTATTAGCCAATAATTGCAGTTCTTCACTTTTTATCACTTCTGAGTTATTGCAACGATCGTAGCTTTCAAACTGACTACCTGGCAGTGACTCTGCTCCCCTTATATATGTGACTTGGTTGTTTGAAGAACATTTGCTGCCAGGATGTTCACTTCCAGATTTTTATGGAGTGTGAACAAATACTTACTGTGAAAGAAGCGACAAGCCGATATGTACCTTATGGCATATAATATAAGGGCAAGTTTCAAATGATGACGTCATCCAGCAGTTTATGTGTGTGGAACTTTTATTGTTGATTCTGTTCCTTTGTAGTGCATTTGATAGAGGGCCTATATAGTAACAATGTGTTTTTAGGAATCTTCTCTAAAGTCACTATTATGAGAGATGTATGCTTCAATAGTTTCCCATACCTAACTCGTAATACAAGTATTGTTACGTTATTAGTAAAAATATTGTTACGAGTCACATAACAATATTTTTACTGAGAAATTATTATGAATTACTATTATTAATACTTCAAAATCAACTGATCACCCTCACTCTTGAATAATCTTCACACTTGCACTTGCTGCAACTAGGACTTTTTACTTATTCGTTCTTCAGTCTTAATATTTCTGCTTCTGAATGTAAAATAGCTTCCTATTCGGAGAATAGTCCATATTTATAATGCTTCATCTCAAAGGTTCTCTGTACAAGAAAACAGTAGAATATTTGCAAGTTTTCTCTAACAAATAAAAGACAGAAGAATGTATCGAGATCACTAGAATGGCTGCAACTTTTCTCATAGGCATGTGTTAGCTATCTATGTGCCAGACAGAAACATATAAAATACAGTGGTGCAGATGCACATGCTACATAGTAAAGTACAATTACTCGATAACTCAATTCAGTAGAGTCGACTGATGAAAGAAACGAACAAATAGTGTGTGGGCTGACTGGCCAGGACGGCATGGGTGGCAATGCGGGCGATCCCACAAGGGAACAGTGCATGACCCATGCTCCACCCATATGTATCTGCCACTGGCTCTGGGAGAGTCCTATTTTGAAGAACTTTGATGCATTGTACCTTTCTGATCAATAAATTAGTTTTTATGGATTTAGTGACATTGCTTTTGAGACAAACACTATAGATAATCAAATATGTATCTTTTAAGAAAAAGCACCATAATGGTGGGCCCTATTGAAAATTGGCAACATCAGGAATTATTTGGATAATCAGTACTAGTTGAGATGTAATAAAAAACAAGAACACCATTAGAAATGAAATTTCAAGAAGAGCTAATTAATTCAATTAAATATTTAGGAGTTATTTCTGCTTCAAAATACATAATTAGGGATTTTAATAAAAAATTAATGTCTGCCAAACAAAAATTGGTTCAGTCACCAGTGAAGTGTCACTCACACTCTTCATGCCCTCCTGGCTAGCCGCTTGGTCTAACACACTGCTTCCCGAGTGGGAAAGCATGCCGATCCCCATCACGAATCCACCTGGCAGATTATTGTCAAGGTCATTGTGCTGGCCAGCCTGTGGATGGTTCTTAAGGCAGTTTTCCATCTGCCTCGGCAAATGCGGGCTGGTTCCCCTTATTCCGCCTCAGTTACACTATGTCGGCAATTGGTGCCCAAACACTGTCTCCACATATGCGCACACCATAATTATTCTACCATGCAAACATTTGTCGGATGGTCCCGGTAGGCCACTCGTGGCCTGAAGATGGAGTGTGCAAACATTTGGAGCTACACTTGTCTGGTCGGAGATGATCCGTGGGGAAGGGGGGGTGGTCCACTGGGGGCCAAACTGCACAGTAACTCTGGGTACTGGTGGCGGTGAGGTGGATGGACTACTGTGGTCTGTTGCGGGGTAGTGAACCACTGAGGGCTACAGTGGGACGAAGCCTCTACTTCATGTCTAGGTCCCCAGTCAAGTACACACAAAACACACATACACTCTTCAAGCACAATTCAGTAGTGATGCATTAACTTAATCAACTATCAGATGTGGTACACTGCTAAACAACTTTGGTCATTAATTAACAAGTAATTAAGAATACACACAAATTAAAGTAACAATTTGTTGCAGGGTGAGAGGTTAATAATAATATAACTTTAACTGTGTAGATTTATATTTTATTATAAAATTACTAACTACAGAAAACTGATGATGCTAATTATCTTAATATTAAGCACAAAATTTGAATCACATAAATTACGAATGCACCACAGGAATGCTAGTGAAAATTCATTTCAGAATATCATTCTATGTGTAGCTGCTTAATGTCTAGATCAATGCATCAGAATACTCATTTTGATGTTTTTAGATTTCAGGTAGCTTGCATGGTATAAATTGCAAACTTGCTTACTGGTGTAGTGAGAGGTTACAGTGTCAAGATTTAATGGTGGTGATAGTCCCCATATTACAGATGGTTGGAGGTAGACAGGACAGAGAGCAATTCCATTACAGTAAGGGCCAGGAACCTGTATTAGTTTGGGTGGCAACAAATTTGGCCAGGTACTGTAGACTTCTAGCAAATCCTGATAGCGAAGTGTAAAGATTTAAATTTTTTTTTTACAAAGTGTGGCCTCAATAGTTAGCACATTTCAAAAAGAACATAATAGAACTTTGTGGGAGATCAAATCCATGGCCTTTGTGGGAGTTTGTAGCAGTGTGGGCTATCACCTACTGATTTTGTATGTTCACGTTGAGAGTTAATGTTGTGATCTGGTGTTCTGGACTTTGAAGTTGGATCATAGCAACTACTTCTGACTTAGAAATATTTCATCATTGGAAAATCCAGGATGGAATGTAACAATATTATGAGAAGGAAAGCTGCTACTCACCATATAGTGGAGATGCTGAGTCGCAGGTAGGATTTTTACACTTAAAGCTTTTGGCCAATGGTCTTTGTCAACAATACACACACACACAAAATTTACTAATCCACTTACCTCTTTAGGCAGTATATCAGCTTAACCTTCCATCCTTACTCTTTATGAATATGTATAAGTGTAGCACAAATACATTATTTTGGGATTTGTAGATATTACTCAAAAGATACTGTTTTTCAGCATTTTTATTTTTCCCTGAAGTTGACAAAATTTTCATAAGTCATAGGGAATGGTAGGCTGTTGATTTAAAACCACTTGTCAGCAAGAAATACTGAATGCTTCATTTATAGGTAAAGTGTTTTATTGTGAAACATTTTTTTCTCATTTTTACAAATTGTTGTGGGTTCCTGTAGTCATGTCCTAGTTCATGAAACACGGGCAATGTATGAGTAGCCAAGTAAGTGGTCCCGACAGTCGTGGTACCAGTTACTTTGGAATAAGGCAGGGCATCTCGGACATATTCTGAGTCGTGGTCACCTTTGTGCTCATACGGCAAAGACTACCAAATCCACTGGTTAGTCCCTCAACCGTTAGGGGTAATACCCAATGGGACTCAGGGCAAGTAAGGCTAGCAACCTGCTTCCCTGGTACTTTAAATATGATGCTGGCAACAATCAGAGCAAAATGCCTCGGATCTTTGGAGGTGACGGAGTCCCACCTCTAACTGACAAACCAGGGACTCCTAAGATACGACTTGGCAAACAAATGGTAATGAGATGGGGAGCTATTAATGTCAATGGGGGCTACCCTGGGAAGAAGGTAGAGCTGGCAGAGGCTGCAAGTAAGATGGGGCTGGACATTTTAGCTGTAAGTGACATTCGGGTAAGGGGTGAGAAAGAAGAGGAAGTGGGAAAATACAAGGTCTACCTGTCAGGAGTCAAAGCAGGAATAGCACAATGGGGTGTAGGGCTGTACATCAGGAAAGAAATGGAACCCAGCGTAGTTACAATAAGGTATGTAAACGAATGACTGATGTGGATAGATTTGACAGTGTCTAGCAAGAAAATTAGGATTGTGTCAGTATATTCGCATTGTGAAGGGACAGATCAAGATAAGATGGTTATTTTTTATGAGGCACTCAGTGATGTAGTTGTTAGACTGAAGGACAAGGACAGTGTTCTGCTCATGGGTGATTTTAACGCCAGGATTGGAAATCGAACACAAGGGTATGAAAAAGTTATGGGTAAATTTGGAGAGGATATGGAGGCCAACAGGAACAGGAAACAACTCTTGGGTTTCTGTGCTAGTATGGAAGAACATAAGAACATTCACCGGTATACTTGGGAAGGCAGGGGAACCAGATCTGTCATTGACTATATAATAACAGATCAGGAATTCAGGAAGGCTGTGAGGGACACACTTGTACTCAGGGGATTCTTTGATGACACTGATCATTATTTAATCTGCAGTGAAATTTGGATTGTGAGGCCGAAAGTGCAGAAGGTCAGGTCCATGTGTAGGAGGATAAGAGTGGAGAAACTTCAGGATAAGGAAGTAAGGCACAAGTACATAACAGCAATCCCAGAAAGGTACCAGTTAGTTGAATGTAGTCAATTACAGTCATTGGAAAAGGAATGGACAAGGTACAGGGACACAGTACTAGAAGTGGCTAAAGAATGTCTTGGAACAGTAGTGTGTAAAAGTACGAAGAAGCAAACAGCTTGGTGGAATGACACAGTCAAGGGAGCCTGTAAAAGGAAAAAGAAGGCGTATCAAAAATGGCTACATACTAGAACTCAGGTAGACAGAGAAAGTTATGTTGAAGAAAGAAACAAAGCCAAACAGATAATTGCAGCATCCAAGAAGAAATCTTGGGAAGACTTTGGAAACAGGTTGGAGACTATGGGTCAAGCTACTGGAAAACCATTCTGGAGTGTAATTAACAGTCTTCGAAAGGGAGGTAAAAAGGAAATGACAAGAATTTTGGACAGGTCAGGAAAACTGCTGGTGAATCCTGTGGATGCCTTGGGCAGATGGAGGGAATATTTTAAAGAGTTGCTCAATGTAGGTGAAAATACGATCAGTAATGTTTCAGATTTTGAGGTAGAATGGGATAGGAATGATGATGGAAATAGGATCACATTTGAGGAAGTGGAGAAAATGGTCAATAGATTGCAGTGCAATAAAGCAGCTGGGGTGGATGAAATTAAGTTGGAGCTCATCAAATACAGTGGAATGTCAGGTCTTAAATGGCTACACAGGATAACTGAAATGGCCTGGGAGTCGGGACAGGTTCCATCAGACTGGACAAAAGCAGTAATCACACCAATTTTTAAATATGGAAACAGAAAAGATTGTAACAACTACAGAGGTATCTCTTTAATCAGCAATGTGGGTAAAATCTTCTCAGGTATTGTTGAAAGGAAAGTGCGAGTATTAGTTGAGGACCAGTTGGATGAAAATCAGTGTGGGTTTAGGCGTCTTAGAGGTTGACAGGACCAGATCTTTAGCTTACGGCAAATAATGGAGAAGTGTTATGAGTGGAACAGGGAATTGTATCTGTGCTTTATAGATCTAGAAAAGGCATATGACCGGGTTCCTAGGAGGAAGTTATTGTCTGTTCTACAAGATTATGGAATAGGAGGCAAACTTTTGCAAGCAATTAAAGGTCTTTACATGGATAGTCAGGCAGCAGTTAGAGTTGACGGTAAACTGAGTTCATGGTTCAGAGTAATTTCAGGGGTAAGACAAGGCTGCAACCTGTCGCCACTGTTGTTCATATTATTTATGGATCATAAGTTGAAAACAATAGACTGGGTGCGTGAGATTAAGATATGCGAACACAAAATAAGCAGTCTTGCATATGCGGATGACTTAGTTGTGATGGCAGATTCGATTGAAAGTTTGCAAAGTAATATTTCAGAGCTAGATCAGAAATGTAAGGACTATGGTATGAAGATTAGCATCTCCAAAACGAAAGTAATGTCAGTGGGAAAGAAATATAAACGGATTGAGTGCCAAATAGGAGGAACAAAGTTAGAACAGGTGGACGATTTCAAGTACTTAGGATGCATATTCTCACAGGATGGCAACATAGTGAAAGAACTGGAAGCGAGGTGTAGCAAAGCTAATGCAGTGAGCGCTCAGCTATGATCTACTCTCTTTTGCAAGAAGGAAGTCAATACCAAGACTAAGTTATCTGTGCACCGTTCAATCTTTCGACCAACTTGTTGTATGGGAGTGAAAACTGGGTGGATTCAGGTTACCTTATCAACACAGTTGAGGTTACGGATATGAAAGTAGCTAGGATGATTGCAGGGACTAGTAGATGGGAACAATGGCAGGAGAGTGTCCACAATGAGGAAAGCAAAGAAAAACTGGGAATGAACTGTATAGATGTAGCAGTCAGAACGAACAGGCTTAGATGGTGTGGTCATGTTACACGCATGGGAGAAACAAGGTTACCCAAGAGACTCATGGGTTCAGCAGTAGAGGGTAGGAGGAGTCGGGGCAGACCAAGGAGAAGGTACCTGGATTCGGTTAAGAATGATTTTGAAGTAATAGGTTTAACATCAGAAGAGGCACCAATGTTAGCACTGAATAGGGGACTGTGGAAGAATTTTATAAGGGGGCTATGCTCCAGACTGAATGCTGAAAGGCATAATCAGTCTTAAATGATGATGATGATTTTACAAATTAGAGAACTTCACTCAGGTATGAAATCTTTCAAAACACTCAAGAACACAAAGGCCTGTGTTACATGGTCTACAGTAGTATCTGGTCTCTTTCCTCACTACCTTTCCTGCAGCTTTCCCTTGTTCCCAACAGACCTTGCATCTTCTAGCTGGGTTTGTTTTCTTTTCTTTTGGTGGCAGTTTCTCAGGAAAATGACATGCTGTGAGTCTGTTTGCACTTGCAACTCCAGATGCTGAATGTGTGTCTTTATTTAGTTTTGCTCCTCTTGAACCAATTGCTTTGCTAATCTACAGGTAAAATCTGCTAATGCACACTTTTTTTGATACTGTGAATAATATTGGCATTCATAACTGTCCTTATAAAAATATGGAAGAAAAACTTTTTCCATCATTTACAGTCTTTCACTGGGAAGGATAGTAACTCATCAGCTGGTCTTCTCTGTCAACACCTGTTTTAGACAAGTTGTAGTCTAGTACAATGTCTGGCTTTACTACCTCAACATATCCACTCCTTGATTTTATGTTGACATGTGAAGCAGTCACCTTTGATGTATTGTCAACATGTGCACATCACGTTTCTCTTTACATTTCAAGCAGAAAAGATGTCCTTTGTGACGAAATGTCATTTCTCTTTTTTTTAGTTTTAGATTTATTAGGTCTCTAGGCAAACCTATCCTGTTCTTCATGATAGTTCCAACTCCCAATGTATTTCTTTCTCATAATTGTTCAGGGGCTGCAGGACTTGTATAAAATCTGTCCATGTATACCACAAGTCCTATTCTAAGTAAGAAGAACGGAGCCTCAGCACCTGGGATTTGACAGAATTGTTAACATTTCCTTTTCCTCCAGTATAAACTTCAGCATTGCACATGTAACCTGTTTGAGCATTACTTACAAGATACAATTTTATCCCATATTCCCCTACATGTGACCTGTTTGAGCGTCACTTACAACATACAATTTTATCCCATACTTCCCTGGTTTGTCTTTCATATAAACACATAATCCAATTATTCCTCCAAAAGGACATACTGCTTCATCAACAGTCAGATTTTGTGATGGATAAAAAACTTTTTTGAATATTTCTGTGAAAATGTCCCAAACCCAGATTTTGTGATGGATAAAAAACTTTTTTGCATCTTTCTGTGAAAATGTCCCAAACAGGTCTTATTTTATGCAGAGGGCCATGGTCTGGTTCTTGTTGAGGTATCTATTGCACATTATTGTTCACATGCAACATCCTGAATGGCAAAAAATCTGTCTTGTGACATTAGCTGAGAAGCAAATGATGAGTCAAGCACAGGGTCTTCAGACCAATAACCTCTAAGTTTCAGTTTCTTTACAACACACATATGCAAAACTATAGCAAACAATTGATATGCTTCATGCGTCCTCACTGCTGTCCATTTCTTCCATAAAAATTTTGGATTGATTCTGTTCTGTCGGTGAAGTTCAGAAATAGTATCCCCGTAGCATATATATTTGTTTCTGATTTTACTTTCAGAAACATATTGTGATCAAAACATTGGAACAGACAGTCTAGTGCTGTAGGTAATGTATGGACAGGAGCCTGAATTCTACTTGTTTCTTCAAACAGAGGTAATTCAGGGAGTGCATCAAAATGACAACATTCATTATGAAGGGCAGGCTGTTGAACTGAATGACAAACCTGACTAATAGAAACTTGTGCATTACCTTCTTCATACTCACTACCATTGTTTCTATTAGCAGCATAGGTTCCACTCTCTAGCTCACATGAGTCATTTCATTGTCTTCTGAAAAATCGCCGATGTAGTCTGAAAGATCATCAAGTTCTGAGCCCTTGTTCAAGAGTTCTTCAATCTCTGAGTTTGATAAGCAATGTCTGTTAACCATATTCACTATTTATATGTTTTTTAAACACAGGAAGGACACACACAATAGCACAACACGAGAGCCAACGTAGTACAAAACAACTTCAACAATATTCCGAGCGCGCAAGCAGTTCACATAACACTGGTACCATTCACGAGGGACTGGCATGCGGTAGCCATCAACAATGCACTTACAACAAGCAAAACAATTAGTCTTGCCACTTACAAATGTAAAACATGCATTTAAATCACAAATAAATAAGTCGAAAGTGAAGAACGTGTGACATATATCCGTTGGATTTTATGGTTAAAACATAGTGAAAGTATCTAGTACATCTGTTGCTCCAATGTGTTAAGCATTCAAGTAGCAGTTTACCATCATAAGGATGATTAATTCACCATGTGCCACCTAAAGTCATTTCAGCCACAATTCTATGTTTCTGTAATTTACTTAAAGTTTAGGTAGCCGCATATATCAAATTTGAGACGTATGTTGCAACAATGTATGCAGACATCAAATTTCAGAAGCATGTTGCAACAATGTATGTTATCACTTGACAGTTAGTGGATTACAGGTAATCTCATTGCCCATACATTGTTCCACTGACCTTGTAAGTTGCCAGACAGTTAACTTTATTGCAGGGTGTAATAATCTTATACCAAAGTCTGGTCAACCATGAGATCTCTGTAAGATCTGTGGTTATGTAGCTTATAAAAGTTTTTTCTGCTTATTCTTGTTTGAAAAATATTATATATTCTGTAGTTGCATGACCTCACAAGTAATTCCACAGTACAATAGGTGGTGAAAGTGTGTAAAATAAGCAAACATGCTAGTCGTCATTTCAGTTTCTAAGGATACTTCTAAATGCAAAGCACATTAATCTGAGCCTGATTAGTTTAGTCGTGTGTTAGCTCTAGAATAGAATAGAATTTGTTCTCCTTTGAATGTTGTAGGTTTGCCGGTGTAATTATTTACATATAAAGCTAAGAGATATGAGGTAAATAAAAATTCCATGGTATTTACATCTGTCACATTATTACATATAATGTGAAAATTTTACATCCAAGAACCTTTTAACCAGTGATTTATTACAACTTAATATGACAGTAGTCAGAAATTTATGTCATTTAAACATGATTCCTCACACTCTTTCAGGGAATAATGTGCTTCCTCCTTAAACCACTCTGCTAGAACAATCTTAAATGCACTATAGGGAACAGAATGGGCAGCTTTTTGAAGTCTATTGAGAAATCTGGGATCTAGATATTTGTGACTGTTGTGAACCTTAGCTAGCCTACTGTAGGACATATCAAGGAGGTAGCTGTACATATAGAGGCTAAGGACTGTCAAAATGTTAAGCACTTTACAAGTGTACCTTGGAATAAGTGCTGCTATACATCTTATAGCCTTTTCTGCCACTTCAATACAATTTTTGAGCTGGGGCAGTTGCCCGATATAAGAGTTCCATAGGTAAAGTGGGAGTGGAAAAGTCCAAAATATGCATATACTACTAGGGTTTTGCTTACATTATTCCTCAGTTTGTACTCAAGGCAGTTTGTACCACTGTTTATCTATGCGACTTGCCCACCTGCATTTCTGACCTATGTGGAAACCTAGCAGTATGATTTCTTTTTATCTTCAATGGAGACACTTAAATTGAAGTTAATGCCACCAGTTTTATTGATGTTAGTGCTTTGATCTATTGCTATACTTACATTATGTCGCAGCTCACCTAGAACACCAATCTGTATGATTCGAGTTGTGTCATTTGTGTACAGTAACGCCTGACACGACAAGTATATATTAAAAACAAAGATTCCAAGACTTACCAAGCGGGAAAGCGCCGGCAGACAGGCACATGAACAAACACACAAACACACACACAGAATTACTAGCTTTCGCAACCGATGGTTGCTTCTTCAGGAAGGAGAGGGAAAGACGAAAGGATGTGGGTTTTAAGGGAGAGGGTAAGGAGTCATTCCAATCCCGGGAGCGGAAAGACTTCCCTTGGGGAAAAAAAGGACAGGTGTACACTCGTACACACACACACACACACACACACACACACACACATATCCATCCGCACATACACATTGGACATAATCCATGACATCTCAATAATAATGCCTGATTATTCACTCTTCGTCATGTGTTTCTCTTCATCCAGTGCTCATGACACAACCTCCGCCACTCCCTGCCACCTAGTGAAATGTGTTCCCCTCCCACCCGACGTCAACCTGGACATGCTTCATGTGATTGCCACACCCACCAGAGACATCGTCATCGTTGCTCCGTTCAACCTACAAACCGCAGGCCTACCTGTTGCCACACGACCAGCATGCCCAGTACTATGCCCAGCTCGCTTTAACTACTTCCAGGTTCGGTGGCCGAACCTTCCTTCTCGACATCTACCAACACAGCTCCCTGATAATGTTGTCGAGCTGACCGTGGTCTGGCTCCCACGGACCACCCCTGCTGACGCCATAGTAATCCCCCCCCCCCCCCCCCTCGCCGGCCTCTCAAGAGTATCAAGAGTACTCTGTACGGGGAAGGGGCGGGGGGGGGGGGGGGGGGATAAGTGGCGCCGATGAAATCGACACTAACATCGATATGCATTCATCTTTGGACTCTAAGCATGATCTTTGGCTGTTCTGCCATGTTCAGTTCAGTTCTTTGTTATCCTTGTATGTGTTAAGGTTAACAAATGAACTATTGCTAAATGGATATGATTATTGGTGCAACCAACCTGGTAATCCTGCTCATTCTCTTCTTGTAAGGAATGCTCTCAAACTTTTTAACAGCAAACACCTCTCTGATATGTGAGGGCTCATATTGACTAAATGCAACTGCTTGCAGTTAGGCTCTCACATTATTTGGACAAAAATCCTGTAAAACTTTCAATAATCTTCTCTGTACTAGGCAACAACTTCATATATTAACTGTGCATTTAACCATAAAACGTAAATGATAACTTGGATACATTTTCCAAGCTGATCACCATCAAATCCAAACTAATTAAATATTTTACACCAATTCCCTGATACCTGTTTCAATTGTTGAGAAGTCCATGGCAAAGAACTTCTCCAGGAGGGACTGCATGGTGCAGTACATGGCATTGCAGACTCCAATACAACACTGTACGATGACATAAGTACATCATAAGAAGAGTTTGTTTCACCGCACAATGCCTCAGGAGTACCTCAAATATAAAATTACAACCTAATGCAAACAGCATCACTTAATATTTTTACTACTGAACGACAGTTATATTGTTTCTGAACCTAGCTTTCTCACAACGTATTTAAACATGTATATAGTTGTCATTACAACATAATTGCTTAAATGTTGTTTTTATAACATTTGACGTGCAGCAACACATCGTAGTTCAATTCTTAAATATGTGTGTAAACTAGTCTCTCATTTATAATTCTAGAAACAGTTGTACAGATCTGTTAAGGACTGTTACCAACACATTAACTTATCACATGTGCACATTTCTGGTGGGTTTACTAACACTCAGTTTACAGATATCTTTAATTAATTCATTTTGTTATGGTATTTGACTGTAGATAAGTATTTATATGTGTGTCCCCATCCTGGTGCTCTATATTTTTACTTTAATTGTTAATACAAGGGGATATTTTCTTCCATTTGCAGGAGGGAGGAAGTTGTTTCCACAAATAACTACTGTGTGGTTATGATGAAAGTGCACCTCCTCACAGAGTTCACTGTGGGCTGTAATTATCATATGGCAGCAAAATATGATAGTTATGCTAACGTGTTAATGTGGAACCAGTTTAAGCTGTAAAAAAATATTTCTAGTTTTGGCTACTAGTTTCCCAAGCTACTAATAGCAACTCTCTGTACTGGGTAGCAGCTTCATTTATTAACCATGCATTTAACTGTAAAAGATAGGAATATTTGTTTGACAACTTGGATACATTTTCCAGGCTGATCACCATCAAAATTCACTGATATCTTGCTGCACCACCGGGCTTTCCATATGGTTGACCATGAGATACACAATTCGCATGATACTGGACCACCATTCAGTCAGTGATACTCTCTAATTACTGTACTGCCTTTCATGTGAAACAGTTTCACTAACAGTAAATGGTTTACTCTTCTTGATAGCCATACTATTCACTCGCATTGTGGCTTGTAAAATGGCAGCATGGATATCACATCATCATACAAATGGTATACAGCACCAGATTTGCACCTGGTGTCCAAAATTAGAACTAACTTTTTTTTTCCACCATAAATTGGTTCCGTATTAACGCATTAGCATATCTACCAAGTTTCACTGCTATACAATAATTACAGCCCACATGGGGAACACTCTAACAGTGACTTGAAATCATCTGATCCATCTGTCATTCTGTGGAAACACATAAATTATTCTTACTCACTGATTGAAGTCAGAAACCAAGTCTAACTACACTACATACAACTACTTTCCCCTAGAAAAGCATACAAACTCACACCCAACTATTCAAGTGTTCCAAAAAATGTAGATACTCCGTACCCCATGAAACAATTACTTATTACTAAATAGATAGTTGTTATAAATTGTTGATTTATTTGTGATCATTACAGTTTTTTTTTCAATTTGTGGTGAAATTTTGAAAGGTGACTGGCAGCTGGAGGATAAACATTATTTACCATGGATATCTTTTACAATGCAATCAAACTTAGGATCTTATGGAGCCAAAGTATTAATAAGCCCAATCTTTCCTCAGCACTATATTAACTATGGAAGAGAAAATTTCCACTTTACTGAGCAACTCTGTACCTTTCACATAAACCAAAACAACAACTACAAACAATGGAAAATCCATGATGGAATGAAATAATATTATGAGAAGGAGAGTTGCTACTCACCATATAGTGGAGATGCTGAGTTGCTGATAGGCACAACAAAAAGAGTTTCACACTTAAAGCTTTTGACCGATATCCTTTGTCAACAACACACACACACACACACACACACACACACAAAGAAAAGAACTACCTCTCATTCAAGAATCATTGCACAAGCAATACTTACTGTGTGCCATTGCATGTACATCCACTAACCATAAACAGTTACTCTCTCCTAGACCTTCCTATCCCATAAATTCTTATATACACCTCTTTCTAGATCAACCTCTACATTTTACCCTGCAGGCAAAGGGGCAGGGGGAGGGGGGGGGGGGGGGGGGGCAATGTCACTGCTGCACCCCAAGCTGCCAGGGAAAGAAAAAAATATAGCATAATGAGAAGTTTTTCTTTCAACAAAATCATTTATAATTTGGTATTATGCATGTTTTTAACAGGGTTGGAACAGAGACAGTTTTATGGCTACTTAAATTCACCATTCGTCTTCCAAAATATTAAAGATACATCCACATACCAACTACCGTATGGGCACTATTGCAACTTTTGAGTTTATGAAATTTTCCAAAGGTTTTATAGCCAAAGTTTTTGGAAATAAATCATATCATTAACTGAAGGTGAAATCTCATACCTATTTGTTTGTTTATTCAGAAAAAATGTGCAGAACTTATAAGTTTGATTATTATGTAAGAGGCTTCATTACGGAGCAATGTCTTGTTACATATATTATATTATTTGTCTGATGTATTCCAAACGGGCTCTGTGTGATCCCAACAGCATTAGAGCTGTACTTCGCATCATGACATACAAAGTAATCGGAGGTGGCAAAGAATATTCTGTGCAAATCATGGGGTCAAGAAATATCAACAACCAGAAGATTACAACAATAATGTACAGTATATATTGATTTTTTGATAATCTTGTTTTTCTTCACAAGTTTTGATTTTGTTAAAAATGTGCTGTACTTAGATGCTTCTCCTCTTACCATATTTTCTAATTAAATGCACAATTAAAAAGCCTGTCTATCAAGACAAATGCAAAGGTCCTGGTTTTTGTAGAAGCTGGGTTCTTCTATAGACATGAGAAACTTTATCAATGAGTTGAGACTTGTGGAGTTATCAGAGCTGAAGATGAGGTAATTTGTAAATTAAGTGAATGATGGTATGTGGTGAAAAAACTGAAAGGCAACTAAGCAATACTGGTACATCAAACTGAAAACTGAATAACAAGATTCAGTTTCAGTAAGGAAGATTTTGGCATGAAAGGAACAGTACTCTTGCAATGAGCCAGTATTCACCAGGCAAGACTGAAATAGTCAAAGTAATGTTTTCTTGCAGAGGTAATGATTTTAAAGAGGTAACTGGCAGTACTGACGCTACTATTCAGTGTCCAAGGCAAACGACTGTGTGATCTGAAACTTCAAGACTCAGTACAGCCAAAGGCATAAAAAGTGAAATACAACAAATCTGAATAATATGTGCTTTTAAGCTGACTTTTTCATCTATTGGAATTTCTGCACATGAATAAATTTCATTATAGCAACATGATTGGTCTTCATTTGCTAAGCAATTAAACAGCGATGTAATTACAAGAATACGTCATACACTGAGGGCTCATTTATTAAAATTGAAGACAGAATTGGAACCACAATGAGTAATCTATATTTGAACTGGTTATATTACATCTCCTGTGATATGGACAACCAAAGCATCCATGATGCACTACATGTCATTCAGAGTACAGAAGGTTGGCAGTTGTCATTGAGGTTGCAGTCCTATGAACTGCATGAAGCACCATGCAGTATCAACAGTAACATGATGCTAGACAGCAAGCAGCTTTGCAGCCATCCACAAAGATGTGCAAAACACTGTAACTCAGTTGGTTCAGATTTTTTCTTCTTCTTTTCAAAGTGCGGAGGTGTGACCACATGAATACAGTGATTAAAATTAAGTAGTTATTATGATGTCCTCTGTGAATAAAGTTGATTACAATCAGGTTACTGTGACATTCATAACTTTTATAATTCCATTGAGTGCTGTTACATACAGTAAATTACAACCAGGTCATTACAGCAAATATACTTACATCCATTCCACTATTATGACAACTTACATAGGATATAGTTCACTACAGATACATTATTACCGCATATAGATATAAATTTGCTTTAGTTTAGGAGTAATATAATCGCCCATGTAGACTGCAGAATGGCAACTGAAGAGTTAATGCCATCAGTTTTACAACAGTTGGCTCACTTAAGTGACATAGTTATGCAAATGGATGATGAGTTCACCCAAGTTCAAATCAGTCTGACAAAGCTGACACTCATGAATTAAGAAACATAGTTTAATGAATTCAGATACATTGGAAACAAGGCTGAACCTGGGCTTTGATCAACTAAAACAGTGTTTCATGTTTATACTAACAAAAATATTGATGTTTTCTCAGTAATAATTAAGGAATTATGACTGGGATTACAAACACTTGAATTAAGTAAGGATGTACATTGGACTGGAGTACATGCTAAAACTGCAGAATTTGTAGATAAGGAATCTTCATCTACAATGACTACATGTTCATTGCCAGGAACACCAGCAGTTCAGAGCAGCAAATAACACACTGAGCTTAAAGGAGACAAGGAAAGAATTAATAAAAGAGGTAGAAGACCTGTTACTAAAGAACAAGATAGTACCTAACAACTGTGATGATTTTATCACAATACTAAACAAAGGATTAAATCAGAAATCCCCCAAATTTTTACCTTCAAGTTTTATTCATCCAGTTTTATTTCTAAAATAATTTATGGGCATTTTACCCAATTCCTGGTCAGATTGTAATGAGATACAATTTGTGATAAGTCACTTGACTGGCAATGCTGCACAATGGGGGTATATTCCAGCTAGAAGAGTTTACAACTTACATTGATTTCAAAACAGTATTTAAGTCCAACTATTGGAGTGAAGGAGCTCAAAGGAAGCTAAAATTTGAAGTTTTATGATCAAAACCCTTACAATAACAGTTCATTGAATGTTTATAGAGATTCTGTGGAGTGGGATCTTAACAAACCAAAATATCTAGATGATCCTTTGAGAGAGGAACATTTATTGGAAGTTATCATTAGGCGATTACTATGGCATATAAGGGACAAATTATTAGGAAATAGTTGGGGAAAAGTGGACAACTTATTGGAATATCTACAATAGGTGGGCACAGTGGAAAAGGAAGCAAAATATGACTCACAGGCAGTGCTATAAGCAATAACAACCAACACATTAATGATAACAGAGGATCTTGTACTGCTAGAGAGATGCTACAAATAGAGAAAACAGGGCACACAACTGACATGATTATGATCATTCAGGTAATAGATACAGAAATGGGGACAGTAACAGAAATTACTCCAACAACACATTTATTGGTGATACTACCATGGAGAGGGAAACTATTATGCTTCTGGGAGGGACTTGATACTCTGAAGCAACAAATCATTTCTAGATTAATTAGGTATGTTTATATCCACATTTTGACAGATGTCTTACTACAAGAACATGATAGGCAAACAATAGTACATATGAAGCTGAAATTGACATGCATTATCAGTAATGTAACTGTGGAAGTTGTTTTAGATTCTGATAATGACATATCAGTGGTAGATTACTACTTTGTACAGTGAATTAATTTGTTGGATGCAATCCTTTGGTTACCAGCCACAGGCATAAATATAACTGGAGTAACAGGCATGACAGGAAAACCAGTGTAATTATGCAGAATTGTTCATTAAATTTACATTAACCACACACACATTCTAGCAAGCAATGTTTATAGTGGGATGTTTAAATGTACCTATGATTTCAGTCATAGATTGGTTGTTTGACAGTAATGTGTTGTTAAACTTCCAAAATGGGACAGCAACATTCACATGCAGCAGACAAGAGGATCTGGCTGTCATACATTTTGAACAAAGCAACACAACCAGCTTAGGGCTCACCTGCCAATGTGATTATAACTTTTACATTCAGAACCTTCCAGAAGCTGTGCTAGAATGGATGGCAGGCTGCAATTAGGTGCAGACCTGACATAGAACAAATGAATGAAACATATAACTGATAACATTAACAAATCAAATAATCTAAGCTTTAATGAAAGAAGAGTATGATTACTTTATTATCTAGGCATGTAAAAGTATTTTTACTGTGCCCAGACATTATTGAAGACTTTGTTTGCAGGTTGAAGATTTTTTTCCATTTTACATTAGACTCTACTCGATATTGGTACTGACAAAATCATTAGAACAAAAAGAAATGGAAAGAATATTACAGTAGAATATTACAGAAATGTCTGATAGCTGTTAAACAATCCCCTAGTTGCTATTAAAAAACAGAATAACAATGTACATATATTGTTACATGCATGAACTGTAAATAGAATAACAGAGCCAGAAAGGGATAGGTCCCCTATAATAAAGGAACTGCTAGTGAAGTTCGTAGGATTTAAGTACCAGATAGTTATAATTAAACTTTCTCTATTTAACATATTATAAGATGGAAACTAATTTCTGTATGAGTACCAAACTTGGTAGCATTAATGTCCAGAATATGGAGTGCATGTTTTCCATGCATCACAGCTCCACTGTTGATTTTTAACTATGGCCACCAGGTGCCGTGATCAGTCAACATGATTCATAGTCTCACACACATGACCAGTCGCAGTGCACTTGTTGACATGTCAACATGAGCTTGGACAAAAGGACAGGGCATTTTTCTTGAAGCTCTATTACCAAAACAACAGTAATGCTGCAGCTGCTCTTCGAGAATATCACTGGCTGAATGAACTGTGGAAGGGTCCTCTTTCTTCACCTGCTGTGCCGAGCAAGATGAAAAAGTTCGAATCTATTGGAGAACTGGGCATTGCTACAGGAGGAGCACGATGACCAGTTGCACCACAGATGGTTGATGAAATTGCTACTGCTATGGTAAACAATGCTGCGCTCAATTCCTGATCATCAGGCAGTGCGCGTACTGTGCCACGACAGTTGAACATCCCATGGTCCACTGTACAGAATGTGCTTCGCCCATCCTTAAATGGTATCGATACAGTAGTTTATGACATAAGATGCACAATGAAGGTTGAAGTTGATGAGGGCTAGACAGACGAAGCTCATTTTTCTCTGACAGGTGAGCTGAACACACAGAAATGCTGAGAGTGGGGATTCTCACTGTGCATAATGTTTCTCTGTATGGTGAACATGTCACCATATGGTGTGGCTTCATGGCTATGTTCATCATTGGCCAATTCTTGTGTGACTGGCCAACATTACTGTGATACGCTTCACCATCTAGTCATACTCGCCCCACAGGAGAGAGATGCATTTAGCTCAACAGTTTTCACACAAGAAGGTCCCCACTGCACATCAGTTGTGAAATTCATCTGCTTCTCCAAAACATATTTGGAAAAGAGTAAATTATCATACGATCGTTTCCAAATGCTTGGCCGGCATGGTCACCTGATCTCACTCATGATTTCTAGTTGTGGGGCTGCCTGAAGGACAGGGTTTATGTGGGGAACATTCACACTTGTGCTGATCTGAAGCGCAGAATATCAAGAAAAGTAACCTGCATACCTATGGACATGTTTCGTTCTGCATTGCAGAATGCAATCCAACATTTAAAAAACACCAGCAAACATGGGATGAATTTTTCATGAGATTAGGTTACCAATCACAATGTGCCCAGAACCTGTTAATAAAACACAACTCTGATCATTTGTTGGGATGGTGAGATACTACAGAAAATTCCTTGCCAAATCAGTGCTTAATCCACCAAATGTGACAAGTTTATTAAAATGGAACACAGCATGGAGATGGGATATGAGTTGCCATGTAGAATTTTCAAAGATAAAAGAAGCATTGGCAGCATGCCAACTGCAGATTCACCTGAATTTTGCTACTCCTTTTCATATGGCAGTGGATGAATTGGATTATGGGTTGGGCTGTCACATATTGCAAGAATATGTGACTAATCGTACATTAGAGAGAAAACCAATAGCTTTTGCTGACATGAACAAAATTATAGCATTACAGAAAAGAAAACAATATCAGAAGTGTGGGCATTCAAGAAATTTCAATACCTACCAGCAGGACATATAACAGTAATATACTGAAGAGCCAAAGAAACTGGTACATGTGCCTAATATCATGTAGGGCCCTCGTGAGCATGCAAAAGTGCCGCAACACAGAGTGGCATGGACTCAATTAATGTTTGAAGTAGTGCTGGAGGGAAATGACACCATGAAACCTGCAGAAGAAATTTAAATACCTACTAGCAGGACACAAAAAAGTAATGCACTGTAGGACCAAAGAAATTGGTACACCTGCTTAATATTGTGTAGGTGCCCCGCAAGCATGCAGAAATGCTAAAACATGATGTGGCATGGACCTGATTAAAGTCTAAAGTAGTGCTGGAGGGAAATGACAACATGAATCGTGCAGGGGTGTCCATTATTCTGTAAGAGTGTGAGGGGATGGAGATCTCTTCTGAACAGCATGTTGCAAGGTATCTCGGATATGATGAATAATTTTCATGTCTGGGAGTTTAGTGGCCAGCTCAGAGGAGTGTTCCTGGGGCCACTCTGTAGCAATTCTGAATGTGTGGGTTGTCACATTGTCCTGCTGGAATTTTCCAAGCCTGCTGGAAGGCACAGTGGACGTGAGTGGATGCACGTGACCAGACAGGATGCTGATGTAATGATCACCTGTCAGAGCCATATGTAGATGTATCAGGAGTTCCATATCACTCCAACTGCACATGTGTCACACCATTAAAGAGCTTCCAACAGCCTTAAGAGTCCCCTGTTGACATGCAGAATCCATGGATTCATGAGGTTGCTCCATACCTGTACACATCCATCAATGCAATACAATTTAAAACGAGACTCGTCTGACAAGGCATCATGTTTCCAGACACCAACAGTCGCCCCAGGCAAGGCATAAAGCTTTGTGTTGTGCAGTCATCAAGGGTAGACGAGTGGGCCTTCGGCTCCAAAAGCACATGTCAATGATGTTTCATTGAATGGTTTATATACTGATATTTGTTGATGGCCCGGCATTGAAATCTGCAGCAGTTAGCAGAAGGGTTGCACTACTGTACTGTTGTACAGTCATCACTGGTCCTGTTCTCACATGATTTTTTCAGCCATAGCAAAGCTGGAGATTTAATGTTTTACCAGATTCCTGATATTCATGATACATTTGTGACATGGTCGTACTGGAAAATTACCACTTCATCACAACTTCAGAGATGCTGTGTTCCATTACTCTTGTGTCAACTATAACACCACATTCAGACTCACTTAAATCTTTATAACCTGCCATTGTAGCAGAAATAACTGATCTAACAACTGTGCCAGACACTTGTTGCCTTATACAGACGTTGCCAAATGCGGCACCGTATTCTGCCTGTTTACAAATCTCTGTATTTGAATACGTATGCCTATACCAGTTTCTTTGATGCTTCAGTGTACATATAGACCATAGCACACTGGTATTTCTACTAAAGAGCAAACTTCAACACATTAGGCTGACACAATGAACTTCCTTTCTGCAGGGATTTCACTTTACTATTAAATGTATGAAGGGGGAAATATAATACCTGATGCACTGCCTTGACTTCCTGTAGTTCTTCAGTCAAACAAAAATGTAAAGGAAAGAGGCAAATTTGCTGTTTCTTTTCTGAAGGTAAATGAATAAAAGCTTACAGAGATGGTTACTATGCATCATACAAAATAACATTAATTTAATAACTTGGTATATACATTTAGGATACATCTATTTTGGCCTAAAAAAGTGTATCATGCACATAAAAAAATTTTACACTTCAGAAATATGAATCATCTAGTTTTAAAAACCCTGAGATCCTGAGAGATGTGTCAGAAAGTTAAGGTACATGCTGTTGGTATGCACACTATGTTGCATCCTACCATTCCACTTAATTTATGGGATTCATTAGCTGTGGACCTCTATGGTCCTCAGGCTGGGGGCTGGAGAGGAGTGATATATATTTGTGGTACTGAAATGCTGGGCCACACTAGTAAAACTATGCCCATTAAGAAAGGTAACATGTCATAATGGTATAATGAAATTAAGAGATCATTTTTGAAATGTGGGTAAACTAAGAACTTTGCTATCAGATAATGGAACACACTTTCTAACTAAAAAGTTAAAGAATTTTTGACATGGGAAAGCATGAACCATATGTTAATTCCTAAATTTCACTCTCAAAGTAATCAAGCACTATGGGTCAAGCATGAACTATCCAGGCATTGCCAGACTTATTGAGCATATAAATGTTTGAAATGGCCACACATGGTGATACAGTATGAAAAGGTGTTAAACTAGTTACCACATTCAGGTACATTGGTTTCCCCAATAGAAATAGTGGAGGAGTGAATAGAAGGAGAATCACTCACCAAATGGATGGAATGGCAGCAGGGAGATTCTGGTGCACAGAAATTACTGACTAATGCTGTGAATAAGAGAGATTAAGAGAAGGAAAAAGAGATGGGGAAAGGATACACCCAGCAAGTACAAACATGAGATATAGTTTGAGTTAAGAGTCATAAAAAGAGTGGAACAAGTGAAAAAAATTATAAGCAAATTTCAATCTTTATATGGGAGGCCATTCTTAACAACTAAGATGCTGCACCCAAAAGCAGCCATATTAACTGACCCAGATACAAGAAAGGACAAAAGTATATATAGTGTTCAAGACTTTAGACCATTCACTAGTAAATACAAGAAAAGTGATGATAATCCACATAGTTTCAAAGTTGTCTACTATAATTAGTATTTATTAATTGTGGGAACATACATTTACTATTCAGCCAAGACAAAAGATTGTATAAGATCATAAATATTCTCACGTAGTGCTATATGGAAGTACTATAAGAGAAAGATAACCATAGGAAAGAGACAATCAATAATATCATCACTGTTTTAGGCCTATGAAGAAGGAATATATTGTGAGAGGAGACCCAGGGAAAGGAGCAGCATGTGGTTTATGCTTACAGTATTTAAGGTGCTAATGTTGGTGTTAGTAGGCAGCTTTCAAATATTATGTTGTGTTGTTGAGTGAATTAATTGAGTTTACTTTAAAGTTTGGTTTAAAAGGGTTGGTGTGCGCAAAAAGTAATAATTGGTTGTAACTTTAAGCATGCATGGTGATAGCAACACTAGGGAGAGATGCTGTCTGCTGAGTTGAAAATGTTTGAATTTTTCATCCATACATTTAAAATGCTAAAGGTGCAGATAGTGATGTGGAGTGTTAATGCACACTGTAAGGATCCAGGTAACAAGGAATAACAGAGCTGTCATTAAGAATCATGAGCAATGAAAATGAATAAAACTTTAACCTTTCTGTGGTCTCTTAGCTAAGCAAGACCTACTAATATGTCATCAGAAAAGATATTTTTTTTGTATAATGTTTAAGTTTTTAAAATTATGAGTTATAGGGGATTGTTTGGCTCTTTATCGAATCCTGGGGAATGGTTTGAGTCATTTAAAGGTTGCGTTTATGGAACATCATAATAAGTAAACCTCATTTACCAAATTTCACTAACTGTCAATTCATAATATAGTTTACATTGTGCTTATCATGATGTCTCACTTAATAACTGCTGTTATCACATGTAGAAGCAATTAAATACACCAACCTACATTATTATGCATTTTTATTATGTCAACAATGGAGTCAAAATGACTACTGTATTGTAAACTAACTAGATTTACCGCTGTCCTATATCACACATACAAACAATGTACAAAACTGCTTCTTGGACCAATAAATAAATAAATGTAAGTAATTTTAATTTGAATATGCTTCATATGCAAATAGTATTGGTGAAATTTTCATGGTCAAGCAAGTAACATGTCTTCTGATATAATATGGAACAACTACAGTACAATGGGAAAAAGAACTGTATATTACTAACCATTGCATTGATGATTTACTGGGTTCATTCACCAATGCAAGACAATAATAAATCCACTGATGGTTGTAATGAATTTGTGTATGCTGGATACAGACTTTTGATTAGTCTAAAAGGTAGAAAGAAGAAATTGCCCAGAATACAATTTATAGAGTGTAATATAATTTATTACAGTTATTTCCATGTTAGGTTGTTATAGGTGGAAATTGTTTAATAGTCATATTCTTATTAATTAATAAGGGGTTTGCAAGTGTGAGGGTACAAGATTTTCCAGAAGTGTTGTAGTCAATGATTTGGAAATAAATAATTTCGTTGAGGGTTAAGTCTCCTGTTAATTTTGAATATAAATGAACAAGCTTTATTAGCAGAAGATCTATTTGTTTGTTCATTCAGAAAAATTGCCCAGAACTTAAAAGTTTAATTATTATGTAAGAGGCTTCCTTAAGAAGCAATGTCTTCTTTTGTAAGTTCTGTTATTTGTCTGAGGTATTCCACAAGGGGCTCCATGCCATTCTAAGAGCATTAGAGCTGTGCATGACATCATGCCATACAAAATAATTGGAGGTGGCAAAAAATCTTCTGTGAAAACCACAGGTTCAAGGAATACTAATGACCAGATGATTATAACCATAATGTACAATACACGCTGATGAACTGACACTATTGTTTTCCTTCAGAAGTTTGAAGTTTGTTAATAATCAGTTTTACCTAGATGAGTAACTTCTGATCATGTTTTTTAATGAAAGGCACAATAAAAACCTTCCTATAAAGCTAAGTGGAAGAGTCCTGGTTTTGGTAGAAGCTGAGTTCTACAGACATAAGAAAAATTGAATCAGTCAGTGGAGAAAGGAACTGTGTTAGTTTTTCTTACTTTTCAGGAGAGACAAGAAACTGTCTTATTGTTAAATTATTTGACAGATTGCATTGAAATTTTCACCATTCGTTGCACGCTAATCATACATACTGAGAATGAAATTAATTTTCATGTATTCTAAAAAGCATCCTCTGGAAAAAAACTGAAGATTTATACATAGTTCCTTTCTCCAGTCAACTATGGAATTCAGTACTTTTTGAGAGTATAACTCATTCAAAATTACACATTTCTGGACTATATCTCGAATTTATTGATTAACTTATGGACAATTATCTTCAACTGAACATGAAAACAACTACTTCATAGAATTCAAAGTTCTGGATAATTAATAATTTATCATAGTGAGTTATCACTTGTAGTCGGCCATTTCAATATCTCATCATAAAAAATCTCAGTGTCTTCTCCATGAATGTTCTGAATATTTTCAGTTTTCTTTTTATTGATTCTAACCTTTCCCATCACATAGCCTTTGCAGCCCAATTTGAAGCAAGGCAAGATTAGTTTTTGCCAGATTAAAGGAGTGACTGACAGCTATTTATTAAAGGGTATGCTGTTACGACTCCTTGCTTTGTTGCTTCATAATGAAATTCTTTGAACATTGTCACAGAAAAATTTTGCTTTTCTTGGCCCACATTCTTGAGACATGCTGTTTTCCTAGGTTGTATGTTTTCTTTGTAATGACAAAGCCACCATGTGTCAAAATCCATTATGTCTTCACTTTCCACCATAATGACTGTAATTCAGAAGTACTGTTTGCTATGATTTCCACATACTGTTTAGAGCTGCAAACTCAGTCATGTTTCCATATTTGTCTCTTCAGTGTTGTAAACACATGGTCACAATGGAGAAACAAGTGACCTCTTTCGGGAAATCTGTGGGTTATTTTTTTTAATTTTTCAGTGTCTGTCAAGGCAAGGCACATCCTTACTAGGGTATTATTTTTATTTTGACCAGGTGCTCTGCCTGAGTACAGGTGTACTGCTATAACATTCTTTGGTACATAGTTTTCGATGTAGTGGTAGTGGTATCAACAGACCTCAATTGTTCCCTTTTTCACTTCACCTTCAGGACACAAGCACACTTGGAATGCCTGGACTTTATATCATAAATGCAGAAACAGTTAACCCACAGTTGGCCTACCTGCACTGGGATATCTGGCAGAGGCAAGTTTTGCATGAAGTCAAAAGCTAGTCCAACAATGTCATCTCAGCTCATACATTCTTGCTCATTTATTTTAATGAATTTATAAAATGTCCTACTGTGCAACTTCTGAAAGTCCAACTCAAGTATGCAGCTCTTTTACTAACAAAGTTCTTCACATTAGCCACATACATCAATTTGGGGATGACCAAAGGAAAACTGTAAATTTCACAAAAAGGTTTCCCATAGAAGTTGTACTTCACATTTACTGCTGAATACTTCATGTTGTTGTTGTCTTC
The DNA here is from genome assembly GCF_023897955.1 of Schistocerca gregaria. Taxonomy (NCBI): domain Eukaryota; kingdom Metazoa; phylum Arthropoda; class Insecta; order Orthoptera; family Acrididae; genus Schistocerca; species Schistocerca gregaria. The sequence continues at coordinate 739,574,565 of NC_064920.1, read as the reverse complement.
AGTCCTGAGACTGGTTTGATGCAGCTCTCCATGCTACTCTATCCTGTGCAAGCTGCTTCATCTCCCAGTACCTACTGCAACCTACATCCTTCTGAATCTGCTTAGTGTACTCATCTCTCGGTCTCCCTCTACGATTTTTACCCTCCACGCTGCCCTCCAATGCTAAATTTGTGATCCCTTGATGCCTCAAAACATGTCCTACCAACCGATCCCTTCTTCTAGTCAAGTTGTGCCACAAACTTCTCTTCTCCCCAATCCTATTCAATACTTCCTCATCAGTTACGTGATCTACCCACCTAACCTTCAACATTCTTCTGTAACACCACATTTCGAAAGCTTCTATTCTCTTCTTGTCCAAACTAGTTATCGTCCATGTTTCACTTCCATACATGGCTACACTCCAAACAAATACTTTCATAAACGACTTCCTGATACATAAATCTATATTCGATGTTAACAAATTTCTCTTCTTGAGAAACGCTTTCCTTGCCATTGCCAGTCTACATTTTATATCCTCTCTACTTCGACCATCATCAGTTATTTTACTTCCTAAATAGCAAAACTGCTTTACCACTTTAAGTGTCTCATTTCCTAATCTAATTCCCTCAGCATCACCCGATTTAATTTGACTACATTCCATTATCCTCGTTTTGCTTTTGTTAATGTTCATCTTATATCCTCCTTTCAAGACACTGTCCATTCCGTTCAACTGCTCTTCCAAGTCCTTTGCCGTCTCTGACAGAATTACAATGTCATCGGCGAACCTCAAAGTTTTTACTTCGTCTCCATGAATTTTAATACCTACTCCAAATTTTTCTTTTGTTTCCTTTACTGCTTGCTCAATATATAGATTGAATAACATCGGGGAGAGGCTACAACCCTGTCTCACTCCTTTCCCAACCACTGCTTCCCTTTCATGCCCCTCGACTCTTATGACTGCCATCTGGTTTCTGTACAAATTATAAATAGCCTTTCGCTCCTTGTATTTTACCCCTGCCACCTTTAGAATTTGAAAAAGAGTATTCCAGTCAACATTGTCAAAAGCTTTCTCTAAGTCTACAAATGCTACAAACGTAGGTTTGCCTTTTCTTAATCTTTCTTCTAACATAAGTCGTAAGGTCAGTATTGCCTCACGTGTTCCAACATTTCGACGGAATCCAAACTGATCCTCCCTGAGGTCTGCATCTACCAGTTTTTCCATTCGTCTGTAAAGAATTCGCGTTAGTATTTTGCAGCCGTGGCTTATTAAACTGATAGTTCGGTAATTTTCACATCTGTCAGCACGTGCTATCTTTGGGATTGGAATTATTATATTCTTCTTGAAGTCTGAGGGTATTTCGCCTGTCTCATACATCTTGCTCACCAGCTGGTAGAGTTTTGTCAGGACTGGTTGTCCCAAGGCCGTCAGTAGTTCTAATGGAATGTTGTCTACTCCGGGGGCCGTGTTTCGACTCAGGTCTTTCAGTGCTCTGTCAAACTCTTCACGCAGTATCGTATCTCCCATTTTGTCTTCATCTACATCCTCTTCCATTTCCATAATATTGTCCTCAAGTACATCGCCCTTGTATAAACCTTCTATATACTCCTTCCACCTTTCTGCCTTCCCTTCTTTGCTTAGAACTGGGCTGCCATCTGAGCTCTTGATATTCATACACGTAGTTCTCTTCTCTCCAAAGGTCTCTTTAATTTTCCTGTAGGCAGTATCTATCTTACCCCTAGTGAGATAAGCTTCTACATCCTTACATTTGTCCTCTAGCCATCCCTGTTTAGCCATTTTGCACTTCCTGTCGATCTCATTTTTGAGACGTCTGTATTCCTTTTTGCCTGCTTCATTTACTGCATTTTTATATTTTCTCCTTTCATCAATTAAATTCAATATTTCTTCTGTTACCCAAGGATTTCTAGCAGCCCTCGTCTTTGTACCTACTTTATCCTCTGCTGCCTACTTTATCCCTCAGAGCTACCCATTCTTCTTCTACTGTATTTCTTTCCCCTATTCCTGTCAATTGTTCCCTTATGCTCTCCCTGAAACTCTGTACAACCTCTGGTTCTTTCAGTTTATCCAGGTCCCATCTCCTTAATTTCCCACATTTTTGCAGTTTCTTCAGTTTTAATCTACAGGTCATAACCAATAGATTGTGGTCAGAGTCCACATCTGCCCCTGGAAATGTCTTACAGCTTAAAACCTGGTTCCTAAATCTCTGTCTTACCATTATATAATCTATCTGATACCTTTTAGTATCTCCAGGGTTCTTCCACGTATACAACCTTCTTTCATGATTCTTAAACCAAGTGTTAGCTATGATTAAGTTGTGCTCTGTGCAAAATTCTACTAGGCGGCTTCCTCTTTCATTTCTTAGCCCCAATCCATATTCACCTATTATGTTTCCTTCTCTCCCTTTTCCTACACTCGTATTCCAGTCACCCATTACTATTAAATTTTCGTCTCCCTTCACTATCTGAATAATTTCTTTTATTTCATCGTACATTTCTTCAATTTCTTCATCACCTGCAGAGCTAGTTGGCATATAAACTTGTACTACTGTAGTAGGTGTGGGATTCATATCTATCTTGGCCACAATAATGCGTTCACTATGCTATTTGTAGTAGCTTACCCGCATTCCTATTTTCCTATTCATTATTAAACCTACTCCTGCATTACCCCTATTTGATTTTGTGTTTATAACCCTGTAGTCACCTGACCAAAAGTCTTGTTCCTCCTGCCACCGAACTTCACTAATTCCCACTATATCTAACTTTAACCTATCCATTTCCCTTTTTAAATTTTCTAACCTACCTGCCCGATTAAGGGATCTGACATTCCACGCTCCGATCCGTAGAACGCCAGTTTTCTTTCTCCTGATAACGACATCCTCCTGAGTAGTCCCCGCCCGGAGATCCGAATGGGGGACTATTTTACCTCCGGAATATTTTACCCAAGAGGATGCCATCATCATTTAATCATACAGTAAAGCTGCATGTCCTCGGGAAAAATTACGGCTGTAGTTTCCCCTTGCTTTCAGCCGTTTGCAGTACCAGCACAGTAAGGCCATTTTGGTTAATGTTGCAAGGCCAGATCAGTCAATCATTCAGACTGTTGCCCCTGCAACTACTCAAAAGGCTGCTGCCCCTCTTCAGGAACCACATGTTTGTCTGGCCTCTCAACAGATACCCCTCCATTGTGGTTGCACCTACGGTACGGCCATCTGTATCGCTGAGGCACGCAAGTCTCCCCACCAACGGCAAGGTCCATGGTTCATGGGGGGGGGGGGATACTTCATATAAGGGACACCCACATCACATCTTTCCCACTCAGAGAAAATCACTATGCTGGGAAGGAAATGAAATACCTAGACACACGCTTGGATCTGGAAACTAAGCACAAAAAGGATACTTCATAAGGAACATTTTGTGCTTAGTTTCCAGATCCAAGCGTGTGTCTAGGTATTTCATTTCCTTCCCAGCATAGTGATTTTCTCTGAGTGGGAAAGATGTGATGTGGGTGTCTATTTATCAAAAGTATTACATTTTCCAAAGTTTTGGTTGTCCAGTGATTTGTTCCATGCATGTCCTTTGGAATTTGACCTTTAACTGGTAAGTTGCAAATGAAAAATCACGTTTCTGTAATACAGCATGAAGACTGAAAAAGCATGTTTGCAGACATGAACTCTTCTACCACAGATAATGGCATGGTAAACAAAGGAATGTTGTTTCTTGATGCTATAGATGCCACTGACAACTTTTCTTGGCCTTCTTTTTGCAAAGTCACATGTCACAACTAACCCATGTAGATAAATATCCTGACTATTGTTTTTTCCATGTTTAAAAAATTTGAAAGTATCTCGATGTGATCATCCTTACTGATATGTTGGAAACATTCCATTCAGTATCTGTTATTTATTAAGTAATCACAAAGAATATAGCACATGCTATGGAATTTAAATTACACTGAAATTGTTGAACAGGTAAATGTCAGTACTGATACCTTACTTGCAATCAGCACTGATAGATTATCCAGGAACTTCTTTCTCACGATAGATTATCCAGGAACTGCTTTCTCACTGTAGTTATTATATGGCCACCCATGAACCCTAGCTTGCTTGATTCTCTTCCTCTTGTGCTCACTTTCATTTCACTTTCATTTGAGAGATGTTTTGAAAGATGGCATTCAATAACTTACAACAACAATCAACAATAACAACAAAGTTGGCACTAAGTTAGGGTTTCGTTATGCTTCCTGCACCTGTACGCTACAAGCTGACATCCTAGTTTGAAGATGGTGTAGTAAAATCTCACCAACAGTACAGTCTGTTAGCAGGACACAATGTGCGACAGAGAAAAGAACTAAGTCACTGACTTGATTCCTTTCTTTCAGCATGTAGCAAATCAACCTCATGTTTTTCCCACATGATGAAGCCAAACATAGTTCATTTCATGACAGTAAGATGCATCTTGATCTGTTTAACACATTTATGTAAAAAAATGTAAATCACCAAAAAGTGACTTAATTCCTTTCTCCACTGATCGATTCAACTATCTATCAGTTGGGGGACTGCAGACTTCTCAGACCTGAACACCAGCATCTAAGTACTTTATAAATTAACTAAACCTCCATAACTTCTCAAACCATAAAACCCTCTATAAACTATCAAGTTAATTAATGATAATATTCATTAAGGATATGTTCATTTAGTTGACGGTAGTTTCACACATGTGCCAGGACCTGTCTTTCTTGGGTGTCATATGTATGGGCATAGACCAGCTACTGGCAGAGGGTTCAATGACGCCAGAGCTTAGTAGTTCAGAAATCTGCTTTTTAAGGTCAGAGAGAGAGGACAAACTTAACATGGTTTACTGGAGATTGGGGGACATGGCGTGAGGTGAAGCTTGTGAACCGTGCCGTTGGTGATGATGGAAATGTTGCCAGCGGCACGGGAGGTGGTTTGTTTACAATGTGTGGTGGGCAGAGCAGGCGAGGCATGGTCATGGTGTTCGGAGCCACTCGGAGTCAATGTGAGAAAATGGCGACCGGCCCAAACAGTGGCACCATGGTCGGGTGAGCTCGGTAAAGCTCGTGAGCTGTTAGTGAGTACATTGTATGAGGGGATGGGGGGGTGGGGGGCGGTTGCTCGACGGAGAACAAGGGAAGTAAGTCTTGCATGGATGATGAAACACGGTGTTTCGCACTAGGTCTGGTGAAAGTTTGTGGTGTCGCAAGAAGTCAATGCCTCGTATAGGTTCATCAATTTCGCACAGAAAAATAGTCCACTTGAGTTTGCAGTTTGCGGAGAGTGAGATGACGTGGGAAGTTGAAGCTGAGCATTATAGTTTAGTTGAATTCACGGCTTGCAGTGAGGTATGATGATGGCGGATGTAGGATGTAAGCAGCAGCGAAACATTGGCGCCTGTGTCCATTGGGAAAAGGTATCCCGACGAAATGTCTTTAATGTAAAGTCGTCTGCAATTCTCCAGTGGTGCCAGAGAGAAGGGAGCACTGGGGGGTGCCTGTCATGTTGTGTGCAGGAGGCGGCACCTGGACCTACCTGCAATTGGCGTTTGGGAAGTAGCAGGGTGGTCTGCAGTTCCGTGCCGCCTCACCAAACGGTGTAGCAGAACCGGTGGTGCGGTTGCATTTACTGCAGAATGTTCATTGCCAGTGGTAGTGGCCGAGGTTCGGTGGCCGCAGCTGGTTTGGTTGCAGGAGGGGCGTGACTATGGGCAGAGCCAGTGGCGTCCCAGTTGCTTATTTACTGCTTCCTGGAGCGAGCGGAGCAGTCGGCACAGTATGGCCCCAGCCATCTCTGGCAACAGGATGATGAGCCTGAACCTGAGACTTGTCAGGTAGGCAGCGGCTGTCAAAATAGAGCAGTGATGCATCATGTAGCTTGTCAGCAATTGTCATTCTTTGCTCGACAGATTCAGGAGACCTTTGAGCCAGAGCAAAGCAGATGTGAGGGGATAGTTTATCTACCCAATTGGCGAGGAGAGGTGTGTCAGAGAGTAGATCAGCGCTACCAGGGCACGTAGCCATCTCCAGAGCTGTGAAGGTTTGTCATTGCCTAGTTGCTCGACGTGGAGCACTTGCCGTATTGCTGCCTCAGTTGAGTGTGCAAGCCGATGTAGAATTGTCGTTTTGGCTAGAGTGTGCTGGGTAGATGAGCCCGGGGCGTCGACAAGGTCAGCAATCACGTTCTCCTGGTCGTGCAGGTGGGTGATGAGGCACAGAAATCTGGTTAACTCATCAAGTTTGTAATGGTTGAACACTTCATCCACAATTTTGAACCAGGTTGTTGCTCTGTCAGGATTAAATGGCAGCAGCGTTGATAAGCATTGTAGAATCTTCAGAAGAACAGTTTGAGTTGAGTTCATCGGGGCACTGCCTGAATCGAGCTGTTGTTGCTGTAGTATTCCAGGAGAGTGTGCCTCCAGGGGATGTGACAACAATGGCTGTTCGAGTGGCAGCATTAAGGTGACATGTTGTGGTTTAGCATGGTCCGTTTTGACGCAGAAGGCCAATGCGGGTGATACACCGTAACGTGTTGATTGCGGTTGTGGAAGCTCAACATGTTGTGGGTGTGTTCAGATTGACGCTTTGCGGAAGACCTACACGGATGAGGCACCGAGATGTGCCAAGAACGGTAGCAGAAGCTTGACTGGAGCCAGTGTGGGGGCGAAGGGGAGAAAAATTTCAAAGTTTGAGAACATGTGTTAGTCCACGGAAAGCTTGATGTATGATCAGAGATGGGGCCACCTGCATTGCAGGGAGCTGCAGAGGTGTGGGCTGTCCAGAAGCACGGTGTGGGAAATGATGTCGACCTTGAGATGGAATGTGTGAATGTCCACTGTTCATAATCACTCCACTCAAAATGGTGTGCAGATAAGGTGAATGTCATGGCACAAAACACTGAGGCGTAGCAGTGGGACAGAGGTGGAGTTCAGACACAGCTAATAAGTTATTGTTCCTGTTGCAGGCCGAGGTATCAAAGTAGGAAGGCATGTGCTGATGCTGAACCGAGGCAGGCGTGGGCGTGGTGGGATGCTGAGGAGGTAGACCTGTGAACGAAGCAGTTCCGGCCACGTGGCAGGTATCTGCATGGTACTGCACAGATTGCGGTGTGGCAAATCGTTGTCCTGGTGGTAGTAGGTTGTGTGACAAAGCATTTGCAGAAATCGGCATTGGTCCTGCACTGCACAGAGATCCATAAGAGGTAACTGCACAGTCAATGAGGGAGGGCACATGTGGCGGTAACACAGGCGTTTGATAGCCAGAGTCAGGTGCACTCCTAATCTCACTTATTGTTGCAGTTTCGAAAGTGTCTGGTGAAATTGGCGGAATCATCGAGTGAGAGGCATCATGTTGCAGTCCTGGCGGGTGTACATCACCCGCAACACAATGCATGTTGATCACAAAATCCGGCATTACGCACTGGGCCGAAGTCTTTGTTCAAAGGCTGTGTCGATGTAATACACACAAAAATAACTGACGTGGAGGTTGCAGACACAGTAAAACGGCGAAAATGGAAGACTTTACAACTCGGGGTGACCACATCAGAAGGTTGCGTGTTCAAATCACGTCAAGGTCACCAGTGAGGTGGATTACTGGGTTGTTTGGACCAATAATCACACCCATTTCACAATAGTTTATTTATTAACCTTAACCCATACAAGAATCACAAAGAACTGAACTGAACATGGTGGAACAGCTAAAGATAATGCTTAGAGTCCAAAGATGAATGCATATTGATGTTGGTGTCGATTTCATTGGTGCCACAGATTGTTACTGAGGTTAGACAATATAGTTACGTCCATTCACTTATAGTTTCTCCTTTCATTTAATCCCTGTTGCTCTTAGCAGTGCTGTAATTTATCAATCATTGAATTTCAAGATTATGTAAATTTATTGTCCTTTATTTTCTTTCTTTTGCTCCAACACTAGGAGTCAAATAAAGTATTTTTCTTGTGGGTTTGGGATTTTGTGTAGCTGCTTGCTCACTCCTTGTAGTTGAAGCTGAATCATAGCACTTACGAGGTCTATCACATGACGTGACATGTAAACTGGTCATCACAGTTTATTTTCGTAAAGTAGAGGTCCTAGTAATCAGTACCTCTGAGATCCTGTATGTATCCAAGGAAGGACTTGACTTCTCCACTTAGTAAATTATTGGTGGAATCAGGGTGAAGTTGACCACCTGAGAAACCTAGAGTGAAGTTGACTGTTGTTCTTGAACAGTTTCTTTTATGAAGAAACATTCATGAAGGTGGCAAGAATTTGACCTAATGAATGTAGTAACAATGTGACATAGTGGATGCAGCAAGAATTTTCTATAACTGTCTTGTGGTGGAGTGAGAAAGTCATTGTTGCAAGAGTCTGTTTGTTAACTTATGGGTTTGCCACATAGGCAGCAGTTCTGTTTGTTGTATAATACAGCTGAGATCATAAGAGCTGTCAGTGTGAAAATGCTGTGTGTGTGCTAATGTTAATCAGGTGAATTGAAAAAATATAGCCTGGATATTTTTGGACTTGTTTCACAGAAATTTTGAATGAGAAATAAGCATTAGAAAGCTAACTGCATTCATAAAATTCCCAAAGCATCCCTAATAAACATAATTCATTTGTTGTCATGGTAAAATATTAGGTGGTCACCCAATGCTTAGTATTAAAGAAGAAGACACATATTGTTTTTTTTTTTTTTTTTTTTTTTTTTTTTTTTTTTTTTTTTTTTTTTTTTTTTTACTGTGCAAACTGGGACATCTACTTTCTGCCATGGATCTCAACAGGGAAGGCATTCAAGTACATTTATGAATGATTTTCCATGTCCTGATTGGAAATGAAATGTGATTTATTCATCTCATAACATACAATTTTCCTTTCATTTGTCATATAGAAAACACGTCAAGAATTAAAATAGGAAAAAAATTTTTAAGAGAAAATAGTTCACATTATTTACATACTTTTCTGAGATACTTATACATAAATGCATACTGCAGTTCCCAGTGTACAAAACTAAAATGTATAACTGCCTTTTTCGAACTGTGAAAGTGTCTTCAGTGAATTCTTCAATAGAGTAATAACACTTTTCCACCAGGAGAGTAAAGAGCAATCCTTTCTGCGAACCAGGTTCCATGTTAAATACATTAGTGCCTTTTATTATTGTTGTTAATTCCTCTTTTAGGAGAGTGTTAAAACACAATCAATTTTCATGGCAATTTTTTTTTTTGCCTCTTTCTTTTCTCTTCCCAAAAATCTCTCATATATTCACTGTGTTTCTTCTACCTCTCTTCTGTCCACTGATTTCCTGGTTTCTTCTCTTTTGGTGTTTCCTTGAATTTCTGTTTCCTGATTTTTTTTCTCTGTATTTTTCTCTGTTTGTTATTTCCTGTAGATATATTTAGTTTCTTGAGGTCTTCCATGGTTTCCTTTGCCCAGTCAATTTTTATTGTATTACTCATCACCATGTTAAAAATCTTCTTGCTCAGTCTATTGTCATTCATTCTATAATTGTGCCAATATAATTTAGCCCATCTGTTTCTGTCTGTTTGTACAGTTCTTTTGTCGGTCTTTTTATCCATATCCCCATCTCTGAACTGGCCCATATACCTTTCTCAGAATTTTCCTCTCTTGCTTTTCCATTTCCTTGATTTTCATCTTTCCCCTGATTACTGTCATTTCTGAGGCATACAAGGCTTCTGGTAAGGCTACTGTTTTGTAATGTCTTCATTCGGCATTAACAGAAATACTTATGTTGTTGTAATGGTTCCATGTAATTGTGTAAGCTTTTTGTAGCTTTCAACTCTTTCTTCATTGGCTGTTGAATTTAGTCCTGTTTTCTGTACACACAGGTATTTGAAACTTTGTACTTGTGCTATCTATCCATACTTTGTTACCAATGGGTTTCTGTCTGTGGATTTTGTGTCTATGTACTGCTTTTTTTTTTTTTCATACAAAATTTGTAGTCCTGTTCTGGCTGTGATTTCTTGCAGTGTCTCTAGGACTTCTTTTCTGTTGTTTGTTATGATGGCTGTATCATCGGCAAATGCCAGACATTTTATATTGATGGTTCTATTTTTGTGTCTCCCCATCTTTACCCCATGGCTGTGATTTCTTGCAGTGTCTCTAGGACTTCTTTTCTGTTGTTTGTTATGATGGCTGTATCATCGGCAAATGCCAGACATTTTATCTTGATGGTTCTATTTTTGTGTCTCCCCATCTTTACCCCATTGACTACTTTGTCCCAAGTCCTGATTATTTTCTCTAAAACTACTCTAAATAAAATGGGTGACAGGCCATCTCTCTGTCTCACTCCTGTCTTGATTTTGAATGGTTCCAAGATCTCTCTCATGAACGTCACTTTGGATTTTGTATTTGTTAATGTTTCCTGGATTAGTTTTCTGGTCTTGTTGTCTACCTTCATTTCTTCCAGTGTACTGAAGAGTGTTTCTCTCTCTATGGAATCACAGGCTTTCTTGAAATCAACAAATGTTACTGTGGTGTTTCTGGAATTTCTCATTGTTAATATTGTTCTCACGCACCAGATCTGTTCATAGCACGATCTTCCCTTCCTGAACCCTGCTTGGTACTCTCTAATATGTGGATCTATATGAGTTTTTAGGCAATTTAACAAAGCTTTGCATAGAATTTTCTATGTCACAGTCAGTAATGAGGAAGTATTGAATAGGATTGGGAAGAAGAGAAGTTTGTGGCACAACTTGACCAGAAGAAGGGATCGGTTGGTAGGACATGTTCTGAGGCATCAAGGGATCACCAATTTAGTATTGGAGGGCAGCGTGGAGGGTAAAAATCGTAGAGGGAGACCAAGAGATGAATACACTAAGCAGATTCAGAAGGATGTAGGTTGCAGTAGGTACTGGGAGATGAAGAAGCTTGCACAGGATAGAGTTGCATGGAGAGCTGCATCAAACTAGTCTCAGGACTGAAGACCACAACAACAACAACAGTCAGTAACAAAATTCCTCTATATTATTAGGGTCTGTTTTGTCTCCTTTCTTGTGGAGGGAATGTATTAGGGCTGACTTCCATTCTGCTGGTACCTTTTCTGTTTCCCTGATGTTTCTGATTATTCTGCGTATATTGGGTGTAATGTTTTCATGGTCTAATTTCCACATTTCTGCAATCAGTCCATCTTCTCCGGGTGCTCTGTTGTTTTGCAAAGATTTTATTATTTTCACTATTTCTTCATGTGTTGGGGCCTCAGAGTCCTGGTTAGGTCCTGGTTTCCTAACCGCAGTTGAGTAATGTGTCAAAGTATTGAGCTAATATTTCACAGTTTTTCTTCAGATTTGTTTCCTGTGTTCCATCTTGTCTTTTGAAGCATAAGGTTAGAGGATAATATCTTCTCATATTTTCTCAGAATATTCTGTAAAAATTTCATGTGTTGTTTCTAGTGAAGTCCTCTTATATCTCCTTCAACTTTCTGTTTTTGAAACTTCTTTTTTTCTGTGGATTATTTTTGAAGTATTTTTCTTGTGTTATATGTGTGTTAATATTTTTCCAGGCTTTTATTCTGTCTTCTGTGGCTCCGTCGCATGTCATGTTCCATCATCACTGTTTCCCTTTTCTCGATGGTTGCTCCAATTTTATCAGTTCTCTCATTTTTTCCAACAGTTCTGTCCAGTTGTTGCTGTTGATTTTCGTAATTTCTTCTATTATTTCTTTCTTGTTTAGTTGCAAGTGCTCTGGATTTGTTCTGAAAGGTCTGTCGGTTCTCTTGATTTGTCTGTTGGGTATACATTTTGCTTTTATTTGAAGAAGGTGATGATTAGACTCAAAAATTCTTTTCCTAGTTCTTATATTCATTATTTCTCTAGCATTTTTCATGGATATTGCTATGTGGTCTATCTGAAATTCTCCTAGGGCATTTTTGAGGGATTTCCAAGTTACTAGTTTTCTCTGTGGTTTCTGGAATTGCTTTGACATGATTTTCAGCTCAAAATTCCTGCAGAAATTTATCAAGTTGTCTCCATTTTTGTTTGATCTTTTGTGAGCCGTGTGTTTCCCTGTCATGTCTTGGAATTTTCTTTCCTTGACTAATTGGGCATTGAAATCCCCTAGTAACACTTTTACATGATTCTTGGGGATTTTACTAGTAGTTTCTTTCAGATCTTCCCAGAATTCCTCAATGATCTCTGGATCTTCTTGTTATAATTGTTTGTGGGGGCATGTGCACTAATTAGTGTATAGGCTTTGTTTCCAGATCATATTGTGAGAGTTGAAATTTTTTCTGATTTTGAGGTGAAATCTGTTACAGAGTCTAGTATCAATTTATGTACAACAGAACTGTTCCGAAGAGTTTGAGATTACTTCCTGGAATAATTATGGCTAGTTTCTCCTTAGATATTCTGTAATTTTCCGAATAAAAGTGGTTATCATCTGCAAACTGTGTTTCCTGTATTGCCATAATTGATGTTGAATTTATCCATGGTGTTTGTTAATTGTTTCAATTTACCTGGATTCAGTTGTGTGTTAGTGTTGAGTGTCCCCATGTAAAATATTCTCTTAGTCTTGGGTTTTTGAGAAGCTCCAGTTCTTCTCTTCATGACATGCATAATCCCCTGGAATCCAATGACCATGTCTATTACCCAGTCTTACTGACTGGGGCCCAGGTTAGTGGATTCTTTCCATTGTTCTGTCATGATTATTGGTTTGTGTTGAGGTTTTGGTGGTGAAATCACGAAGGATCTCACATAATTTCGACTGGAGTTTTGAGTTCCAGAAGATTCAACCACAAAGCCAACAGATGCTGATAAGAGTACCTGTGGCTACCACACAGATGTGTCTGGATTTTGGGACTGCACCTGTAATCTTAGGCAGGGGCCCTCGCAGGGTGCCATCATCCAGAGCCAGATGAACCAGGTTCTTCTATTTACAAGGTGTTATACTCCTCCTCATCCCCCCCCCCCCCCTCCATCTTCATCACTTGCGAGATGAGGGTGCGGGCTTGGGACTGGCAGCGCCTTTTATTTTATTATAAATTTTAAACCCCATACACTCTGGTGTTTTGGCATAAAGCTTTAAGTGGCATTGCACATGTATGCATGTGCTTTCACATGTGCATTCCCTCTCTCTCTCTCTCTCTCTCTCTATTTGTGGTGAGTGCTGTAGTTAGAGGCAAAATATGCTGAGTTTTACACAGGAAAAATAACACCTCATACATGTAAAGGGAGGAAATAGATAGTATTTTTAAATCTTTTAACAGTGGTTGATTGGATATCCATTATTTGGCAACACATATGTTCCTAATAATTTTCTTTTGTAATACTATGGGTCTCATTGCATGTGTTGAATTTCCCTAGATGATACTATATAAAATAATTTACTTAAAGTAGAAGTGACACACTACCTTTTTGGTGTCTGTCTTGTGGCATTTGCCAAAATACGCATTGAACATGCTTATTTATTTGCTAAGTAGTCAATGTGCACCTTCCAATTCGGATTTTTATCAAGATTTAGGGAACATTGCAATTTACCTTTATTTCACCCCATTGCATCATTTTGCTATTAGTGACGTTTAGTTTTAGTTCATTTTGATGGAAACAAGATTCAAGTTATCTAGAGAACTTTTTAGACCTTCTAGAATTTCTTCAGGTAATTTATCATCAGCAAATAAAACTTAATGAACATCAACTGCAAGTGATAGGTCATATATGTAGTAAAGGATCAGATAGGGACCCAAAAACAAAACTTGTGAGACTCCTAGTTTGAGGAGAAATTTCTTTAATTTGAAACTACAATTATTCTTTGCTTCCTGTCCGTTAAGTAAGAGTTGAATCATTAGAAGCAGTGTCCCTGATTCCATGTATCTGTAATTTGTGGAGAAATATGGAAAGATTCACCAAACTGAAGTCATTTGTCATATCACAATGTATTCCTGTGGCCTTTTTACCCTTATCTAATGTGGAACATAGTTTTTGAGTTAGTCATTGATGGCATTTACAGTCCCTTTTTGCTGCAGGAGTCCAAACTGATTTTTAAAAATCTTGGCATTTGTGTACTACAAAACTTTTGAATTTGTTTTGCTGCAATCTTTTCAACCCTTTGTGAATCACGGTTTTATCTCAGTATAGTTCAATACATTTAGAAAATATTTGCTCAAATGATTGGTGTATAATAACTGTCAGTGGTTGTAAAATGATTTTATACTCACTCTTCTCTATAGAATTGAGTTTTCATCCCACCCAGAGAAGAGTTTGTTTTATGAAGACTACATTTAATTTTCATGGCAACGGCCTTGGCGCAGTGGACACACCGGTTCCTGTGAGATCACCGAAGTTAAGCACTGTCAGCCATGGTCGGCAATTGGATGGGTGACAATCCAGGCTGCCATGTGGTGTTGCCATTTTTTGGGGTGCACTCAGCCTCGTGATGCCAATTGAGGAGCTACTCAACGGAATAGTAGTAGTGGCTTCAGTCAAGAATACCATCATAACGGCCGGAAGATCAGTGTGCTGACCCCACACCCCTCCTATCTGCATCTTCCGCTGATGATGACATGGCATTCAGATGGTCCTGGTAGGCCACTCATGGCCTGAAGACGAAGTTTTTTTTTTTTTTTTTTTTCCATCACTTTCGGTGATTTTTTTCTAACTATATAAAAGATGTGTTCTGGTTATTTCCAAGCTTACAAAATTTGCTTTGTCTTAATAGACAGCCGCATCTACATCTGATATTGCTACATTTATGAAGAATTTGTTAAAACACTTGAACATTTGAACAGGATTTATTATAGTAACACTTAGAAATTTCATTTTCAAGATCTCTTGACTTTTGATTTGGACTCCTAATTCTGACTGAACATCAGATAACACTGATCTTGTCTTATTTCTGTATTTGAGGAGAAATGTATTATTTTCCATTGTTTTAGCTGCACAGCAACTTTCCTGAATACATCTTTATAGCATTTGACATACATAACAATTGATTTTAACTCATTACATAGTTCTCTCTTCCTGGGGTGCAATCCATTTAAGTTTACTGCTTACTGTATTTTGATAAGACCTAGAAGGAAAAGATTAATTCAATATATTAAAAAAATTTAAAAATTTGCCACAGTTTGTGATGCTTGAACTAAAGTGGTCTACAGACCAGCTAATTATACTTAGTTTATTGTGGAGGAAATCCATGATTCTTTTGCCAAAATTCATTTTTCTATACATTTCCAGAGGCTTTAATTTATCTGATTTTGAGAGCTTAATAAACAGAAATGAATGATCTGAAATACCTTGCTCTAAGCAGTTAATATTTTCATTTTCAAATTATTTGTAATAATATTATCAATGCTGGATACTGATCTTCAGTTTACTCTAGTGTCTCCAGGAAAGTTTAAAGAAGTTTTATGTCCTGACACTAAGATCAGATTGGTATCTGACTTGCTAATAAAGCAAATAGGGCTAGAGCTAGCCTGTGATTGATGGTACAGACACAACTGAGGTTTCAGATGCTGTAAGAAATTTGCCTAACCTAATAGTTGGAATAATGGGGGATTTTTCTTCTGAAGTTGACATGTCTGAGTTCAGTGTACAGTGAACAATTTTTTTGTGTGTGTTTGTTAGTAATTTCATAAATCAAATTGTGATCAGAATCTTCTTTGTATGTTACTCTGAAGTTAATATTAAAACTAAATTATTGTGCCAGATGTATTTTTCAGACTTTGATAACATTTCAAAATAGTTAAAGTCACCCTTCTGTCATAAATAGTTCACATTTATTCCATAACAGATAATCAGTCAAATTCACCGCCAGTTTGGATGAAGTTGACTGACACAGTCCCCCCCCCCCCCTCCCCCTCCCCCTCGAAATTTTCTGATCTGCTAGAGCAAAAGATAATAACAACCAAAAAAATATTACTACAGCTCAATACCCACGCTCTGAAAGAGAAACCAGTATATCAATATTATAGCTTTCAGAAATATTTAAGCTTGAAGTCCAAAATTGGTCAACTTAATCCCATCTCACGGTATGCCAGACAAGAGTCATGGGCAACTACCATCAGGCGCCCTCCCCCTCAGGTTTAGTGGTAAGATTACTCAGTGGATAGCCCATCAAATACTGAACACAGATCAAGCTTGAAAACAGGAAAAAGTGTACTGATCTGTGAAAAAAGAAGCAAAATGGAAACAGTGAACAGCCCAAGCTAAATATCTGCAACACTGAGCACAGCTGCATAGCAACAGCATTGTAATTATGTGGTCAGGTGTTGGACTCTGAAGGGGGGATCCACGTTCAAATCTCCTTCATTCCCCCTTTTTTTGTAAAATTATGAATTATGCATCTTGTCATTGATGTGCCTGTTCAGTGTATTTAAATATTTGGTGTAATGTCTGTTTGCAACAGCAAGTTGTAAGGAAGGAACCTCCACACATACTTACTTCCTATTTGTTCTACTCATGTATCACATGTTACGAATCTCACATTCTGTTTTGAAAGTTTTGATTCTCGAATTCCTTTGCTGTAACGTAGTTCATACATGTTTATTTGTTGTTTTCATTTCTGTGAAAGGCCTACGTGGCAATGTCCCATCTCAGTCTATTCATCTCATTTTCTCTCTTGTGATGGTAATATATTTTTACCACATGACTCATATTCTATAACCAATGTATAGTATGAGAGCAGAAGGAGAACAGACACATCACTGACTGGACAGAGAGTTCATAATTTTGTTAGGGGGAAAAGAAGCAGAGGCAGAGGAAGTTTTGAATATGGATCTCCTGCTTCGCATTCCAAGACTGTAACCACACAACCATGTGTGGCATTTACTTGATGTTGCATATGAGGAGCCTCGACATTCACTTTTCCTATTTTGCTTCTTTTTTTACAGTTCACTACACCTTCTTCCTGTTTTAACACTTTATCTGTGTTCCACTTTTGATGGGCTATCCACTGAACTATTATACCCACTAAATCTGAGGGGTGTGTGATGGGGTGTTTCCCTTTTTATTGCTACCCGTGCAAAGTCAGGACAGGTCACTAGATCATATCATGAACAATAACAGACCTACAACATTCTCTTGGGGTATGGCCAAAGTTACTTTTACATCTGATGCTTTTGCTTCTATAAGGATGACATGCTGATTTCTATCTGATAGGGAATTCTCATACATATCACAAAGCTGGACTGATTGTGGGATACCTTGACACAAAGTTACATCAAACATTTTTACTGAAATAGGTGATATTCTGTATTTTTTACATGGTAATAATAATTCAGCGTTGCAAAGATTACATCTAGAATCAAAAAATCTGGGGACCATGATAGAAATAAAGTGCAGCTGCCAGAGGCAGAATAAAGTGAAATAAAACAACACAAAAATTCCACTCATTCTTAAATATAACACCAAAAATTAACAGTTTTGTTATGTGCTTTAAGAGTGACAAAAGTTTATTCAGTTACATAAATCTTGTACGTTCTTGGAAATGAGCACTGCAGGTTGTATGGATAGTTGGAAATTATACATGGGGTGTTCAATAGATAATGCAATGCATTTTTTTCCTGAAAGCAGGTTGATTTTATTCAGGATTTCAATACATCATATCATTCCTCACTCTTGTGGCTATAAACCCCTATTTTTAAACATAATGCAACAGCCTTATACCGCCTTACTATGAGACCTGTATGTCCACTTGGTACCACTCGACTGATCAATGTTGAAGCCAGTGTCTTACTGAATCAATAGATACCCCATCATCTACATACTGCATGCTTTATTGGGCCATATTGATGGAAGACAGAAGGTGCAAGATCCAATTTGTACAGCAGATGAGAAAGAACAGTCCAGTTAAGTTTTGTGAGTTCCACTCAGGTGCACAGACTTGTGTGAAACCTTGCATTGTCAGGAAGAAGGAGAAGTTTGCTTGCATTTTTGTGGTGATGAATGGGCTGAAGTTATTTCTTCAATCTTCTGAGGGTAGCGCAATACACTTCAGTGTTGACCTTTGCACCTTGAGGTAGGACATGAAACAGAGTAACTCCTTCAGAGTTCCAGAAGATAATTGTCATGACTTTACTGGCTGAGGGTACGGCTTTGAACTTCTACTTTCGAGGAGAGATGGTGTGGTGCCACTCCATGTATTGCCAGTTTGTTTCCAGTTCATTGTGATGAATCCCTGTTCCATCACATCTGTCAATGTTGGATAAAAATTATCATGATCAGCATTGTAACATGCAAGTAGTTCTACACAGACAGTCCTTTGTTGCTGTTTATGGTCTTCTGTTAGGTGGCAAGGAACTCAGCAGACACACACCTTTGAGTACCCCCACTGGTGGACGAGGGTGCGAGTGCTGCCAACAGATATATCCAGTTGAGCAGTCAGCTGTTGACCTCATATTTGCAGTGAGGTAGCTTCAGTAGAACCGCATTGAACCTCAAGACGGCTTTTCTTGATACAAAAAAGGCACTGGATAGTGTCTGTAAAAGGAAAGTCTGAGAAGCACTAGAAAGAAGAGAGTAGAAAAAGAGACAACAAGCACAGTGGAGGAGTTGTACTGTGGAAGTCTGAGTTTGTGAAAGTGAGAAATGAAAGGACAGATTGGGTCCAGCAAACAGGTGGCATGAAACAGGGCAGTGCCAGCTGGCATCTTTATGATCTCCATCCTTGGTCCTGCTTATGGCAATCTACCGGGGTCAAAAACAACCAGCAACGGGAACCAATGAAGGTTAAATGATTGCCACATCTAAGCTCCTTCCAGCATCCTTCGCCATCATATCTACCTCTCTCACAAATCAAACATAGTAACATTATGGTCTTGGATGAGACAATGACTAAGGTGGCAGAACAAATTTGGAGAAGACAAGATGAAAGCAATGATGTTCACACATGACTTGAATATCTGGGGAAACAGGGAGGAGGAGATGGAGGAGATTCAGGAACAGCTGGATGCTTGGGTACAAACTGCAAGACAATATGGAATAAAATGTTATGTAAACAAATGTGAGATCCCAGTTACATCTGGAAAGAAATATTGACGAACTAGTGGAGTAAGGATAGAAGGTAAACAATTGAAGGAGGTGGGAACTGACAAGTACTTGGGAAGTGTGACAGAGGAAAATGGGAGAAATGTGAAAGAGATCAGTGAATGTGGCAGAGGGGCAGAAGCGTTCTGTGAAATGTTAGGAGCCTGACTTGAAGCAAAGACATCCCACAAAAATGGAAAGAAGTGGTATACAGAAATTACATCATAATACTGATCTATGTAGCTGCAACTTGCATAATGATGAAAAGAGGTGTAAGGAAAGTGAAATGAATTTCCTCAGAAGTAGGATAGGAATAACAAGGAGAGAAAGGATGAGGAATAAAAGTGTAAGCTAAACAGTGAAAGATGAACCCTTTCAGAACACAATAGGAATACCAAGGAGAAGATGACAATGATACTTAAAGATAATTGAAAACAGAATAATTCCCAAGAAGATAAACATGAAATGGAGATGTGAAGCCAATGCCCAAGAGGCAGACCAAGAGATAGATGCTGAAAGGTGAAGGGAGTGTGCTGAAAAAAAGAAGTGAGGACTGGGCCAGAGTTAACACAGAAAGAGGATGGGAAAACAGGACTGGAAGGTGAGGCTTATGTTCCAAGCAGACCCAACCTGCAGGTTCAGACTGTTCAAGATGATGATGATGATGTATGGTGGCTAACGTTTTTGAGCTGGAAACATCTTAGTTTCTGTCATCGAAACCAATTCATGCACTAACATTCTATGTTGCCTCCTCCTCTGTAACTAGGTAGAATGGAGGTAAGTATTAACAGCCGCAACAAACCCAATCCTCAGCATGCTGCCTGGCATCTGTACGATCTCCATCCTTGGTCCTGCTTATGGCAATCTACGGGAGTCAACAACAACCAGCAATGGGAGCCAATGAAGGTTAAATGATTGCCACATCTAAGCTCTTTCCAGCATACTTTGCCATCATATCTACCTCCCTCACAAGTCAGACATAGTAACAGATATAATGAGATTTTCACCCTGCAGCGGAGTGTGTGCTGATATGAAACTTCCTGGTAGATTAAAACTGTGTGCCGGACTGAGATTCGAATTCGGGACCTTTGCCTTTCGCGGGCAAGTGCTCTACCAACTGAGCTACCCAAGCATGACTCGCGCCCCGTCCTCACAGCTTTACTTCTGCCAGTACCTCATCTTCTACCTGCCAAACTCAACAGAAGCTCTCCTGCGAACCTTGCAGAACTAGCACTCCTGAAAGAAAGGAGTACATTTTGATGTTTTGGATTGTGAGTCAACAGTTAGGTGATGTGTACTGGGAAATCTGAAGCAAACTGAGACAGGAAATCCAAAATCGATGGGATCTGGTATAATCCCCCTTCATGAGAACACATGCCCTAATATCACAGCTGTCTGGGAACTGAACCAGTTGTTGGTAATGCCTGTCTTGAGTTCATTGTCATTTTGAAATAGTTATCCACCCAGCCACTTTTTCAAATGCAAAAAGATGAAACAGTTTTTGGTGCAAGATCATGACTATATGGAGGGAGATGAAGAAGCTCCCAACAAAAATCTGGAATCTTCTCCTTGGTTTTGCCAGTGGGTTGAGGGCATGCATTCTTATGAAGGACTATTACCCCGGACAACAGTTTCCTGTGGCATTGATTTTGGATTGCACATCTCAGTTTTGTTAGCATTTCACAATATAAGTCAACTTTAATTGTTGAGCCACAGTTCATGAAATCAATCAAAAGGTTGTCTTTTTATCCCAAAAAATGATAGTCATCATTTTTTGGATTTGAGAACAGAGATTGCCTAAACTATTTGGTTTGGGTGAATCTGAATGGTGCCACTGCATTGACCGTTGTTTCTATTCTTCATTGTTGTGTGATATCCATATCTTGTTGCCCATAACATTATGTAGAAACAGTTTATCTCCATCTTGTCTATAGAACTCCAAAAAACTGTCATGCACTATGAATTCTTTTATCTTTGTACTGATCAGAGAGCATGTTTGGAACCCACCTAGCACACAGTTTGTGATATCCAAGCTGTTAGTGACAATCCTATAAATTGAGGTCCAAGCAACATTTTGGAATTCATTAGTCAGACCACTAATCATCAGTCATCAATTGCTTTGAAGTTTTTGGTTCACTTCATCAACAAACTCGGCCTGAATACTGGGCCTGCCACTCTGCTGTTGTTTGTGAACATTTGTGTGGTCATTTTGAAATTCTTGACAACATTTGTGAACTTGCTAGTCACTCATTATTTCATGTCCATACACTAGGCATAATTCACAATTGCTTTCAGTAGCTGAAGATCATTTTGCTAGCAAAAATCTAATCATACTGTGCACTTTACAACTGCCAGGATCTATGATTGTCTCGACCATTGTGATCTGCTCTTACCGACTGGCAAACAATTACTGAATCAAATCAACAGTGCAGTAGTTTCCTAAATAGTTGGCTGATAGTGCTACAATTGTGTAACTCCATTCAGGCCTACCATCAGTTAAATACTGATCATCAGACCATAGTTTTGGAATATGCCTTGTACATTGGTGGCAGTAGAATTGTTCTGCAGTCAGTTTCACATGCCGTTTCTGTATATTTTCTCAGTAGTGTTCCTCAAAAAGGACATATGTTGCAGTAGGTACTGATAGATGAAGAAGCTTGCACAGGATAGAGTAGCATGGAGAGCTGCATCAAACCAGTCTCTGGACTGAAGACAACAACAACAACAATAGTAATAACAATAATGTGATTACAAAAGTTTCTTTCTAAATTAGACTGAACACAACTTTTCACATTTTGAAACATTTCATTACTATACACCTCAGTATATTCATGTCTAAGTGTAATAATTTTCTGTATTTTATGTAATCACAGCTGAAACTAAAATTTATGTGATTTATGAAGTATTTTTGTATATCGGGTAGTCTGGTGTTCCAAGTGTATCAAGTACTGTATGTATTTATGTTTACTGAGTGCTTCAATTGCTTGTGTGAATCACATGTTCCAATTTGTGGTGAAAATAGGCTCATTGAGCTGTTCCATTTGAGCATGCATCTAGATTTGTTATTGGTAGATTCAATCAACATGCAAGTATTACTCAGAAGCTCCATGAACTCAAATGGGAGTCCCTGCAGGGAAGACAACATTCTTTTCTACAATAACCTGTAGATTTAAAGAACTGGCTATTGGAGTTGGTTCCTGAACTGCTGCTAATATACATTTTGTTTAACGACCAATGAAAGTAAGGAAAGAGAAATTAGGGCTTCTATGGAGGCATATAGACAGTAGTTTTTTCCTCACTCTTTTTGCAGGTGGAATAGGAGAGGAATGACTAACAGCAGTACAAGGTGCTCTTCGCTATGCTTTGTGTGGTGGCTTGCAACATATGTATGCAATAGTAAATGTAGATGTGTACAACAATGAACAACATTATGCCCATACAGCAGTTCAAACAGTACCATACAGCAAAAAATGGTGCAAATAGTAACTTTAGCTCCTACACAATTGCAGATAATTATGGATAAATTTTTTCCACAAAGTCCCAGAGTTTCATTACCAAGACAAAAGTTATGCATGTGGTGTCTCAACCATCCTGCAAAGCAAAGTATATTTCCACCACATTTACCAAGCAACCACCATTGTTGTTAATGTGTTGTAACTTAACTTTTGCTGAACATGATGTTCTACATGATGAAATGCAGTTTATACTGACAATTAATACCTAAGACTCTCATACATTGGTTTTAGTGTCAGACATTATTATAAATATACCAGTGCAAGGCAGATACTAAACTCAAAGCACTACCTTATTCAAAGGGGCCTGCAAATTGCTAGAACAACACATTCAGTGTGTGTTAAACAGTGAGCATGTTGGTGATAAAGCACCATCTGATTACCAGTGCCAGATACACACTATTGTTGCCAAGTCAGAGATGGCAGATATAATGTTACATCACATCTGCTAAAACAGCAGTTATAACATGGAACGAAAAAAATATTCATTCACTAGTAGAAATTACAGAGAAGTTCTGTTGCTTTCTGCAGCATAAAAAAGGTGGATGGTGACACGGTCCCAAGATTGTGTCACCATCAAACAGGAAAATCAATTGATAGTTTATGAGCAACTTCAGACTCTGCAACGCAGTTTGGATGCATGCAAATAACAAATTACTGAGCATGAAGACAAGGCAAGAGCCTGTGCCACAAAGGAAGACAGCCACGTTTCACAATTCAATCATACCAAGTTCCATGAAGGTAAGAAAAGTTATGTGAAGCAATGCTTGCCCATGTGCTAGTGCCAAGGCCACTTTGGCACACAGGTTAGTGAGTGTGTCACACTTTGCATTAACCCATAAGCATGGCTGCCACAAGAAAGCCTACAAGCACCTACTGGTAAAATGTAAATGTTGTGTGACTAGGGCCTCCTGTTGCGTAGACCATTTGCCAGGTGCAAGACTTCTCTGTATACTACAGCATCATTCGCGAAAACCCGCATGGAACTTCCAACACTATCTACTAGGTCATTTATATATATTGTGAAAAGCAATGGTCCCATAACACTCCCCTGTGGCACGCCAGAGGTTACTTTAACGTCTGTAGACGTCTCTCCATTGATAACAACATGCTGTGTTCTATTTGCTAAAAACTCTTCAATCCAGCCACACAGGTGGTCTGATATTCCGTAGGCTCTTACTTTGTTTATCAGGCGACAGTGCAGAACTGTATCGAATGCCTTCCGGAAGTCTAGGAAAATAGCATATACCTGGGAGCCTGTATCTAATAATTTCTGGGTCTCATGAACAAATAAAGTGAGTTGGGTCTCACACGATCGCTGTTTCCAGAATCCATGTTGATTCCTACAGAGTAGATTCTGGGTTTCCAAAAACGACATGATACTCGAGCAAAAAACATGTTCTAAAATTCTACAACAGATCGACGTCAGAGATATAGGTCTATAGTTTTGCGCATCTGCTCGATGACCCTTTTTGAAGACTGGGACTACCTGTGCTCTTTTCCAATGATTTGGAACCTTCCGTTCCTCTAGAGACTTGCGGTACACGGCTGTTAGAAGGGGGGCAAGTTCTTTCGCGTACTCTGTGTAGAATCAAATTGGTATTCCGTCAGGTCCAGTGGACTTTCCTCTGTTGAGTGATTCCAGTTGCTTTTCTATTCCTTGGACACTTATTTCGATGTCACCATTTTTTCATTTGTGTGAGGATTTAGAGAAGGAACTGCAGTGCGGTCTTCCTCTGTGAAACAGCTTTGGAAAAAGGTGTTTAGTATTTCAGCTTTACGCGTGTCATCCTCTGTTTCAAAGCCATCATTGTCCCGGAGTGTCTGGATATGCTGTTTCGAGCCACTTACTGATTTAACGTAAGACCAGAACTTCTTAGGATTTTCTGTCAAGTCGGTACATAGAATTTTACTTTCGAATTCACTGAACGCTTCACGCATAGCCCTCCTTACGCTAACTTTGACATTGTTTAGGTTCTGTTTGTCTGAGAGGTTTTGGCTGCGTTTAAACTTGGAGTGAAGCTCTCTTTGCTTTCGCAGTAGTTTCCTAACTTTGTTGTTGAACCACGGTGGGTTTCTCCCATCCCTCACAGTTTTACTCGGCTCGTACCAGTCTAAAACGCATTTTGCAATTGCCGTAAACTTTTTCCATAAACACTCAACATTGTCAGTGTCGGAACAGAAATTTTCGTTTTGATCTGTTAGGTAGTCTGAAATCTGCCTTCTATTACTCTTGCTAAACAGATAAACTTTCCTCCCTTTTTTTATATTCCTATTAACTTCCATATTCAGGGATGCTGCAACGGCCTTATGATCACTGATTCCCTGTTCTGCACTTACAGAGTCGAAAAGTTTGGGTCTGTTTGTTATGAGTAAGTCCAAGATGTTATCTCCACGAGTCGGTTCTCTGTTTAATTGCTCGAGGTAATTTTCGGATAGTACACTCAGTATAATGTCTTTCAATGCTCTGTCCCTACCACCCGTCCTAAACATCTGAGTATCCCAGTCTATATCTGGTAAATTGAAATCTCCATCTAAGACTATAAGACCCTCTTGCAGTGGTTGATTTTTCTGAGCCTATATTGGGTATGGTGTCATCTGAAGAGTGAGATCCCATGTTAAAGTTGGAACCTCATGATGGAACCACAAACTAAAGGCAGTCACTGTGAGACGAAACCACACATGAGATGTCAACAAAGACCTGCCCTGAAGAGGTTCCATAGCCACAATTCTGGAAGTCTACTTATGTCAGAGTGCAGCACTGCTCACCTCACTCTTCAACAGCCCACTTTGATAGCCACTCTGATATCAGCATCATTGTAATTCAGATGCAAGAGCAAGGATCCCTCCCCCCATGAACCATGGACCTTGCCGTTGGTGGGGAGGCTTGCGTGCCTCAGCGATACAGATAGCCGTACCGTAGGTGCAACCACAATGGAGGGGTACCTGTTGAGAGGCCAGACAAACGTGTGGTTCCTGAAGAAGGGCAGCAGCCTTTTTAGTAGTTGCAGGGGCAACAGTCTGGATGATTGACTGATCTGGCCTTGCAACATTAACCAAAATGGCCTTACTGTGCTGGTACTGCAAACGGCTGAAAGCAAGGGGAAACTACAGCCGTAATTTTTCCCGAGGACATGCAGCTTTACTGTATGATTAAATGATGATGGCATCCTCTTGGGTAAAATATTCCGGAGGTAAAATAGTCCCCCATTCGGATCTCCGGGCGGGGACTACTCAGGAGGATGTCGTTATCAGGAGAAAGAAAACTGGCGTTCTACGGATCGGAGCGTGGAATGTCAGATCCCTTAATCGGGCAGGTAGGTTAGAAAATTTAAAAAGGGAAATGGATAGGTTAAAGTTAGATATAGTGGGAATTAGTGAAGTTCGGTGGCAGGAGGAACAAGACTTTTGGTCAGGTGACTACAGGGTTATAAACACAAAATCAAATAGGGGTAATGCAGGAGTAGGTTTAATAATGAATAGGAAAATAGGAATGCGGGTAAGCTACTACAAATAGCATAGTGAACGCATTATTGTGGCCAAGATAGATACGAATCCCACACCTACTACAGTAGTACAAGTTTATATGCCAACTAGCTCTGCAGGTGATGAAGAAATTGAAGAAATGTACGATGAAATAAAAGAAATTATTCAGATAGTGAAGGGAGACGAAAATTTAATAGTAATGGGTGACTGGAATTCGAGTGTAGGAAAAGGGAGAGAAGGAAACATAATAGGTGAATATGGATTGGGGCTAAGAAATGAAAGAGGAAGCCGCCTAGTAGAATTTTGCACAGAGCACAACTTAATCATAGCTAACACTTGGTTTAAGAATCATGAAAGAAGGTTGTATACGTGGAAGAACCCTGGAGATACTAAAAGGTATCAGATAGATTATATAATGGTAAGACAGAGATTTAGGAACCAGGTTTTAAGTTGCACATTTCCAGGGGCAGATGTGGACTCTGACCACAATCTATTGGTTATGACCTGTAGATTAAAACTGAAGAAACTGCAAAAATGTGGGAAATTAAGGAGATGGGACCTGGATAAACTGAAAGAACCAGAGGTTGTACAGAGTTTCAGGGAGAGCATAAGGGAACAATTGACAGGAATAGGGGAAAGAAATACAGTAGAAGAAGAATGGGTAGCTCTGAGGGATAAAGTAGGCAGCAGAGGATAAAGTAGGTACAAAGACGAGGGCTGCTAGAAATCCTTGGGTAACAGAAGAAATATTGAATTTAATTGATGAAAGGAGAAAATATAAAAATGCAGTAAATGAAGCAGGCAAAAAGGAATACAGACGTCTCAAAAATGAGATCGACAGGAAGTGCAAAATGGCTAAGCAGGGATGGATAGAGGACAAATGTAAGGACGTAGAGGCTTATCTCACTAGGAGTAAGATAGATACTGCCTACAGGAAAATTAAAGAGACCTTTGGAGATAAGAGAACCACTTGTATGAATATCAAGAGCTCAGATGGAAACCCAGTTCTAAGCAAAGAAGGGAAAGCAGAAAGGTGGAAGGAGTATATAGAGGGTCTATACAAGGGCGATGTACTTGAGGACAATATTATGGAAATGGTAGAGGATGTAGATGAAGATGAAATGGGAGATACGATACTGCGTGAAGAGTTTGACAGAGCACTGAAAGACCTGAGTCGAAACAAGGCCTCCGGAGTAGACAACATTCCATTGGAACTACTGATGGCATTGGGAGAGCCAGTCCTGACAAAACTCTACCATCTGGTGAGCAAGATGTATGAGGCAGGCGAAATACCCTCAGACTTCAAGAAGAATATAATAATTCCAATACCAAAGAAAGCAGGTGTTGACAGATGTGAAAATTACTGAACTATCAGTTTAATAAGTCACAGCTGCAAAATACTAACGCGAATTCTTTACAGACGAATGGAAAAACTAGTAGAAGCTGACCTCGGGGAAGATAAGTTTGGATTCCGTAGGAATATTGGAACACGAGAGGCAATACTGACCCTACGACTTATCTTAGAAGCTAGATTAAGGAAAGGCAAACCTACGTTTGTAGCATTTGTAGACTTAGAGAAAGCTTTTGACAATGTTGATTGGAATAATCTCTTTCAAATTCTGAAGGTAGCAGGGGTAAAATACAGGGAGCGAAAGGCTATTTACAATTTGTACAGAAACCAAATGGCAGTTATAAGGGTCGGGGGACTTGAAAGGGAAGCAGTGATTGGGAAGGGAGTGAGACAGGGTTGCATTCTCTCCCCGATGTTATTCAATCTGTATATTGAGCAAGCAGTGAAGGAAACAAAAGAAAAATTCGGAGTAGGTATTAAAATCCATGGAGAAGAAATAAAAATGTTGAGGTTCGCCGATGACGTCGTAATTCTGTCAGAGACAGCAAAGGACTTGCAAGAGCAGTTGAACGGAATGGATAGCGTCTTGAAAGGAGGATATAAGATGAACATCAACAAAAGCAAAACGAGGATAATGGAATATAGTCGAATAAGGTCGGGTGATGCTGAGGGAATTAGATTAGGAAATGAGACAATTAAAGTAGTAAAGGAGTTTTGCTATTTGGGGAGCAAAATAACTCATAATGGTCGAAGTAGAGAGGATATAAAATGTAGACTGGCAATGGCAAGGAAAGCGTTTCTGAAGAAGAGAAATTTGTTAACATCGAGTATAGATTTAAGTGTCAGGAGGTCATTTCTGAAAGTATTTGTATGGAGTGCAGCCATGTATGGAAGTGAAACATGGACGATAACTAGTTTGGACAAGAAAAGAATAGAAGCTTTCGAAATGTGGTGCTACAGAAGAATGCTGAAGATTAGATGGGTAGATCACATAACTAATGAGGAAGTATTGAATAGGATTGGAGAGGAGAGAAGTTTGTGGCACAACTTGACCAGAAGAAGGGATCGGTTGGTAGGACATGTTCTGAGGCATCAACAGATCACCAAATTTAGTATTAGAGGGCACCGTGGAGGGTAAAAATCGTAGAGAGAGACCAAGAGATGAATACACTAAGCAGATTCAGAAGGATGTAGGTTGCAGTAGGTACTGGGAGATGAAGAAGCTTGCACAAGATAGAGTAGCATGGAGAGCTGCATCAAACCAGTCTCTGGACTGAAGACCACAACAACAACAACGAGCAAGGATCTCTCATTAGTCAGGCTGTGTTCCGAAGTTCATAGTTAAATGTAAAGTGAGATTTGACCGTCATTCAGTGCAAGAACTAAACTGTTATCATCGTGCTCTGAAAGTGTATCAAATGTGTATAGTCCCTCATATGAACATAGGATATCTACCAAAGTTAAGTATCCCATATTAAAATGTTTTACTGAAACCAAGTTAATGTTTCTTATATATTCTAGCAACTGGTTGACCTCCTCCAGAAACAAAACTATTGAACTGTCATCTAGGCTTGCTACAATGTATAAAAAGGCAACCATATTCTGATGTGTGTTCAAGTGTGTGTCCTCTCATCCATCATACCTACATAAATACGTACATGATGATGAATAATTTGGCAAAAACTTCTGCCCTTACCTGCCTACGAGGATGTGCTTGGCATACCACTGCCACACCAGCAATGTTTTGTATTATTGTACCTGATACAAAGTAGAGTGTTTAAACATGTCTGAGTCCCCAACATGAACTACCCTTATACAAAGCTGCTCAGTTTCAGGTGTAACAGATTTAATGCCTGCTACTCATTGTTCAACAGATGATGAACTTAACTGTTACAATGAGCAGCTCCACATCCAGTATGTGCGCACAATTTTCACCAGTTTAATTACAAGAAATAATATTGGTTGGAATATTGCACTCAACTGAAATCTCATTTCACCACTTATAGCATTAAAAGTATAGCATGCATTGCATTCTTTCTGTCCACTGTCAGAGCCACTGCCCATTGTCTGTGTCCCAAATTGTTTTCTGTTTTAATTTTTTCATCTTAAAAATCACCCTGAACAGTCATTAAAATCATGGATTGCTGGACTTAAAGGGCTAATAAGATATTGCATGTTCAAGTGTTCTTGTGGACAAAATTATGGTGATGTTATGCTATATGATGCAGTGATACAAAACAGGTCAGATCTGGGTCTGAAATAGTTCGGTGAATTGTAGAGTGTCAAAAATGTTGTGGACACAACAGAAGTTGATTTGGAAGTTCCATCTATTTCTCTTGTTCAAAGCACATTAGGCAATTAGGCTGTGGTTAATGCTAAAGTGAATAAAAACAGAGCTTCATTAAAGGTAAAATCTTTTGGTCATGGGGAACATGAGGTGTACTTCCATATAATGTTCAGAAGTCTTGTCTGCAGTGTTTTTCTATTCATGGTATGAAAGTATATCCTTGTCACAAAACACAGTGCTTCAAGTGTGGTAAGCAAAGTCAGACTGTCTGTTTACAATGCCCCCAGGCACAGTGCCAGTCAGGCAAAGCCGCAGAGCAGTCATGAGCATGTGAATGTCACAGCCTGGCCAGTACATCTAGCACAAATAAAGTCTCACTTTGCAGCTTCACAGAAACCTTACACTGTAGACCACAGAAAGAAAAACAAACTTTCTGCCCTTGTAAGTGTGACTCATAATGCAATGAAATGTCAATTGAGCACAGGATGTCTGCTTCCATAATCAAAAAAGATACCTATTATATGATTGATAACCATGGCTACAAAAGCCTATTTCCATTTTGTCTACTTATAATGGACATAAAATACCAGTATTTGGCATGTGCAGTTTGCCAGCAACTTTCTGTGATGTTAAAAAATGTGTTTCTTTCCAGAGCAAACATTTTTAGTTTTGATTTGTTTGACCTCTGAATAAAAAGACAATGTGTTACAAATCGGTGGGGAAGTGCCTCATACTCATGTCCCTGACTTGGGTAGTAAGTACAGTGAAGTAAGTTTTGCAACAAGGATTAGGAAGGCTAATGATTTTGAGGCACAAATTACTGTTAAAGTCAATGTGCAGCCATGATTTTATCATGCTAGACCAGTACACCACGCTGTCCTTGATATGGTTGCAAAGGAATTGCACTGGTGGAAAGACAATGGGATGGGACAACCTACTTCTGGAAGCCAATGGGCGACCCTCCTCGTAATACTTAAAAATCTGTCAGGAGACACATCTCTGTGTGCTGTTTTCAAAGTCACAGTAAACCTACAAATTGTCATGATTCTTTTCCTCTCCGAAAACTGGAGGAATTAATGGACAGGATGGAATAGAGCAAATACTTTTTGAAGACTGATTTACATGATACATATTCACAGTTACCACTGGACAAGCAGTCCAAGCAATATTTTGAGATCAATGCTCACCTGGGATTGAACCAGTTACAAAAACACTGCCATTCAGGAGTGCTTCAGTTTCTGCTACTTTCCAACATTTCCTGTAACAATTAGCAGGTAAAGCCTTCATGTATGAACTATATTAATGATACAGATGTTGTGGACCATATACCAGCTGAGAATTTGGCAAATAAAGAGCGCTTATTTCAAATTCTTACTGAGGCTGACTTAAAGAGTAACAGGGAAAAGTGCTTCTTCTTCCATGAATGACCTGAATATTTAGGAAATGTCATAAAGGCACAAGGCACACATCATGCTCTTTCACATTTGTCTGTGAACTTACAAGTTTGTTTTGCAGATGTGATAATGAGAAACATGTTGTTTTAAAATGTCCCACAAAAAAAAAAAAAAAAATAAAAAATAAAAAAAAATGCTGGTTTCAAGAATAATCAAGATAATGAACAAAAATTAAAAAGTTAACAGGCTGCTTGGAAACAATGAGTCAGGGCAGAAATCAAGATAAGTACAGCAAAAAGCTCAAATCATCACATTTCTGGCTAAAGTGGTCATAATTAAGTTATTATAAATGACAATTAACGAGGAATATGCGAACCAAGCATTTTGGGGGGGGGGGGGGGGGGGGGGGGGATTTGAGGAGGCAGAGTTTAGACAATTCACAAGTTGACAAAAAACTTATGGGCAATTTTAAGTCCATTAAGAGAAACAAAAACCAACAATGTCCAAATGGAATCTAGAATGTGGGTGGGAGAGGGGCTTAGAATCAGTAGTGAAAGCCGACAATGAAGCTTTAAAATTGTAACTGATAGGTACCGTGAAATCAGCCATGAAAACCAAGAGTGGACTTTAAAAATCTGAAATGCTAAAGAACAATGAGCAAATCAATACTCAAAACACAGAACTAAAAAACAAAATAGAAGCTGGCTTCCAGCATATGAATTGCAGAATAGATATAGTTGAGAGCAGAGTCATAGTTTTAGAAAATGAGTTTGTCAAAGAAAGTTCAAGGCAGGGAAAGGATATTGAAGAATTAAAATCTGTTAAAAAATCGGTAGAAGCGAATGTTACAGTGGTGGCTCTGTTACTGGCATGGGCGGGTTCGAATTCAAAAGTAGCAGTAACCCAAGATCAGAGTTGCCCTATGACATGATGCTTCACTCCTTGTGTTAGCACTGGAATGGTGGTGTAATGTGCTATGCTACTTGTGAAGCCCAGTGTGGCAAGCACTAGCTAGATGGTGTGAGAATATGATATTGGCAATTGCTCAGTCTGGTGTGATGAGCACTGTTCGGTTGGTTGTGTTCCTCACTGACAGGCGGATACCGCACATACCATGGGTTTTGCTAAGAATGGAGGGTAAAACGGATGGGAAAAGCATGGGAATAATGTAACAAAAAGATGTTGGGATACTAAGCAGTTCCTTTATTGGGATGTTAATATGCAAAGTTAATTGCAGAACACATTTACAAAGTAAGTTGCCACAAATATGTCTATGAACAAAAATTCTCAATTGAGTTGGTCCTGTAATCCCCACCACTCATGAATGTGTTATTAGCACATATGAGGGGTAACCACCGTCTGTGTGTGAGCAATCAGTTTAGACAAAGTTCTGGACAACATGAGAAACATTGTTAGTGTTTTTGAAGTATGGTCAACAGGCATAACCTAACAGAGTGATCAAGGAAATATGAAAATACAAATAAGTGAACTTGGAGGTACCATGAGTGTAAGTAAACTAACAAAGTAATCAAAGCAAAATAAATACGCTAGTAAATATACTTGATGAACCATAAGTGAAGATAATCTAGCAGTGTGACTAAAGCAAATATAAAATACAAATTAACAACCTTGAGGTACTGTCGGTGAAGTTATTCTAACTCAGTTGTGAATTTCAGTCTTTAACAGCCATAGGTGCAGTGCTGCAGTTTCACTAAAAGAAATTGGATGCTGACACCCTCGCTGTAATTTAACAGGCTCTGTGAAGTGGATGCTCCATGCAAGCTCAGGACATGAGAGCTGAATAATGTTGCACAGAAGTATGGCATCAGCCTCACTTACAAGTTCTCCATACGTGTTGTAGGAGCCTGCAGTACTGTTCATATTGTAGACACACAAAACGGGTGAAACCAATCGTGCAGGACCTCAACATCGGCATGGGAACTGCCAGGAGTTTGGGGATGCTCCCTGAAGCTTCTTTTTTTCCCAGGCTGCTCATCTGCAGACATGTGGTGGGCACAAACATATAGACATATAGTAGTGTGTCACCACATTATTCCCTCCATGGGAGAAGGAGAGGGCAGGTTGAATGGACGCAGGGGCATGGATCAGCAGACTGCAACAGTCAGTGGTAGGGTATCAGCGGTGATGGGGACAGTACGCCAGCATTGATGGCATGATATGCAGCGGCCTCTGGGGCATCACATCATGATCTCAGCATAGGGGTAATTTCCTGCCACACCACCAGCTGAGGTGAGGTGTGGTGATGCACTATGGTCAACAGGCGTAGTTGGGTGTGCTGTGGTGCAGGGGGATCTGGCAGAGGGAATGACAGTGTGCTAGTGCTCAGGCAGGTCACGCACTGTGTGCAACACACAGTGTGCCCCACACATGTTGCATAACATGTGCTGTCCTGAGCTAGCAACATAGGTGGCACTCAATGCTGCCACCTCTTGCTGGTAGACTGGGTTACACATTGCAGCTTAGGCATTTGCCCTGAAAGACTCGCTGATAGCATAGCTGGAGCATCAGAAATACAGTGCGCATGTTCACTATTTTCATTGGAGGAATGCACTGATATGCGGGCCTTGCAACTCCTCCAGCACCTCTGTGCACTTGCTATACCAACGATAATTTCTGGAATGCTGCTACTCGCCTATTGGTTTGCGCATCTGCTTGCCACACACCACATGGCATTAGCTATGAACTGCTATACAAACAATGATGTGGCAGCTTCACTCCACACTGCAACCATCACAGCTGGCGCACAGTGTCATGCTGTCCCATCACATTCTCTTCCACACTTACAGCCCGTCTCATCACCCACACCTTCCATGCCCCACAAACATAGTGCAGCTCATAAACTGCATAACTGGCAAGATGTGCAGGCTCACCTCCAACCTGGAGCACACGCAACCTCTGCCCCCAAGCCAAGCGAATCCCTCCACAGACCTGTAAATGCCTACAACAGCCAGGGTGCAAGCCCACACAGGCACACACCACTCCAACCAGCTAGTGGCAGCCAGGACTTTCGGGTTACAGGTGACTTTCACTGGTATCACAAGTGTTTTCGGCAGCAATGTTGCAAACTGCCGGGCACTGTGTTCATGATCTCCAAACATAGATGGCTGCTGACAGTAGCTACACCTGGCTGCTGCACTATTTCTCAGTGAATGTTTGTGTATGATCATCAGAACCTCTCCTTCCCAACAACCTACCTGCTTGACAGTGGCTCTGATCTCTCCATCTACCCCTGTGACCTGTTTCCCTTTTCTGCCCCCCCCCCACCCCCCACCCCCATGGTGTCAAATGGCTTTGTAACCAGGATCTACTGCTCCCATGCCAGTTTGTTAACCTGGGTCAGACTCAGAAGTCATTTCATTTGGACCTTTCAGCAACAACACCACAAACTGCCAGGAAACATGTGTATGGTCCCCAAACACAGGCAGTTATCAGTAGTAGGTGCGCCTGTCTTCTCTGCTATTCCTCCATGCCTGTTTGTGTACTGTCATTGGAATCCCTCCTCCCCAACAGCCTACCTGCTTGTCAATGGCTCCTCTCTCTCCATCTGTCCCCACTAAACTAAATGTTACCCTCCTCTGCACTCCCCACATCCCTCCTCCTCCTCAGTGTGGAAAATGGCTCTGTAATCAGAACCTACTGCTTCCACATCTGGTCCATTGAACTTGGCATTGGCAGAGATTTGGCATGGACCTTTACCATGGCTAACATTACATGTGCTATATTTGGTACTGACTTCATTGTCCACTATGGCCTCCACCTCAACTTGACAGATTGGCATATCATTGATGGCACATCCCTCCATTCTATTCCTTGTTAGATCCCACACTGCCACCCATTTTGCCATCAGGAATCATCACATTCTAGCTCCTTTGCTGATCATCTTGCCAAATCTCCACTTCTCACTGACCCTTCCAGAAACATCCAATCTCACCCTCTCACCTGAGAGGTACACCATGATACATTACATTACAGCCCAATGATGTCACTCCCCCCCCCCCCCCCCCCCCAGTTATCTGCCACCTCTGCCGCCTTCCCCAGGTAAGCAAAGAGCAGCGCAGACCAAAATTGAGGCAGCAATTACCACCAGTGTGTGTCACCTGCTACAGTGATGACCCGTCCAGCGCAACTCTCTTCAGGAATGTAGACTGTGCAAAAACATTTATGCAGATTCCGGTCATAAAGGACATGCAGAAGATGGCAATATTCAACCCATTTGGTCTTTTTGAAAGCATCTTTCCTATGCTGCACCTAGGATTGTTCCACCTACCTGGATGATATCCTCATCTACTTGTGTGATGTCTTGGAGCTCCACTGGTGCCTCCAGGAGGTATTTTCCTGCCTCCAAGAGGCAGAAGTTATCATCAACCTTGAAAAGTGTATCTTCTGTGTTTTGGAGATCGACTTCCTTGGACAAAGGATATCATCTGCAGGCTCCCACCCTCTGGATGAGAAGGTCCAGGCTGTTGCTGAATTCCTACAACTCACAACTCTCAAAGAGGTGCACAGGTTCCTCAGGATGGTGAATTTTTTCTGGCACCAATTGCAAATGTGCAAGTACAACTTACTGCTGCAGTCCAGAGTGACTATACTAAAGGTAGCAGTCCATTCTCTGGGCAACACAAAGGACAGAGAGTTTTGAACAAATGAAATATGAACCCTTGCACACTGCCCTCCTGGCCCAACCCTATCTTACCATCCCACTCATGATCATTACTGACGCCAACCAGTCTGCCCTAGGTATCATTCTTCAATAATGTACTGAAGGTCCCTGGCAGCCACTAGTGTTCTTTTCTGTGAAGCTCTCTGTGGCACATCAGAATTGGGCTATGTAAGACAATGAGCTCCTAGCCACTTACAAGGTGACGAAGTACTGCTGATCCTCGGTGGAAGGCCACACCTTCGCGGCCTTCACTGACCAATACCCCCTTACAACAGGGTTTTGTCAAAAGGAAGGCACACAGATATCCCCTACACAGTTCCAGCAGCAGCAATACTGAGAAACACACAGTTGACATACACCATGTGGCACACATTCAGAATATCATCACTGATTGCCTCAGCCACTCCTACGCCCTCAGCACCTGCCCTTGACTGCACTTCACTGGCTGCGTTGTGGACACCAGCCAGTTACCACTCTGCCTGCAGTACTCAGACCACACCTAACGCTCAAGCACAGGGAAAGACCTTTCCTGCATGGCTCCATAGAGTTGCCACCACAGTATCCATTGATCAGTTGAACCCAGTATATATTAGAGATGGATCGTTCGCAAACTAATGGGTCCAAAGGAACGGTTCACCAAGATGAATGGAATGAATGATGAATGAATTCTAAGGCACAGTCTTTCATAGTTCACTTCGGTTGCGACTTTCTACTTATATATACCGAGCGAGGTGGTGTAGTGGTTAGACACTGGACTCGCATTCGGGAGGACGACGGTTCAATCGCGCTCGGCCATCGTGAATTAGGTTTTCCGTGATTTCCCTAAATCGCTCCAGGCAAATGCCGGGATGGTTCCTTTGAAAGGGCATGGCCGACTTCCTTCCCCATCCTTCCCTAATCCGATGAGACCAATGACCTCGCTGTCTTGTCTCCTTCCCCAAAACAACCAACCAACTTTCTACTTATAGCTCCTGGGAACGGCAAACGGTCAGTCTCATTCACGCAACAGCACATTGGCCAGTCTCATTCCAGCCTCGGTCCCATCCCCATCACTCTCGGTTGTGGCTTTCTATTTATAGTTCCCGGTAATGGGAAAAAGTTGGTCTTGTTCCCGCAACGGTACATCAGCCGGTCTCGTTCCAGCCTTGGGCCCATTCCCATCTGTCTTAGTCTCGCTCGGCCGGATTTGACCTCCTTTGCATGGCCACTCATTGCAGTTCCACTGCCGACTGCTCATAATTTAGTATAGAGTTGTTCGTTTCATTTGCTGGGCACGCCAGTTTGAGGTCTGTTTCAACCTTGAATGAGATTTTCACTCTGCAGCCGAGTGTGCACTGATATGAAAGTTCCTGGCAGATTAAAACTGTGTGCCGGACCGAGACTCGAACTCAGGACCTTTGCCTTTCGCAGGCAAGTGCTCTACCATCTGAGCTATCCAAGCATGACTCATGCCCCATCCTCACAACTTTACTTCTGCCAGTACCTCGTCTCATACCTTCCAAACTTTACAGAAGCTCTCCTGCAAATCCTTGCAGAACTAGCACTTTTGAAAGAAAGGATACTGTGGAGACATGGCTTAGCCACAGCCTAGGGGATGTTTCCAGAATGAGATTTTCACTCTGCAGCAGAGAGTGCACTGATATGAAAGTTCCTGGCAGATTAAAACTGTGTGCCGGACTGAGACTCGAACTTGGGACCTTTGCCTTTCGCGGGCAAGTGCTCTGCAATCTGAGCTACCCAAGCACAACTCACACCCCGCCCTCACAGCTTTACTTCTGCCAGTACCTCATCTCCTACCTTCCAAACTTCACAGAAGCTCTCCTGCAGTTCGCAGGAGACGAGGTACTGGCAGAAGTAAAGCTGTGAGGACTGGGTGTGTTTCAACCTTGTCTGAACTCTGAACTTCTGGTTCTTCTTGTATTCTATTGAGTGTCCATGACCAGTAATTAAAATGTATTTTATAATTACATAAAGTACATAAAATTATGTGGTATCTAATACACACATCTTTTCAGGTAACAAAATGGCATATTAGCTTATTTCACTATTTTGTTAAACAGCAGAAGAAATACTTGTAAAAAGGAAAGACTTTTTTGTTATTACACATGCAAAGTAAGTTGGCACAGCACACAGGAGTGGCCATTTTATGTCTTTTTTGGATCCAAGGTAAAAGAGCATGTTAATTCTTATGGAAGGTATGGTAGGCAGACCGACTTACAACCAAAAGAAGCCCGTGCTCCATAATCGAGTGCCTGGCCTCATATTTTGTAAAGAGAACATGACAACTTCTACAATATTATGTCAGTGGTACAGGATGGAGCAAAAAAAATCAGCCCCAAATATTAGACTGCTCATTCTCACCTACCAATCGTTATCTGTTGTTTCGAAGTTGTTGTTTGCATTAGCTTATTGTTATTTCTTCACTGCCTAATTATTACGTGTTTATCTATTCTGCTCATAGTAGCCAGCAAAACCCTGCATAATTGGTGAGCTTGGGGCCAGTTTTTCATGTGCTATCTTATATTATTTCACTGCGAGCAGCCACATAACGTTACAGTTTTGCAGAATCACAAAAATTACAAGTGTGTGAGAATTCTGTTATGAATAAAAACTCTGTACTCCAGGGCAGAGGCAAGTGCCCCCTCTTGGTGTCTTCCATCTTCAGTCACCTATGCTACTAATTTTCAATTTTTCATAAGAACCGTATACCAAGCATAAATGAATGGTGAACGAGTAAAAATGAATGGTTCCCAAAAAAAGAGCGATCACCAGTGAACTAGTTCCCAAGGATGAATGAATTTGCCCATCTCTAGTATATATGCTCATCCAACCAAGCCCTTGCATGCTGCCAATCATTGATATCAAGGTGACAGTGAGCAATGAAATCGGTGCCCTGAATGATGATGACAACCCAGCAGGCAGCACTCATGACCTCACAGCAAAGGCTGCCCCAACATCCACAACACCAACTGCTCCAGCAGTCGCTCAACACACCAACCACCTCACCTCTCCACTAGACCCGTCCTCTGGTGCCATGCCCAATTCACAAGGTGCCAACATTACATGTTCGACACTGAGGCCTCTGTCACCACCATTGTGCTCTGTGCCCTTGGTGGTATGGTCTGATGAGCAGTTGTTGGGTGGTAGGGAAATGAGACATAAGTGTGGCTGGCCATGGTTTGGAGTGTGGCATGGGGAGGGGATACCAGTTCCTTTATTGGAACAGTTATTTGAAAAATGCATTTACAAAGTCACCACAAAAATACCTATGAACAAAAATTTTCAGTTGAGTCAATCTGGTAGTCCTCACCACTCATGGATGTGTTACAAGTACAGTCGAGGGGTGCCCATTGTCCATTTGTGGTGGATCAGACAATATGAGAAACACTGTTAATGTCCTTGACATATGATACACAGGGGTAATCCAATACAGTGATCAAGGATATGTGCAAATACAAATAAATTAACTTGGAGGTACTATGAGTGTATCTAATCTAATACAGCAATCAAATGAAACTGCAATTACAAATAAATGAACTTGAGGTACTGTGGGTGAAGCTAATCTAACACAGTGATTAAAGCAAATATAAAATACTAGTAAATAAAACTTGAGATACTATAGGTGAGGCTAATCTAACACAGTTGTGGGTTTCAGTCTTCAACAGCCACTGGCATGGCATCACAGTGGTCTGTGTACAGTGCTGAATAATGTACCCTGATGTATAGTACCAATCTCATCTACTAGTTCTACTAGTTCTCCATAAGCATTGCACGAGCTTGCAGTGCTAGTCACTCCATAGACACACAAAACTGACACACTATTAATGCCTTCATGAGTGGCATACTTCCACTTACCTGGTAGCACTATGGCAAGCTATTAATTTCTGATAATGAAATAACTTGAAAATAAACTTAACCCTGCAGGAATGTTAAAGTAATATGGATTAGTAACTGAGTGTGCTAGAAGGACACACATCATGTTTTTTAAGGTTTCATGATGAAATGTCTAATAGTACAAGACACATAAATCACATGTTGTAATTGGGGTCTTCAGTCAGAAAACTAACTTCATGTAACTTTATTCTGTGCAAGCATCACTATATCTGCATAACTGCTGCAACCTACATCTATTTGAATCTGTTTGCTGTCCTCGAGATTTGGTCTCCCTCTGTAGTTTTAGCCCCCACATTTCCTTCCATTGCCAAACCGACTATTTCTTGGTGCTTCAGAGATCGTCCTGTCAACCAACACACATTAAATAAAGTGCTTTAAAAACCCCTTATAGTCATATTTGCAGTACCATAAGAAGATTCAGTTACTTCTTTTTATGTTTTGTCTGTACTAATCATATACTGTTTGATGCATAAGCTAAGATTTATACAGTATCTGAAATTTAATTCATTTACACACTACATGCATAAATACATTAAAATAAAGTATTCTCTATATTTTTAGAATGAACAGCAAAAAGTCTCACACTAATTTCACAAAGTTTGTATTTAATAATCCTATTCAAATACACAGAAAAAACAATTGCTCTTTTGAGCACTATTCTAAATTAAACCAATAATACATCGTTTTACATTAGATTATAGTAACACAGAATATATACATTTTCTATAATTTTTTCCTGTAGGTATCTACATGAATTTATTTTGGGATTGTTGAGAGATTGCTGTGATGTTATTTCACTGATGCATTACTGTACTGTTTGCAATTTATGGACTTCACTTCTATTAACTTACACCAGTCAATGTGACTAACTCGGACAGAAATTAATCTTAAACAATAGGAACTAGAAAGTTGCATTAATGACATGACAGGCTTATGATGTGATTCACTTCACAGTTTCATTCAGCACATATATTCAGTGACACAAGTTACATTTAAAGAAATAACATACTTTTTAGTGAGTTTTGCATGTTTGCAATTTCATCTTGCTGAGTTTTCAGTAACATTTTATTCTGCAAGTCAATTAATTCTTTCTCAATTTGCACATATACTTCATTGCAAGTCTCTTGATCCTTTTCGTCTTGCTCATGAGTGCCCTGAAAATCAGTTATAAATTAGTAAATGGTCACCGGTTTGATCAATGACGCAAGTAAACCCTTCTTTGGAGTTACATTAACCGCAAGCAGACAGAATTATTTTCTAATCTTCAAATGTGCATGATTCTGGACTATTTTAAGGACACACAGCTAGTTGTATTGTTTTTACTCTAAGTTATGATTTAAACATTTGCATTATTTACTCATAAAGCAGCGTATCTCAAAGAAATAATTAGTAACACACATTCCCTTTGGCTTTACCTAACTTTAGTGAGGCCGGACAGCAGTTAAAATTCTGGACAGATATCACAAGGAGTAGGGTTCAAATCTCTGTCCAACCATCTTGATTTGGGTTTTCTACATTTATATTCTGTGAATTACTGTGTGTGGTGAAATGTACTTTTTATTATGCTATGGAATGTGGTTTATTTCTATTCTACGTGTAGATGGAGTGTTGGAAAGAAAGACTGAAAAATTGCTTGCATACCTCTCTACAAACTGATGTCAGTTCAAATTTCTCTTTATAACCTCTCTGGGTTCGCCACGTAAGGACCTACAGATACTGAGTTTCCCTGCTGAAAGCTAATTGTTGGCATTTTTGAAGCAGTTTTCACAGGATATACAATGTCTTCTGTCCAGTTTCTGCTAGTCAAATGGCATACCATTCACACTGTCATTCTTCACCTACATTCAGCGTTCTCTGTTAATCTGACTTGATATGGATCCCACCTACACAGTGGGACAATATTCCAATAAGGATCATGCCTGTATTTTGTCGGTGATCACTTTGAATGTCAGACTAAAGTTTCCCAGGAGCATGCCACTGAATTAGAACCTTCCATATATGTCACCTACATCATAACTTATTTGGCTGCTTAACATCATATCTCTATACATTGTAACACACAGATATTTGTATAACATAACAGATTCTAGCTGCAACACAGTAATCATTCAATCAGAGGGTACTATATTTTATTTTGTGAAATGCACAGTTTTACAGTTCCATACATTAAGAGTTAGTTGCCAGATTTCCCACAAAGCTGATATTACAACACAATCTAATTTTATATTGCTACACTTTTTATTAGATGCAATTTTCTTGTTGATAATAGCATCATCTCAAAAAATGCTGAGACTGTGAGTAATACCATCAACTATGTCATTAATGTATAATATTAATGGTAGTACAGCAAAGTCCCACTAATTCGAACACTGTTAATCTGGACTTTCGGTTAATCCGAACATGAAAATGTTAGTCTAAATATGGATAACTGTGTGGTAAACTGCTGTACATACACACTATTTTAATTTACACAGTACAGTAAACATGTATTAGAAAAATTGGCAAGAAAACATTAGGTTTAAACAATGCATAATAATGAAAGAAAAGCTGTTAAACTTACTAAAATACAGCGGACATTTTATCCCTACTTTTTAGATGACAAAAACTCAGTTATTGTTTTTTTGCATAATGAAGACAACCTGTTATATGATGCATAGTTGCGCCATCATCTCATAAACATCAAATCAGCAGGTGTAGCTGTGGGCTGTTGCTCCAAATAACGTAGCGTGCAGTCAAGGGCTTCTGCTGCGTCACTGTGTGGCACCAGCTCTTCTTTGTCGCTTTCGGACTTATTGTCACTTCCATCACAGCAGCCCACTTCTTCCTGGTCTTGAGTCACAGCAGCAACTAAATCAGTGTCAGTGAGGTTCACCAAACATGCCCCATCCACTGCCATCCACTCATCTACATCTCCTTCACCAGCTTCTTCACACCCATGGATTGTCTGTGTCATTTGTAGTAGATTTTCCTCTTCATTTTCAACTAGGTTGTCTTGAAATTCAAGAGATGTCCACAGTTTTCTCCACAATTTTCTCAGAGTATTTTTTGAAATATTTTGCCATGCCTCAGTGACGCAATAAACAACATCCTTCTTTTTTATTTTCTCATCCACGATGACCTAAGCTGTAGGAAAGGGACCGTTTGATATGGAATGGGTGGCAGCTGTCATAATGGAGGTACTGTTGCTTGTTGGTTGGTTTTATGTGGTAGGATGTGTGATGCTGGTCATTGGACAGATGGAGATCAACGTCAAGGAAAGTGGCATAGGATTTGGAGTAGGACCAGGTGAATCTGATGGAACAAAAGGAGTTGAGGTTGGAGAGGAAATTCTGGAGTTCTTCTTCACTGTGAGTCCAGATCATGAAGATGTCATCAATAAATCTGTACCAAACTTTGGGTTGACAGGCAACTACCCTCCTGACCTGGTACAGAAGAAAATAACCAGAGCCACTTCCTCATCCTCTCAAACCCAGAACCTCCCACAGAAGAACCCCAAAAGTGCCCCACTTGTGACAGGATACTTTCCAGGACTGGATCAGACTCTGAATGTGGCTCTCCAGCAGGGATACGACTTCCTCAAATCCTACCCTGACATGAGATACATCCTTCATGAAATCTTCCCCACTCCACCAAGAGTGTCTTTCCGCCGTCCACCTAACCTTCGTAACCTCTTGGTTCATCCCTATGAAATCCCCAAACCACCTTCCCTACCCTCCGGCTCCTACCCTTGTAACCACCCCCGGTGTAAAACCTGACCTATGCACCCTCCCACCACCACCTGCTCCAGTCCTGTAACCCGGAAGGTGTACACGATCAAAGGCAGAGCCACATGTGAAAGCACCCACATGATTTACCAACTGACATGCCTACACTGTGAAGCCTTCTATGTGGGAATGACCAGCAACAAACTGTCCATTCGCATGAACGGACACAGGCAGACAGTGTTAGTTGGTAATGAGGATCACCCTGTGGCTAAACATGTCTCGGGGCACGACCAGCACATCTTGGCACAGGGTTATCTGGATACTTCCCACTGACACCAACCTATAAGAACTCTGGAGATGGGAACTTGCCCTTCAATGTATTCTCTCTTCCCATTACCCACCAGGCCTCAACCTCTGTTAATTTCAAGTTGTCACCTCTCGTACATCAACTGTCAATCAACATCTTTGCCTCTGTACTTCTGCCTCGACTGACATCTCTGCCCAACCTCTTTGCATTTACATATGTCTGCCTGTGTCGGTATATGTGTGTGTGAGTGCATACCTGTCCTTTTTTTTCCCCCTAAGGTAAGTCTTTGCACTCCCGAGATTGGCATGACTCCTTACCCTCTGCCTTAAAACCCACATCCTTTCGTCTTTCCCTCTCCTTCCCTCTTTCCTGATGAAGCAACCTTGGGTTGCAAAAGCTTGAAATTTGTGTGTGTGTTTTTTATTGTGTCTATCTACCAGCGATTTCTCGTTTGGTAAGTCACTGCGCTTCTTTGTTTTTTATATATATTTTTCCCACGTGGAATGTTCCCCCACCCCCCTCCCATCTCTCTCTCTCTCTCTTTTTTTTACAAGTTGCTGAGTCTATGAGTAGTCAGCATCAAATATCCAGTGCTGAGGATGAAGATATGGAGCAAAAAGTGGATAAAATCCAAGAACATAATCCAATACGCCTTAGACAAGTATGCTACAAGCAAAGTGTTGGGTGATGGGAAAGACTCATCATGGTTTAAGAGATGTTTTAGAAAACTGTTACATAAACAAAAACAGCTTCATGTCAAAACCAAGTTGACAAACAAAAGCCAAACAAAGTGAAAATGTGCATAAGGAGAGCAACGAGAGTAGTTGACAGTGACTTTGAAAGTAAAATTTGCCCAATTTATCTGACTAAAAACCCTAAGAAGTTTTGGTATT
Organism: Schistocerca gregaria; assembly: GCF_023897955.1. Lineage (NCBI taxonomy): Eukaryota > Metazoa > Arthropoda > Insecta > Orthoptera > Acrididae > Schistocerca > Schistocerca gregaria. Next base: position 739,530,090 of record NC_064920.1, on the reverse strand, counting down.
ACATAAAAATCAATAAGCAGACCAAAATAATCTCTTCAGTCTCTCAGTGACAGTAATGACACTGAAATGGAAGATGACAGAGAAAAGACTGAAATACTGAATTTTGTATTCCAAAATTGTTTCCCCATGGAAGACTGTACAATGGCACTCAGGTGTGTTATCTCCCCACTCCTTCCTATTATTCCAGTTATTGTCTGCAATAAGTAAAGTATTTTCTGAAGATTTGAGAGGAGTAAGATTACAATAAACTTTTTAGTTTACTTAGCTTTTCTTATAGTGTTGGCTCTGGTTCATGTTTAGGGGTCTGATTCTTGAAGCTAAAATTCTCACATTTTAGGTCCTCATGGCTGAACTGATCTAAATAATGTTAAAGATTGTTGTTGCAGAATTTCATTATGCTAGTATATTTTGGCACATTTTAATATAACATAAAGTCTTTTGAATTTTCACATTAACAAAGCCAAAATTACATTGTTCGCCCAAAATACAAAAATACATCCAATCACATCAGAGACATACTTACTACTCCTTCACTCTGCAGTGATAACCATATTCCAGAGGGTTCACAGATTTTCTTTACAGGCGAATTTCTTTTAATTTTGATTATTACTCCGTAAATGAATCCAGAAATAAACATAGTAAACAGTACTAGACTGTGTAATTAATAATAGAAATTTTAAGTGTGCCAAATAATATGTCATTTCAAATGTTTCTAAGAAAAATAATTTTAACTGTACATTCAGAGCTAGTACTTATTGATTGTAACATCTGACATAAAGTAATTCCTTTTCTTAAATTTTAGGTTAAAATTCAACATATTGTGTATAAAATTATGCAAAAAATTTCAGAAAAGCAGCCATGATAAAACTGTCTTGTTCAAAATTCGAAAAATATTACTGGTATCGACAACTTCTGTTGAGGAAATGTAATACCACAGGAAGACGTCCCATTAAAATAACTCCTCACATAATATGGAAACAATGTGTTTGCAATATTTTGTGACCTACTATAAGGTTTGCCAAATGGTGTAAAAAATGATACCTAAAGATAGAATACAGATGTACAGAAGTATGTGATACATAACATATCTACTATACAAGCCAAAATCTGTACACCTATGAAGATATGACATTCAGATTTTGAGATCTGTGGAACATTCTGTCTTGAGACAAATGATACAAAGTCAAAACCATAATATTGCAGCACTAAACTACATAAATAACTGCAGAGGCAATGTAAATTACTAGAATTAAAAATTGCAAGTTTATACCTGTAAAGTCACACCATCAAAATCATCAAAAGAGAAGAAAAAAATGCAGAGCCTAAGTGTACAGTGGGTGAGCTGACTCGAAAAACTCACGATGACAGTTACAGACCAGAAAAATATATACAATCACTAGTAGGAGCATAGCACAAAATCAATCAGCCACATGAACCAGAGTATGTACAGATATGTTGACTAATGAAAGGAGAAAATATGTGGGGACCGATCCATGAATCCAAACCACACTGGATACACACCAGCAGAAATGTTTTGACACAGCAAAATGGATATGAAGTTTGAAAGGCAGGAGCCAAGGTACTCATGGAAGTGAAGCTGTGAGGACAGGTCATGAGTCATGCTTGGGTAGCTCAAACGGTAGAGCACTTGCCTGCGAAAGGCAAGGGTCCCGAGTTCGAATCTCGGTCCAGCACACAATTTTAACCTGCCAGGAAGTTTCAGAATGAATAAAGTTCATAATCATATATCAATAAGTTCAATCATATGGAAAGAATAATTAGAGGAAGCATCTAGCCTCAATCAATAGTTGCACACACTCGTTGAGTGCACACACACAGTTGCGATGACCATGAGTACCCAAAACAGATTTAAGCATGAGTTTGCATACAATTCAAGTTCCAATGAGATACAATAATGCAGTACTCGGGATAAATACAGGTAATCAGAGTCATAAATAGCTTTGAATGATGACATAATCGAGTAGGTAGAGAACCAAAATCAGTGTGTGAAATCAGGAAAGTATGCATCTTGTTATTCAGTATACACTCGATTTGTGATCACAATCATAAATGTCTTCCACACTATTTGCTAAATGTTCATTCAAACTAACCTATGTACGCAGAAGCCTAGAAAATTCATTTATAATTGATAAAATAACCATACTGAGATTTGATATAATGAAATTCATTAAAATGTATGACTACTAACCTAATAGTGCCTAATTTTATCAGATTCTGATAATTATTTGCAACATGGTTCATAGAATGTGCTCTTGAACTTTTTAAGGTTTCATATTTCTGTGTTGAACATAACAAATCATCAGTCAGAAAACATCAACCTCCACAGCATTATTTAAAGTTACATAATGTATTTGGAAGTTAATCCTCCAACTTAAAAAAATACATTTAAGTTGAATAAGTTGAATAACACTGTCCATAGCAGTGACTACTTTTCTAAACAAATACTTGGGGTGCAAAACACAGTTTTTCTCACATGAAAATACACTACTTTTTCTCAGAGCTGTAGAAACTTCAATCCTTTGAATGGTAAAGGTTTTATACACCAGCAAGAACTTCCCAGCACAAAACTCGGAGAGGTGGGGGTGGAGGAGGGGGAGGGGAGGGTTGCGCATTTTGGAAAGATCTTTGATGTGCAGCAACATGTACTCTGCATATTTTCATATTATGATATGCTGCATATTTTTGTATTACAAAAGTATAAATTCGAATGGCTCCAAACACAGCACATTAGTTTCCATAGCACTGAAACAGACTGCAATGCACTATTGTAAGCCAATCATAGCTCATGTCACATGATCTCATCAGCCAATCACAGCAGATATTCAGCGCATAGGACATGTGATGTAGTCAGCCAATAGCAACATCACTGTTAAGTAGTGTGAATGCATAAATAGGAAACGTTAATGGTTTAAATTAATGTACATAGTGTAGCTTCAAGTAAAACTAAACTTTTGCATATAATACTGGTCTTTAAGAGTAACAAGCTATGAGAAAAGTTAAGCTTTCAGTCTTGGTCTTTTCAGTGTGCGTTACACTTTAAGATACATCACACAAATATGCCAGTCAAATTTTAAAAGTGACATTAATGTCTGGTCTTCTGGGCTCGAAATTATTCTAAGTGGCCATACTGAAAGTTTTAAGTTTTAAATGAGAGTCAAATGCTCTGTGATTTAAGAAATTCATTGCACATTCTCATATGTAACATCGTTCATCTTGCGTAAAAGAAAATTTCCTTTGAAAATAACACTTTTTCAAGAACCATTCGCAATATTTTCCTGTCACCTCTTAGACATGGATTCATTTCAGCAGCTGCCAGAGAGCACCAGGAAACAGGAGCTACTGCGCGTGGGCAGCTATGATGACATAGGAAGGCTGTATGTTCATACATATACAGCATTAAGATATCTCACATGATGTCATAAAAGAAATAGGACATCAGAGGATACTCCAAGAGCATAGGAATTTTGCAAACCATACTAATATGCATAATTTGGCTTAAAGAACACATTTATATGTCTGGATTTGCAATGACATAGGACCCAATCTGATATTAAGCTTTTCAGTGCTCCTTTCAGCATACAGATTTTCTTGGAGTACCAGTACTATATTGCTTCATGTTTGATTCTTTATTATGGCATAATGCCTTCCATGCATGCCACAAAATGAAAAGGTGCACTTGAAATTCAGTGAACAGTTGAAACTAGCCAACAGTATGGAATGAAACACTTATTTCTATTCATTAATTCTAGAAAATTACTGGTTTCTTATAAATTGATTGCATCTCCAGAAATGATTAATAAAAGCCACATTTATTTAGCAAACTGACAAAAATAACTTCATTGTTGTGCAAGGTGATTAATGCTTGATGGCCAAAAATGTGGAAATAAAATCACTAAATATAAACATCCCAGTAAAAACCAGACTGTTCTGCACCTGTGCAAATCTGGCAGTTTGGGCACACGAGAAAACTTTTTCTGTGTAGCACGACTGCTTCTTGCTACTACTGCAGCCACACTTCAGGTAGCCAGAAGTGGGACAAGTCACTGCTCATATGCAACTCAACTGTGCATGCACATGAGCCTGCTGTCAACTGCTCAAAATGAACTTAATGTAAACAGTTGTGACGTCACACTCATTGGAAGCAGTTTGCTGTTATGAAGTATTCCATAGTCTTCATCCTACAGCCTTTGACATATTTTTCTGTGTGTCAATTCTAGAAAATTACTGAGTTTTCCCCAGTTTTCTCAAAGATAAAAAAAATTCTGGGTTTTTCCTGGATTTCCCAGTTGCTCCAGTACATATACACCCTGAAATAGTTTCACAAATTCTTCATATAGGTTAATTTCTTGGTTAACAATTTTAAAATTTCAGTCACAAGACTGATGTAGTTGACAGATGCTTGAGTACATTATCTCCCATAAGTCAACTGGACGAACAAGGGTGCGACCATACAGGAGTGTTTCTCATCACACACTCCAACAGACAGGTAACTTCCTGTCTAGCTTTCACATTGAATTCTGAAACTTTGTTTTGTGTACTAAGTATGCTGCTCAATACCTCCCTCACATCACATGGCATATGTTTTGCCTATCTATAATAATAATAATGATAATAATAATAAAACATACAGGGTTCACATCAGAGTGGATTAAAAAGTGTTCACATAAATTGTACATTAATAAACAGAGCTAAATGCAATGAAAAAAATGAACTAGTAAGGTAATATACACATATATACTAAAGATATCTCAAAGTAACATTTATTTTATTTTTATTTTTCATTATTTTTATTTATTTATTTATTCATCCGTGGAACAATAAATATTGTGTGGATGTCGTCAGTTTACAACACATGAGCACACATTTACATTGAAACAGGTTTCTCATATTTGGTGTAGTTTTTATAACTAGTCATACACACATTTATAATTACATAATATTTTGGTGATAATGTCATATGATGCTAATAATCTACATCTATGTTAAATATTCTTTTACAGTATAACAACTTTTACTTACTAAAAAGGATTTAAGCTTTTGTCTGAAAGTGAGGGGCTCATTTATTTCTTTAATTTCTTGTGGTAATTTGTTATACAGTTTTATCCCATTATAAAATATACTTTTTTGCGTCTTTGCCTTGTTATTTCTATCTAGATGGAGGTGGTGACAAGCTCTTGTTTCATGGTCATATATTAGGCTGTTTGTGTTGTACATGTTGAGATTTTTATAAATGAACATTATGTTCTGAAAGATATACTCACAAGAAACAGTTAGAATGCCTAGCTTTCTAAATAATTCTAGACAGTGGGCCCTGTTGTTGCTGTTTGTTATTATCCTTATGGCTCTTTTTTGTACTTTAAACACAGTTTGTATGTTACTGGCACTTGTTCCCCAAAACATGATCCCATAGCTGAGGACTGAGTGTAGATATCAGTAATATGTTATTTTAAGACAGGTATTATTGCATACCGGTGCAAGGATTCTAAGAGCATAGTATGCTGTAGATAATTTCTTTGCCAAAATGTTGACATGGTTTGTCCATTTCAGTTGGCTGTCTACATTCATCGCTAAGAATTTGGTACTTGTTACTCATTCTACTTCATTATTATTATTAACTTTTATTCTAGTGGCCCTGTGTTTCTGGTTCAAATGGAAGTTAATATAGTTAGTTTTCTTTACATTTAGGGTTACTTTATTTTTTACTGACCAGTTGTGGACATCATTGAGATCCTTGTTTGCTCTTTCTCACAGTTGTGTTGGATTTTCACCTGTTATTAGTATGTTGCTGTCATCAGCAAAAAGTATTTTTTCTCCATGTCTGATACTTTGTGGGAAGTTGTTAACGTATATAAGAAACAATATTGGGCCTAATACACTTCCCTGTGGGATGCCTATATTCACATTTTCTGGGTCAGACAGGTGTTTTATAAGGGAATTGTTTGAAACTTGTGATATCTCAACTCGTTGAACTCTGTTTTCCAAGTATGATTTGAACCACTTCTTTGTCACACCTCTTATTCCTATTTGCCCTAATTTATGAAGTAAGATTTTGTGGTCAACTGTATCAAAGGCCTTGGACAAGTCCAAAAAGATACCATTTACATTTTCACCTTTGTCCAGTGCTTCTAAAATTACTTTAGGGAACTGGGCTATAGCAGATTGTGTGCCTTTTCCGGGCCTAAAACCAAATTGGTCATTGGAAAGAAGATTATATTTATTCAGGTAATTTAGCAGTCTCTTTTTGACTAGTATTTCTGTTATTTTAGAAATGATAGACAGTATAGAGATCGGCCTGTAGTTCTCTACATTTTCCACATCTCCGTTCTTAAGGATAGGTATAACTTTTGCTTGTTTTAGGTACTACGGAAAGTATCCAGATTCGAAAGACTCATTAATTATGTCTGTTAATGGGCCCTTTATGGTGTCTATACATTCTTTAATTACGCAGACTGGGATTTCATCAAGTCCTACTGAAGTTTTATTTTTTATTTGGTGTACTACTAGTGCCACTTCCCTTTCTGTAGTTGGCAAGAGCACCATTGAGTTTGTTGGCTGGTTCTGAGTAGGTAAATCATATGTATCTGTAAATTTATGCTGTAATTTACTTTGCAATTATCAAACTAGAAGAAATTATGCAGACAAGACAGGTTGGAATGCACTGATGCAGCATCCAACAAAATGAGGTATGGACCATAGTCCACAATGTACTGACATAAGAATTCTGTGTTAAACATATATATGTCTTTGGTTCACACGTATGAAACTTTAAGATACTATTTCTGATATTTACAGTACACATGAATAAAGTGAGTCTTCACTCAGTTTCTCACAACACTCATGACTTTACCCAAAAGAGTTCATGACAATTAAATTTAATTATTCTCTGCACGGTACATAGGAATAACAATAATAATAATAATAATAATAATAATAATAATAATAATAGCATTCTAAAATAATAAATTTATTAGTAGATATTTAATGGGTTTATCCCATTTCAAAATTGTAAAAAGATCTACCCATTTGTCACATGGCACATATGTATCAAATTCTAAAGCACAAATCTATTACAAAACAGAATTAAATAGTTGTATGGACCTGCATATACAATGTATATCTTCATGTAGATTAGGGATCACTAAGCATCCATGTTCAAAGGTCTTGTCTTCTATACTAAAAGTTAAAAGTACCTAAGATTTTACCAATTTGCTTTGCTTGCCTGTAGCTCCTCTTAGATTTACACCTATAATGGGTATTTCCACAAAATTATTACTATATTTCATCTTTTCACTAAATTGTTCAGATATACCACAAATTGGGCTACCTAAATAAATCAAACAATTGCCTTCCCATTGATCAATCTTAACTTTAATATAAGCACAGCCAAAACCTCAATCACCCTCTCTGTTGTTAGACACTTCATGCAAAAGATCACTTTCAATTTCATCAAATGCTGCATCCACACTGTTTTCACAACGTTTTATCAAATTTACAGATATCATAACATTACTTTGATTACTCGTGTTGTCAGGTAAAGTTTGAACACAATGAACAGATCCCATGGCACAACTATCGTCACTTGTTACAGACGGAACACAAAACACATTACTGCCAAAATTACAATTCCTGCTTAGATCCTCTTTCACTTCAGTCCACCAACTGGGATACAAGTTCTGACTAACCACAGATAACTTATTCCAGAATGCACCTTTATCTATGTTATCACCAATCTGATCCTAAATGAAGTTCAAAAAAGTTTTCACCTTTATTCCCCAGGCCCACAGATAGCTCAACTTTATTGTTTGGACCATTACTCTGCATGAAATTAATGAAAAACTGTTTTGACTGGTCTGGTATTCCATGATCCTCACCAACAACATCACTTACCTTACCTGTATTGTCAAAATCATTTACAAATAACTCTGAAACTTCATTATTCTTAAACTCCACAAATACCTAATTCTCATCATCATCATATTTCTCCAAAATTACTTCATCAACAACATCACTAACAATACAAGTCTCATCTCCATCAAAGTCACTTACCTTGCCTACATTCATCTGCAATAAGCCACCAGTTTCAGACTTACCAGCCCCAGTTACTTCACAGCTCTTATTCACATCTACAGCAAAAATACCACCTAGTTCAGATCCAACAGTCATCACCTGATTTACACACATCACTAACACTGTTTTCCACCCAAGAGGAAAAATCATTAGTACATACTACATCAAAATTTTCACTGCTCTTTCGTTCTGGTTTGTGATTAGCACCTACGTTTTCTATAACATCTACTTTTTCATTCACTCTTTTTAACCCCTCTGACAACCAATTTTTAACTCTGAAACTTGTTTACTCAGTTGATCTATCTGTTGTACTCTGTCCATTTTGCTGTTGTTTTCAATTCTTATTTCAGTTAACTGATAATTAACTGGAATAAATTTGCTATTGTTATCTGTCTTCATTTCCTCTATTTTTCCCAAAATTAACTGCAATTCATCAGTATTTACTGTTACTTTACATTTAAAAAATGATGACCATGGCACCTGGGACCTGTGGACTGGTACATTAAGCTAATTTGTTGGAGTTGTAAATATTTGTCATGTGTTGCCTTTCTGACATGTTCTACATCCTGGAGGACCTCCTCACTACGGATCAATTGGAATGAAAGTAAATCTAATCTAATCTAATCTAATCTATAATTTCACTCGGCTCAAACATGTTCTGACTGCATCCTGCACCTTTCATTTCTACATCACTTTTGCTTTCATCCCTATTCATTTTGTTAACAAGCACAAGAGTCCACAAACAAATTAACTGCACAAATAGTTTGTGCTTATCTTTCCTTTTTGATGTCCCTGGTTTTAGTTATAAAGTCTTCTTCATTTTCATTCAATCTGGTCCATCACTACTGGTAGTACATCGTCACTGTTAGGCAAGTTTTAGTTTCTGCTCCATGTGATCAAAAATTTATCCATGCATAAATTTGAAAAATTAATGAAATAAAGCACTTTCTGCAACAGACCAAACTTCATTATTAGTCAATAAATCCTGGATGAGCCCCTACTTGTAATCTGCCCCTCCTTCCTATTATTCCAGTTATTGTCCACAATAAGCAAAGTCTTTTCTGAACATTTGAGAGGACTAAGATTACAATGAACTTGTGGCGCCGATGAGATCGACACCAGTATAGATTTTAGTATCATCTTTGGACTAAGCAAAACATTATCTGTGTGTAGTTCCGCCATCCAGTTCTGTGTAAGCCTTTCTTGTGTGAAGATGTGAATAAATGAACTTCTGATTAGAAGGTGTTGTTTGGTGTATCTCACCCGAGCATCCACCTCACTGGTGACCCCGAGTTGTAACATCTTCCGTTTTCACCTTTTTACTGTGCCCGCAACCTCTGCATCAGTTATTTTTGTGTGTATTACATCAACACAACATTCTAACAATGGCTTCGGCCCCATGCCTATGCAACAATAAGTGAGGTTAGGAGTGTGCATGACTCTGGCTATCAGACGCCTTTGTTCCCTCCACATGTGCCCTTCATCATCGATGGTGCAGCTACCTCTTACGGATCTCCATGCAGTGCGGGCTCAATGCCGATTTCTGCAAATGCTTTGTTGGATAACCTACCACCACCAGGACAATGATTTGCCACGCCGCAATCCGTGCAGTACCACACGGATTCCTGCCACATGGTACTGCTTTGTTCACAGGTCCATCTCCTCAGCAACCGAGCATGCCCGCGCCTGCTCCAGTTCAGCATCAGCACATGCCTTCCTGCTTCAATACCTTGGCATGCAACAGGAACAGTGGCTTGTTATCTGTGCCTGACCTCCATCTCCGTCCTACTGCTACGCCTCAGTGTTTTGTGCCACGATATTCACCTTATGCACACACCGTTTTGAGTGAAGAGACTATGAACAGTGAACATTCACACATTCTGCCCAATGTTCGACATCATTTTCCTCACTGTGCTTCTGTACAGATGTGGCTCTGACTCTGATCGCATGTCGAGTTTTCTGCGGACTGGCACGCATTTTCAAACTTTGAACTTTTTCTCACCTGTCACCCCCGTGCCAGCTCCAGTCAAACTTCCGCAACCACAATTGACACATTACGGTGTCTCACCTGCGTCGGCCTTCCGCTCTGCAATGGATTGCGCTCAACCACAACACGTCACCTTCAAGCTGCCACCCGACCAGCCGTCGTCGCCACATAGCCTGGAGACACTCTCCTGGAATGCTACAGCAACAACAGCTCGTTTCAGGCAGTGGCCCGATGAATTCAACTCAACCTGTTCTTTCGAATGTCCTACAATGCTTACCGACGCTACCGCCGTTCAATCCCGACAGGGCAACAACCTGGTTCAAGATTGTAGACAAAGTGATTGACCATTTCAAACTCGATGAATCAACCTGGTTTCTGTGCCTTAACACCCACCTGCATGACCAGGAGGACTTGATTGCTGACCTGGGACCTGGTTGATGCCCTGGACTCTGCTACCCAGTACACTCTAGCCAAAAAGACAATTTTACGTCGACTAGCGCCCTCAACTGAGACAGCAATACGGCAAGTGCTCCACGTCAAGCAACTAGGCAATGACAAACCTTCACGACTCTGGAGACAGCTACGGGCCCTGGTCAGCGACGATATACTCTCTGACACACCTCTCCTCGCCATCTGGTCAGATAAACTACCTCCTCACATCCGCTTTTCTCTGGCTCAGAAGTCTCCCAAACCTGTCGAGCAATGAATGTCAATTGCTGACAAACTACATGATGCTTCACTGCTCTATTTTGCCAGTCACTGCCTACCTGACAAGTCTCAGGTTCAGGCTCCTCGTCCCACGGCCGGACGCGGCTGGGGCCACACTGTACCGACTGTTCCGCTCGCTCCGAGATGCAGTAAACAAGCAACTGGGACGTCACCGTCTCTACCCTCTGTCATGCCCCCTCCTGCAACTGAACCAGAGGCGGCCACCGATCCTCAACCACTGCCTCTGGCAACGAACTTTTCACAGGAAATGCAACCACACTACCCATACTGTTACTTCCACACACGGTTTGGTGAGGCGGCACAGAACTCCAGACCACCCTGCTGCTTCCCAAATGCCAATCGCAGGTAGGTCCGGGTGCTGCTTCCTGCGCACAACATGACAGGCACCTACCAGTGTTGCATTATGTCCGGGAACAATCGGATAATTACGGAAGACTTATATTAAAGAAATTTTGTCAGGACACTATTTCCTAGTGGACACAGGCGCCGATAACACGGCAGAGACTGTTGCTCGAGCATTCGTCAAGTCATAGGTATCGCATTTTGGATGTCCAGCTATCATCACGACTGACCAGGGCAGACAATTTGAGTTGGCCCTGCTTACCGACGCTACCGCCGTTCAATCCCGACAGGGCAACAACCTGGTTCAAGATTGTAGACAAAGTGATTGACCATTTCAAACTCGATGAATCAACCTGGTTTCTGTGCCTTAACACCCACCTGCATGACCAGGAGGACTTGATTGCTGACCTGGGACCTGGTTGATGCCCTGGACTCTGCTACCCAGTACACTCTAGCCAAAAAGACAATTTTACGTCGACTAGCGCCCTCAACTGAGACAGCAATACGGCAAGTGCTCCACGTCAAGCAACTAGGCAATGACAAACCTTCACGACTCTGGAGACAGCTACGGGCCCTGGTCAGCGACGATATACTCTCTGACACACCTCTCCTCGCCATCTGGTCAGATAAACTACCTCCTCACATCCGCTTTTCTCTGGCTCAGAAGTCTCCCAAACCTGTCGAGCAATGAATGTCAATTGCTGACAAACTACATGATGCTTCACTGCTCTATTTTGCCAGTCACTGCCTACCTGACAAGTCTCAGGTTCAGGCTCCTCGTCCCACGGCCGGACGCGGCTGGGGCCACACTGTACCGACTGTTCCGCTCGCTCCGAGATGCAGTAAACAAGCAACTGGGACGTCACCGTCTCTACCCTCTGTCATGCCCCCTCCTGCAACTGAACCAGAGGCGGCCACCGATCCTCAACCACTGCCTCTGGCAACGAACTTTTCACAGGAAATGCAACCACACTACCCATACTGTTACTTCCACACACGGTTTGGTGAGGCGGCACAGAACTCCAGACCACCCTGCTGCTTCCCAAATGCCAATCGCAGGTAGGTCCGGGTGCTGCTTCCTGCGCACAACATGACAGGCACCTACCAGTGTTGCATTATGTCCGGGAACAATCGGATAATTACGGACGACTTATATTAAAGAAATTTTGTCAGGACACTATTTCCTAGTGGACACAGGCGCCGATAACACGGCAGAGACTGTTGCTCGAGCATTCGTCAAGTCATAGGTATCGCATTTTGGATGTCCAGCTATCATCACGACTGACCAGGGCAGACAATTTGAGTTGGCCCTGTTCAAAAATATTTGTAACAGTTGCGGCATCCAGCGCATCCATACCACAGCATAACACCCACAAAGTAACAGGCTAGTTGAGCGCTGGCACTGCACTTTCAAGGTGGCTCTTCAATGCCACGACTCTCTTTGGACAGAGGCCTTTCCCCTTGTGCTACTCGGCATTCATGCGATTTTTAAGGAAGACCTCAGAGGCACAATAGCCGAGTTCATATACTGCCAGAACATTGTTCTCCCTGGTGAACTTGAGAGCCCTTCCGCTTCTCTCCCTCATTCTGACTTACCTTCTTTTTTGGAATGTGAAAAAGCCACTTTGTCAACCTCTATATACCTCTGCCCGCCAGCCACTCCTGCCCTAAGGTTCACATCCCAAAATCTCTGGACAATTGCGAGTACGTCATGCTCCGAGATGACACTGTCCGTGATCCCCTACAACCCCCATATACCAGCCTGTACCGAGTTCTCCTGCGCGCTCAGCCAACACCTATGACATCCAGATAAAAAATGCAACTGTTACAGTCTCTCTCAACAGACTTAAGCCTGCTCATGTCGAGCCCACTTCTTACCCCCCTTCAGGCTACGACCACGCCACTCACTGTCGTGGCTCACTGGAGACATCGTCATTGTTGCTGCGTTCCTCCCGCAAACCGCCGGCCTACCTGACACTGCACGACCAGCAAGCACCGTACGACGCCCAGTGTGCTTCAATGACTTCCAGGTTCAGTGGCTGGACCTTCCTTCATGACATCTACCCACACAGCTCCCTGCCGATGCTGTTGAGCTGACCGCGGTCCGGCTCTTGCAGCAGACCACCCCTGCAGGCACCTTAGTCTTCCCCCCCCCCCCCACCCCCCCGGCTTCTCAGCATTTCTCAGCACAGCGGGGGTGGGGGCTCTATGTTGAGCCGATGAGATCAACACCAGTATCGACCTTAGTATCATCTTTGGACTAAGAAATACATTATCTGTGTGTAGTTCTGCCATCCAGTTCTGTGTAAGCCTTTCTTGTGTGAAGATGTGAATATATGTTGGTGTTGAGCATCCACCTCAAACTTTTTGGTTTACTTAGCTTTTCTTGTACCGTTGGCTACAGTTCTAGTTTAGGGATCTGATACTTGAAGCTGAAATTCTCACATTTTAGGTCCTCATGGTTGAATTGATCTAAATAATCTTGAAGATTGTTGTTGCAGAATTTTTTTGCATTAGTATGTTTTGTCACATTTTAGTGTATCATACATTCTTTTGAATTTTCACGTTAACAAAGCCAAAATTACATTTTTTGCCCATAACACAAAAATACGTCCGATCACATCAGAGGCATGCTTACTACTCCATCACTCTGCAGTAATAACCATATTGCAAAGGGTTTACAGTTTTTCTTGACAAATGAATTTGTATTAATTTTGATTATTATTTCATAAATGAATCCAGAAATAACATAGTAAAAAGTACTAGATTGCATAATTAATAACGGAAATTTTAAGTGCAGCAAATAATTTGTAATTTCAAATGTTTCTAAAAAAATAATTTTAACTGTACATTCAGAGCTGATACTTATCAATTGTAACACTGAAAATAAAGTAGTTCCTTTTCATAAATTTTAGCTCGAAATGTAACATATTGTGTGTAAAATTATATGAAAGTATTCAGTAAAGCAGCTGAGATAATACTGACCTGTTCAAAATTCGAAAAATATTACTGGTATTGATAACTACTGTTGAGGAAAAGTAATGTTATAAGATGTCCCATTACAGGTGGATACCATGTTCCTTTGATGTCTGGGAAGCATCTGACACTGACTTACATTGCCATTACTGTGTAAAAATAAAATGAGCTTGCTGAGTATCATACCACGTTTGCAACTGTTTATAGTATATTTGTAAATGATCTAGAAGATAATGTCAGCAGCTCCGCAAGGCTGTTAGCAGATGGTGTAGTAGTTTATGAGATGGTAGCATCATCAGAAGATTGTTATGGTTTGCAGCAAGACCTGCAGAGGATTGACGAATGGTGCAGAGATTGGAAGCTGACCCCAAATGTAAATAAGTGTAACATAATTCAGGTAAATAGGTACAAATACACCCTACACTATTGATGACAAATTACTGGAAACAGTATCTGCTATAAAGTATCTAGTAGTAACCATCTGGGGTGACCTTAAATGGAATGGCTGCTTAAATTATAGAAAAAGAAGATGCCAGAGTGAGATTCATAGGAATAACCTTAAGGAAATATATTTTATCCATGAAAGAAGTGACTTATAAAATGCTTGTCTGACAGAGTCTTGAGCACTGCTCATCAATCTGGAATCTTTATCAGGTTGGATTGATTGAAGAGATGGACAAATCCAATGAAGAACAGCATGTTTTGTGAAGAGATCATTTAGTTAGCATGAGAGTGTTACAGAGATGCTCAAAACTTCAGTAGCAGATGCTACAAGAGAGGTAATGTATATAATAGAGAGGTTTGCTATTAAAATTCTGAGAGTGTATGTTTAAGGAAGAGTTGGACAATGTGTTGCCTCCTTCCATATACACCTCGTGAAATGAGAAAATTCAAGAAATTAGAGCTAATACAAAGGTTGACTGACAGTCATTGATCTCATGTACCATGTGCGAACAGGACAGGGAAAGGGGGACCAATGCCCTCCACCACACACTGTCAGATGGTTTGCAAGGTATAAATGTACATATATATGTAGACATAGTTATTAAAGTAACTGACTCATATCTGAGAAGAACAGGGTTCTTCAAATTCCCTTCCAGTTGTCAAGATTTACATTTTCCATGTTATCCCTATATCAATTAAAATGAATGTTGTGCATGTTCCTTTGAAAAGGACATTTTCCTTCCACACACTTGTCTCATCCAAGGTTTCAGTATGACTCTTAAGAACCTCACTACTCTTGGGGCATTAAACCCAAATCTACATTGCCTGAATTTACACAAGTGTCCCCAATATTTACATTCATCAAAGTCTGGTGATTTAAAAAAGTTTTGTGTGTAGGCTGTGACATAGGGCTATCACTGTCTGCCAAGCAGTGGTCAAATTTACACAGTCTGCTGCAACCATCTTCCTTCTACAACTAGACAAATAATGTCACCTTGCAAGAACATTCAGAACTCAAAGAATTTCAGACCATAAATTAATAAAGGCCTTAAAATGGAAAGGACAAAAAATGAAACAAACAATTCTTTAATAAATATGTTTATTTCAGGAGAAGATTAACCATTTATATAGACTTCGGATGTAGTGACAGACACTATACTATATCATATTATGGTAGCTGACTGGATTGAGGCTTGATACTCGTGTGTGTGTGTGTGTGTGTGTGTGTGTGTGTGTGTGTGTGTGTGTGGAGAGAGAGAGAGAGAGAGAGAGAGAGGAGGGGGGGGGGGGGTGGAGGGGGATAGCTACAGGGGAAACTGCTGTCCAGAGCCTCAGACAAAGAAAACTACAAACACTTAGACATGCTAGAGACCATCATGAAAGCAACCAGGCAGTCTGTTAGAGGCTTCAAGTTCCCACTGCTGTATTCTCGACAAATTTGTTCCCCTCTTACCAGTGAAATTTTCATGGCACCAAAAAAGGCGCCCTCACTTTACAGTTTACTGAGCTGTTATCCCATAATCAGGCTCTTTAGTTTGTTCAATGAACATATTTCAACTACATCCTTGATGGTGGATAGACTATAATGTGGCAGCTCGAGACTATCTTGGTTGCTTTGTTGTTTATATAATGTCATGTATCTAGAAATTGGACAGCAACAGTAGTTTTTTTCTGATATGTTCATTGCCTCCATCTTTTCACTATGTGCCACGCCTAGCTGATGTACTATTTGCAACACTAGCACAACGTCTAATTGGACTTATGATTGTGGAGATATCTGAAAAATTCCTCTTGATTTGAAGGATAGTAGACAATGAAATATTACACCGGATATGCTGTGAACAACAGTTTACCATGCTGTGTTATGGATGCAACATGGTGCTGAGTTGGGAGATCATAATGATATAAACAGGCCACAACCACCATTATCATGTGTTTGATAATTCCTCTTCTTTTCCTACATCCACACCACATTTTGACCATAATGATATAACCAGGTCACAACCACCATTATCATGTGTTTGATAATTCCTCTCCTTTTCCTACATCCACACCACATTCTAACTGCTTAGAGTATCATATTTTTGCCTAGTGACAGAAAGTGCAACTAACATTTTTCCAGCACAATCCACAAGTGCACTGATTAATGAACAAATGTATGATGTTTTGGTGTTCTGCAATGTATGTAGTCTGCACTACAATGCTCAGAACCACCTAGTACATAAATGGTCTGATGGACAGGACAAGCAGCAGTCTGTGGCTGTTTGCCGATGATGCTGTGGTGTTCAGGAAGGTGTCATCATTAAGTGACTTTTGGAAATACAGGATGACAGACAAATTTTCTGGTTGGTTTGATGAATAGTACTAGCTCTAAATGTAGAAAAATGTCAGTTAATGCAGCTGAGAAGAAGAAACAATCCTATAATGTTAAAATACAGCATTAGCAAAGTCACACTGATTAAATGCCACAGCATAATGCTGCAAAGTGATATGAAATGGAACGAGCAAGTAAGGATTGTAGTAAGATAGACAAATGGTCAACTTCAGTTTAGAGGGAGAATTTTATGAATGTATGGTTCATCTGTAAAGGAGACAGCATATGTAATACTAGTGTGACATATTCTTGAATACTGCTTGAGTGACTGGGATCCCCACAAGGTCAGATTAAAGGAAGACATCGGAAGAATTCAGACATTGACTGCTATATTTGCCAATGGTAGTTTCAATCAATGTGCAAGTACTACAGAGATGCTATGGCAACTCAAATGGGAATCCCTAGATGGAAGGCTTTTTTTTTTTTTTTGAGAAATGCTATGGAGAAAATTTAGAGAACCAACATTTGAAGCTGACTTTCAGAATGATCCTATTGCTACCAAGATACATTTCGTGTAAGGACCATGAAGAGAAATGAGGTCTCCTACTGAGGCATATAGACAGTAATTTTTCCCCCACTCTATTTGTGAGTGGAACAGAAAATAAAATGACTACTAGCAGTGCAAGGTACCCTCAAGTTCACACTGTATGGTGGCTTGCGGAGTAAGTCCCACCCTAACTTCGAGGGACAGGAAAAAATTGTTTCTTTTTAAGCTTTAATTTGTTTTATTTTAAAAAATTATTCTAACATAATGGTGTGTTCAAAATTATATATAATATCAATTGGTTCGAAGAAATGTGTCATAATATTCACATGCTGTTGTACAGGTTGATAAATCATCAAAACCTAACTGATTCAGTGGTGTGTAGCTGACCGGCCAGCAGGCATTCCAGCTGGCCAGGGAACATTACCCCCACCAACCGTGACTCTAGGCCTACCTACAATAAAAGGGGGGATAAATGCAAAGTACCATGTTTAAGAATGCTCCCTTACCTCTCTACTCATCATCACCTCTAATGGGAGAATAATTCTTGTCATCATCATCTCCCCACAGAGTGTAGTCCTCTGTTCAATCCAGTGAATTAGTGATACCACATTGTTTGAAGGATATTTCCACCAGTGGTTGGAGAGTGGAGTCCCATGCACTTTTCACCCACTCACAAATCTGGATCAAATCTGGCCATTTGATTTTTCCACTGAGTGTGAACTTGTGGTTTCTTTCAGCCGTCCATTGCATATACCACTGTTAATGTGCAGCTTTGAATGGGTGATTTATACATATGTATGGTGGTTGTAGGATGTATGTTAGGCCTATAGGGACAATGACCAACTCAGTTTTCCGTTTTTGTAATTTGTCCTGCACTTTTGCGGGAGCTGTCCAGGACCAACATGTTATATAAATTCAGTAACGCGCCAGGACAACGTTGACAAACATGCGTCATCCAACCAATCACAATGTCATTGTCCATCAACCCCTTCAGATTTGCTCTCACTAATATACCTTTCAGATATTTACACAATAGTTTTCCTTTTAAATATCACGTAAGGTGATAGCTTTCGTCCATCTCCAGTTACACACAACATCACTGCACACCTTTGCTTCTCACTGCTGCCAGTTCGTATCACGATGCTGGATTCTCCTTTCCTGTTCATGGTGTTGTTGAGCGGCCTCTCAATATAGACTGGCATCCAGTCCAAGATAATATATAGGACTGTTCATGTTGCAGATTCATCACATAATGATGAAAATGCACTATTTTTTCCTCATAATCACCTGGAAGCTGTTGAGTGATGGTAGTTTTCCTTTGGAATCCTAATCCATTATGGTTGAAAAATCTTGATAGCCAGCCCTGGCTAGCTTTGAAACTGGTAATGCCTAGTTCTTTGGATAAAGCCAATGGTTTAAGTTGGCAAAGTATACTCATCACCGTGCACCTGTATTGTCGCTTCTCATCTACATAAACACAGCGCCTTTTTTCGAGATTTGGATTCTTTGTTTTTCGGCCATGAAATGCCCGTCGATTACTGTTAGTTTCTTGAAGCCGCAATTTTTCTTCTTCTTCTTCTTCTTTTCTCCTACCCCCCCCCCCCCCTGTCGCTCCCCCCTACTATCAGTCATGAGTACAACCCTCACTCACATCATACTTTCTTCCCACTGCATGGTTTCCAATGTTCTAGGCTTCTTCAATAATTTTCAGTTTTTCTTTAGCAGTGTACAAGAGATAATGATGACTTCTTGCCATAATTAACAAGTTTGAGGACACTGTTAATACTTCCCCTCTAACACGCTGCTGACACATCACAGACTGAGGCCAGAACAATGCAATAGTATAAAGGGATCCATTGTTGGAGGCAGAGCAGTACCAATCTTGTTTTGAATAATCTGCTCATCCCAGTTTTTCATCCTTGAATGCGGGAATAAACATACATGGATTACTCAAGTATATGCAATATATAGATGCAGATGTAGATGAAACCACATTGAAGCAGTCTTTTTACAGTTTTTGTGGACAATCTTGTTCTCATTCTGTACCAATATAATTCATGAATACACTGGATAATCTCAGTCAAATCTGTCAAGCTGTTTATTATGTAGTTAGTCCACCTACAAAGAAAAAGATTTCAAGTTGCTGGGGTGAAGAACTGCAAGCAACAAGTTTTATTAAACATCAAAACGATATCAGAATAACTATTATACACCCACCAACCAGGATCACTTATACCCTCAAAGTTAAGTAAATGTGGGAGTTTAAGCATATCATGCTCTTACTGAAAACTGGGTACATTGGACAAATGGCAGGGAATTTTAAAATGTGTTATGACTAACACACAGAATTAGGAAGAAAAAAATATGGGAAATAAATCCATCTTTGCATCTCACCTCATACAAAATCACATGGTGTGCAGTATCAAAAACAACCTTGTAATTTTTCATACAATGGAGAACAGATTTTTATGGACACATAAAAAGAAATAGAAATTTATGACCATCTGAAAAAAATCCAAGCAAAAGACACTGAACCAGCAGTCCACACCAAGAAAAACAAGTTTCTGGGTCATATGCTGCCCATTTCTAAGCAACATCCTTTAAAGACACTGCAATTTTGTACCTCCATCTAGATGATAGCAAACATGTTCATGGTGTGTCCAAGACATGCAGAGCTATCTGCAGTTCCCTGTGCTATAGCTTTTGCCTGCACACAGTAGAGTATGTGTAGCTTTACACTTGAAATGAAATATTTTAGACTGGTATTAACTCTAAGAAATTACCTTTTGCCTTTGATTGGCTGAAATTATGAAGTTGGAACATGTCAGCATATCATTCCTTTTAAAGCATTGAATTGCCCGATCATTACAATCATGACATTCCCATTTTTCCTACACTATTATTGGCTATATCACTCTTAAATCCACCCCACTTTTAATTTATTAATCATTTGTTGTTGGTTCACCACAACACAATATAAGATATGCTCAAATTCTTACAATGAAAGTTGCAGGAAACTCACAATTCCAAGAAATAAGATGCACTGTAAGGAATTTCAGTACAAAAAATATGGGCTATATTTGTTTTCTCCTTAAGGGTAAAACTGGAATTATGTATACAACTGTAATGATACCAACGAAAAATATGATACAGTTATGGTCACATTTAACCATTTTTACAAAACAACTTTTCCCAAAAAGGAACAACCTTTAACTGTGTACAAAGAAACAAACAAGTGAATCACAAAATGGGTAAGGATATCATGTCAAACTAAGAGGAGTTTGTATGAGTACTTTGAGCAAAATACTAGTCCTGATTTTACTACCTATTTCAAAAAGACACAAACAAATACTAACACAATTTATGTTAAAAAAGTGTAATTTCAATAATAAAACTAAAGCAACCTGCAAATTATAAGAAGAGAAACGGATGCATGATCAGTTCAACACAAAACTGTAGAGTTTATTATAAATAACGGTAAACTTACAGACTACAGATAAGTGGCTAATTCTTCCAACCATTATTTCTCAAAAATAGCTCAGCAGTTGATAAATACACATAATGACAAACAGCCAGACAGTAAGAGAGTACAGTCGTATCAAAAACTGCATGCACATACATTGGTGATAGTTCCTAGTCTCACAATGAATTGATGGAGAGAGGAGATCAACATACAACTGAATGCATGGAGAAATTACTTTATTAACATTAGCACCATACAAGAATTGGAGTAACACAAGCCTTGGCAGTTGTAACCAATTGAGATGAAGATCATCTCACAAAGTATACCACAGCAATTCTTGTTACAATTTCTCTTTATGTGTTTGATGTTGGTGGTTGCCACAAAGCTTCCTTCCCCTAGCAGCCCAGAGCATGGGGGAGGGAATGAAGGAGCATCAATGAGGCAACATGTCAGTTGGTCAGCATCAGGTGATGTGTGGCAAGGTTGCATGACAAGCCACATCATGGCCTGCTCAAAAGGGAGTGCAGTTGGACCATTTCTCCAACACAGGAAGAGTGTGGAGCTGTGTAGGTCCAAAATGACATAGTCTTCAAGCCACACCAAGGGTGGAGTGAATGACCAGCACAAGAGATGGGACTGATTGGTGTGTGCAACAAGGGACATGCAGATGAAACAGTGGCTGTGGCTGCAATTGGGACAGTGATTCCATTTTCCTGCACATTGGGAGGAAGGGTGAAGGCGTCCAGGAGTGTGACATGATGCGTAGAATCAGTGAGTGTGCGGGGGATGCATGGAGCATGAAGATAGAGCCATTGCTTAGCTGTAAGGTGAGGCCCTTGACCGAGAAAGTGGAAGAATTAAGATTAAAAAGTGCGATTCACAGGGGAGAAAGTGATGTGGGAAGCTCCAGACAAACGCTGGTGGTATGCGTGCCAGAGAGGAGGAATGTCACATGCAGTACCCGGAGCACATCGATAATATGCACTGCCAATGCTGGGGAAGTCAGACAGTGGTGTGAGGGCAAAACTTTTTAGCTGGATAAGAAGCCAAATTATCAGTGGGAGGGAGGTCATTATCAAGCATCCAAGTTGGTTTGAGCCTGTTGAAGAAGACAGTTTGTGGCTTATGCCATAAAAGGATATTGTAAGTGTGAGCAGATCAACTAAGCACTTTGTGGATGCCAGAAGAAGACTGTTGGAGAGCAGACTAGACAGTGTCGTGATGGAGCATCATGTAGTCACAGTGCTTTCAGCAAAGACATGTGGGGCAGTGTGGGCAGGTGGAGGTGGAGCACGAATATGAGCAATGGTGAGCATGGACACACTCGACCAAAGTTGAGAGCTAAGAAGGTGGAGGCTGTTCAGAATCTTTAACGAATTCAGCATGCAAGAACAGAGATTTGCTGTGAATTATGTCACCCAGTGGTGCCTGCAAGTTCTCCTCAAATGTCATATGTATCCCAAGCAGTACCCAGGGGAGGGCCTTGGAAAAAAAAGGTGGAATGACACTTTAGCATTGCTTGAAGGGTATGGTGCCAGCACTCAAATAACTTGCTACTTTGGAGGTGATGAAGACTTTCGCATAATATGCACAGCTTTCTGGAAAGGATGGATGTGAACTGTACACTTCTGATTCGTAGTAATCAAAGAGCTACATATGAAGTGGGCAATCCAAGATGTGATAATTGCATGAGCGACAATATCTGCTGTCATGTCTGGGAGAGGTACAGTCACAACACACCTGCTGATTTGGGCAGTAATAGACAGTATGTATTTGCAATCATCTGAGAGGGTAAGAGGACCAATGAAGTCCAGATGATCATGTCAAACTGTCCCTTGGGGATGTCAAATTGACTCAATGGAGGGTGAGTGTGGCATACAACTTACTACATTGACTGGGAGGTATGTCTATGTCCAGCCCAAATGAAACATTCGGTGACAAGGCAAGTAGTGGCCTTAAAGCTGGGATGAGTGAGGTCGTGAATCGCTGAGAAGACTTTGTGGTGCAGACAGGTAGGAACAAGGAGATGGAAGGTACCTAGGGAGGTGTCTCACACCATAGTGTGCAAAGAGCCAGGTAGGCTGTATGACTCAACAGTTAATGCAGTAGTATCATCTTGTTTAAATGGCACGTATCTGGATTATCTTGTTGCAGGCATGCCCATATGTCCAAGTCTAAAAGTGATGACATGGTGTGGATGCAGACCATGTAGTTGGTGATGATATTATCAACTCCTTTGATATAATGGACATCAGTAGTGTACTGGAAAATAAAGTCCATGTGTTGGAAGTGCCAAGGTGGCAAGTTGATAGCAGGATAACGGATGGCATTCGTGAGCTGTTTGTGATCTATATTGATAGTTGCAGACCAACCTGCTAGTCTTTACAAAAGTGAATAATTGCCTCATATGCCAGAAACAATTTGCTGTAAAATGTGGACCACTTACGTTGTGAGGCAGAGTTCTTGGAGAAGAAATGAAGGGGCTGCATCGAGTCACCAACATGCTATTGTAGGATGCCACCAATTGAAGACTCACTTATGTTGGTAGTGGTAGAAATGTGCACATCAGCAACAGCACTGGCCAGTGCAGTTTTAAGCACATTGAAAATGTGCCGCATTTTGTCAGAGGATAGTATTTTGCAGGCGCTGGAAGTGTTCTTGCCTGCCAAGGCATCTGTCAGAAGTGCTTCTTGGAATGTAGTGTGAAGGAATATGATGCCAGAAAAAATTAGTCATTCTTAGAAAGCAATGGAGGTGCGAATCATCTCAGAAAATGGCAAATCACGGATGAACACATTGCTGTCAGACATAAGGCAAATACCATCAGCAGAGACAGTATGGCCCAGGAAAGTAACACTGGTAACAAATAACTGACATATTTTGTGGTTTATTTCTATTTCATTCTTAGTGAGTGCTTTGAGAAAGCAAGATAAATGGAGCTCATGCTCTTTGGCAAAAGGGGACTGGGTGAGAACATCATCAAGTTTGCACAACAGAAAATGAATGGGAACCGAATAGAGTCAGTAACTTGTTGCCACATCTGCGTGGATTTTTGAGACTGTATGGCATGTAGCAGTACTCAATAAAGCTGAAAGGCATGATAATGGCTGTTTCAAGTATAATGTCACTGTGCATGGAGATTTAGTGATAAGCCTTTTGACAGTCAATAACACTGAAAATTTATGCACCAAGCAGTTGTTGCACCAAATCCTGGATGAGCAATATCAGATAATTGTCAAGGATTGTGTGAGCATTGAGTTTTAAGATAGTCACCGCACAATGGAAAGGGCTGTCTTTTTCAGGAATAAGGTGTATAGGGGACAACCAGTTACCATATGAAGAGTGTTCAATTCAGGAACCTAACAGTTTCTGGGTAGCAGCTTTAGTGTGGCAGAGTTTTGTGGCAGTGAGGCAGCTAGTCTTATCTGCACAGGAGGGGTGGGAGGCTAGTAACTAGTCTGTGGCAGGTGCCATTCGTAATAGTGCCTATAATGGAGGAAGGTATACTTGGAACAACACTGGTAAATGGAGTTGGGACACATGATACGTTGTCAGTTGGATTGTCAAAGACCTCTGGAGTTTGCAGTGAGGGTGAAGACAGTGGTGGGTCAGGAGTAGGGGAAGCATCAGAGACATCGCATTGCAGCAACACGGCGAAGTCAGAGACTGTGCAGAGAGCATGTGACAGTTTGACTAAAGCATCAGTGACCAGCTGATGCAACCCGTTCTTGTTAGAGTGGAGGCTGGTGATTCTCAACATATAGTCATAAGCTGAGCCAGCAGGTTGATGAGATCTGCCATTACACACGAATGCTTGGTGGTAGCATGGACAAGCACATCACAATGAGCTGAGGAGGATGTGAATGAGGGGGGAAAGGGACCTAGAAGGCAGGAGCCTGATGCATGATGAAGCAGTATGCTTGTTGGAGGTTCAGAGAGAGACCAAAATGTTTGAGAAAATCAATCCCGAGAACAGGGAACTTGACGTCAATGACCTGGAAGGACCAAGAGAAGAGTAGGTCTGGCAAAAGCCAGAGGTGAAGAGCAGCTAATCTGTGGACAGATACATCAGAATCTTTGACTGCACAGAGAAACAGTCGGGCAGGAAGAAGGTGTAAAGGAGCACACAATGGTGTGATGATGCTTCATCAGTACGGGTGTCAATGAGGAAACAGTATCCTGGTAGTGTCAAATACATAGAGCCTGCCTATGGGCCGAGGTCAGGTAATTGAATAGAGGAAAGGCACCCAGCAGCATTGTCTTAAGATGTGGCACCTAGACAGACTCGCAACCGGAGCTCAGGTACGTGCACGGGTGACAGCAAGACCATGCAGTTTTGCCAAAAATAACAATAGCTATGTGGGATATGGCATCTGCTGTACATTACCTGGGCTGCTTGGTGCACCGCATTGTTGCTCAACTAGAGGAGAAGAGTGGGAAGTGGTTGGTGGAAGAAAAAGTAGTGCCAGAGGTTGGCCACAAGGTAGCATGGGAGGTAGCTACTGGAACTTTGCGTTGTGCGTGTGACCTCTACCTACTGGGTGAGGAAGCACCTGTACTGGAGCAGAAGGAGTGTTACCAAGCTTTAAAACGATGTCAGAGCTCCCGAAGGAAAGCAGTTGGCAATGTCAAATAATACTGTAGGCCCTGTCAGTGAGCCAGAGTTTTTCTTCCAAAACAGCAGAGTTGTGAGCCAGGAGATGTAGTTGTAGATCAGGCTGTAATTTAACCAGCTTTAGCAGGAGGGCACAGTAGGGGCTCAGTAATGCAGGCCCAAGGTGTTGCATATTTTTCTAATGATGGTGGACTCAGCAGCAGGTCTCTAATGAGGTCTGGCTTGTCATGTAATTGTCTAACCAAGCATACAAAGTATGCATTGTTACTCAGAATTCCATGAATGTCCACCAGGTTATCAACCAAGACGAACCACATTTTGGGGTTCTGTTTCTGTAAGCAATGTAGCTTAGGAAAACATCCAATAAGCACCTCTTGCAGTCCAACTGGACGAAGCAAGAGGTCATGGCAACACAGACACAGCAAGTAGTGCATCAATGCAGATTTGCAAAGAGGGCATAGGAATACACTGTCCACTCAAGGCACACAGTGAGTTGGTGCAGGTAAGCATTTGGTTGACCCAGATGCTGCAGTGGTGGTCACTAATGAGCGAACCATAATGTTGTTGATACAAAAATCACATGAAAGTACACGTCCATCTGTAGTGGAAGGTGGGAGAAAGACCATATTACATATGTACATCTGGTGCAGTGGCACTGGGGAAGGCAAAGACATTTCTTATTTGATCTGGTGTGGAATGAAGTTGGGGTATTATAACACGTTGTGAAGGTGCACACATTGCCCTGTGTGTGGTTCCTGCCAAATTTGCTGCAACCTAGAGAGGTTAGGGTTCACGTTTGTGGTCAGATGCAGGCCGGTAGGCACGCATGAGTACATAATTTAGATACCCTGAACAGTGGGAGTGTCACTATTAAAAAAACACTGTGCACCAACAGCAGATCCCATATCAAAAAACTGCTGCCTGTCAGTTGTGTAGGTATGGACACAAAGATGTAAATGTGTCATGCAAAAACATGGTCAAACGAAAGACATCAGGGTTCACCCAGTGTGGCAATTCCTAGTTCCATAACGAATTTATGGAGAGAGGTGATCAGCAGCATATAACTGAATGCATGGTGAAAGCACTTTAGTAATGTTAGCACCATACAATAATTGGTGTAGCACAAGACATGGCAGTTGTAACCCAACTGAGTTAAAGATTATCACAAAGTACAACAACAGTAGTCCTTGTTACAACCAATCTTTACATGTTCAGTGTTGGTGGTTGCCACACATTATTCACGTACCTAATGACACCTGAGGAATTGTCAAAAATCATTAAAGGATTGCCTAACAAATATTCTGCGGGTGCTGATGAAATACCAGATGCAACATTTATTGTGGAACCACTAGCAGACATAGTAAATTCATCATCTGAGAGTAGTGTATTTCCAGATACTCTTAAAACTGCAAAGGTAACACATTGCATAAGATTGGTGGAAATAGTGAAAATTCTGATTATATGCCAACATCAGATTTTTCAGGGTTCAGCAAAATTATGCAGAAAATATTCCTTAGAAGATTGACAGGCTTCTTAAATAAAGAAAGGCTGATAAATAGCTCGCAAGATGGGTCCAGAGCCAGAAAGTCGACACAGTCAGCAATTTTTGCCTTTTTAAAAGTAATATTTAAAGCATTGTATGATAAGCAACATGTATCTGGAATATCTCTTGATCTTAGTAAAGCCTTTGATGTTACTAATTATGATATTCTCTTGAATAAGTTAACTAATTATGGAATTAGAGGCTAGTCTGAAAGGTGGAAAAGTGGATCCAATCATACGTCAATAATCAACCACAAATTACAGAAATAAAACACAAAAAATTCTAGTTTTTGCAGTAATGAGCAAAAGATCAAGTATGGAGTCCCAAAATGGTCAGCTCTGGGATCTGTCCTATTTCTGCTGCATGTAAATGACTTGGCTGATCAAATACATGATGAAACCACAATACCCTTTACAGATGACACTAATATTCTAATTACATCAAATTTGAGGAAAATCTGTAGGAAATTGCAACATCGGCTATGCATAGCTTAGAATAGTAGTTCAGAATCAATAGGCTCATCTTAAATTCTGAAATAACTGTAACAGTTAATTCTCACATCACTCAGAACTTCTATCGTGCAAACCGTCTTTTCACCATAGAAGAAAAAATTTCTTAAATGTTAGTCACACAAAATATTTAGGCATCCATATTCAGGAGGATTTCAAGTGAGAGATGCACATTAACATATGCTCTTAAGATCTTCACTCAAAATACAAGCTGCTTATCATGATGACAATGTATCAAGGTAGTATACAGTCACTACTGATGTATAGAATAATTTTTAGGCAAATTCTGTAATTAAAAAGAAAAAAATTAAAACACAGAAAAAGATTATCAGGATTATTATGAAGCCTAAATGCCAGGATTCTTGTACACACATTTCAAAGGTTTGAAAATACTGCCTCTGCCTTGATCATATGTATATGAAATATTAATGCTTTCAAAAGAGAGCATCTTAAAAAAAAATAAAGAAATACTAGTCAGACATAACTATAATATACACACATGTGAAACTAGACAGAATCTAAACCTATACATAAACACAGCAAGTACAAACTTATGCAAAAGAGAAATGTACCTTACTGGAGTTACGTTATATAGCCACATCCCTTCTTAGCTAAAATGCTTACCAACATTAAATACATTTAAGATAAAGCTGAAATAGTTCTTGCTTGACCACTGCTTCTAATCTGTCTACAGATTTATGGAACATCATGGTATGTAAACCTCATTTACTAAATATTGTTAATTATTTATTATGTTACTTCACACTATTGAATCGCAGCAGCGTTGTGCTATCATTGGGTCCTCTAATTGACTGATATCCCAGTAGGAGGTGTGAGTGCCACACTGATTTGCTAAGTTTATCACCGTTTGCAAGTGAGGAAAAGGTGGGGCCCCTACTGCAATTGGTGAGTTGTTGTTGGTATGAGGCGGCAGTAGGTATGGACTAAGGGTCCAGTCCGTTGACAAGGTGGCTGTTGGGGCCTCTTGGTATATTCAGAATCATATGCACAGTAGCATCCATTGTGACTGATTTCTGGGTTTTGGTGAGAGAATTTTCCTTCTGGAATGTTCTAGCCATGCTCAGTTTGGATGTTGGTTTCCAGAATAGTGGACTAAGGGTCCAGTCTGTTGACATGGTGGCTGTTGGGGCCTCTTTGTGTACTCCGAGCCTTATGAACAATAGCATCCATTGTGACTGATTTCTGGGTTTTGGTAAGAGAGTTTGCCTTCCAGAATGTTCTTGCCATGTTCGGTTTGGATGTTGGTGGCCGGAATAATGCTTTAAATAATTCCATATGGAATATTAAAAATGTTATAGTGTATAATGTGTTTATTCCCTCACTGACCTTCATCTGTGGGGTTTGAAAGATGAGGTTTACTTGCAATTACTGTTTGAAGCCATGAGTGTAACTTTGCTGATTTGCTTGGTAATTTCTATTTACGTGTGTATAAGAAGTGTTGTACAGGCAGCTGGCATGTTAGAATCTCTGAGTTAGTCTCTGGTTACATGACTGTTTACTTACATGGGTCACTGAGTGAAGGGATGAATTTGTCTTTGAAATGTTCTGCTTCAATTCTACTCACTTGTTGTTCCTTCGCTCTAAGTCATTCCTTACATCTTATAAGTTTTGAATAGTAAAGGAATCAGGTTTTGATGTTTTAAACTAAAGTTCTTTTAAATTTGTTTCAGATGGGTTTAAATGTTGAGGGTCTGCAATCTCAGTCATATCTGTAAATTTTGAGCCTAAAGTTGATGCCAGGCAAGTGAGCTTGTTTCTGTTATTCTGTAGTTTCAAAAGAGCATTCAGTGCCTGTTGGTAAACCTGCTATTGGTAATCACAAGTGTCTTACCCTTTATATTAGTACTTTTAGACCAGCAATTGAAATTTCTGCTTATAATGAAAAGGTTTAAGCCTTACTCACTTAACTTAGAGTTAAGTAATTGCTTAGAAAATGTTAAGTTACTTTAAGGGCTTTATTAAGTCTTGAAAGAGCTGAAGACCTTACTGCCAGAGATCTTGACTTTTGTTTCAAAATATGTGTGCTATTTGTTGATGGCCTCGACTTCTGAGCCATGACACTGTAATTGATGCAGCACTTACCCGTATGTACATACATACTCCTGTATGTCAGCCTATGCCCTTGCCCAGACGATGTCTCTGATGGCTGTTAGCTCATGCTGGAATTTTGGTTCCAGCTGCAGCTGCTAAGCAATTTAAGCTTTCAGGATATTCTATTGGATGAGTGGTTTTAAGTAACTGCCTTTTTGAGCTTGCCCTGTATTATGATTTAACATAATGAACCTAAGAATCTATTTTCTGTACTTGAGTTTAGGAACATTTACTGTACTCTAGTTTTTGAATGTTTAAACTCAATCTGTAGTTCACTGTTTTTGATAGCCAGCTTGGTCTAACTTGCTTGCACACTTCTTGTAAATCACTGGATGATTGCCAGGCTTAAAGCTGTAAATTTGCCCTATTTCCCAATGAACTGATTCTTGTTCTTGGTTGTTGCATAATTTAGATTAGGAACCTTTACTTAATATCACTGTTATACTTGTGTGGGTTTTATTTAAGTGCTTTATGGCTGATTAAAACTTTTGGTTACTTTAACTTGTTGTCTACTGAGTTTTAAGAGCGGCCCTTGCAGGGGTAAGAGTGGCTTCAGTCTACTTATTGTGATGAATAGTAGTCATTTCAGTTATTGTTTCTCCATTTTAAATTTGCTTGTATAAGTGAAGCTTGTTATTTAAATTGGTAGTTCTCTTGTCAAGGACTACTTATGTAAGAGAAATGTCCTGTCCATTATTATATATCAAGTTCTAGATAAGATTGTGGTTCTAATTATCATTCCAATTGTTGGCATAATTTGAAATAAATTTGTAATCTCTTGAAGAAAAATGATGTACTCAGCCTGGATTTGCCCTTCCATTTTGTCATATTTAACTAGCATGGAGATAAGAAAAGTAGTTTATGACAGCTATTTTGAAGCTGTTATAAGGTATGGCATTATATTTTGGAGTAATACAAGAAAAATCATTAGAATATTAAAATTACAAAACTCAACTGTTAGAAATATATGTAACACAAGACCAAAAGAATCTTGTCGCCCACTATTAAGAAATATAAAAATATTAAGTGCCTCCTTTTTGTAAATCTATGAACTGATTATTTTTGTATACAGTAATCCTATGTTATTCACAGAGAAAAATTTTAAGCATCAATACAGCTCTAGGAATAAGACAAACTTCACAGGTTAAAGCTGTATACACAAAACCCAGAATATATGGGCATGAAAATCTACAACATGCTAAAAAAGAAACAAATAAACAGCATGGAGTTAGGGCAACTGAAACCAAAGCTACACAAGTTATTAGTGGAGAAATGTTATTACTCTGCAGAAGAATTTATGAATGATGATGTGGCAGTCTGAGCAAGGAAGCATCACCTGTAAATTAAGCATAGCAGTTTTGTTGCAAATAAATGATTGTAAAAATATGTTCTCTACGTAAACGCTATTGTTATATATTACTTTGTAATACATGTAAACTGGACTGTTGATATGTTGTTTTTGTAATACTGTATACACAAATTGTAATTGTAATGTAAATGTCCCCCCATGAACCATGGACCTTGCTGTTGGTGGGGAGGCTTACGTCTCTCAGCGATACAGATAGCTGTACTGTAGGTGCAACCACAGTGGAAAGGTATCTGTTGAGAGGACAGACAAACATGTGGTTCCTGAAGAGGGGCAGCACCTTCTCAGTAGTTGCAGGGGCAGCAGTCTGGATGATTGACTAATCTGGCCTTGTAACACTAACAAAAACGTTCTTGCTATGGTGGTACTGCGAACGGCTGAAGGCAAGGGCAAACTACAGCCGTAATTTTTCTCGAGGGCATGCAGCTTTACTGTATGGTTAAATGATGATGGCATCCTCTTGGGTAAAATATTTTGGAGGTAAAGTAGTCCCCCATTCGGAACTCCAGACGGAGACTATTCAGGCTGTCATTATCAGGAGAAAAAACTGGCATTCTACGGATCAGAGCATGGAATGTCAGATCCCTTAATTGTGCAGGTAGGTTAGAAAATTTAAAAAGGGAAATGGATAGGTTAGAGGTAGATATAGTGGGAATCAGTGAAGTTCGGTGGCAGGAGGCACAAGACTTCTGGTCAGGTGAATACGAGGTTATAAATACAAAATCAAATAGGGTAGTGCAGGAGTAGGTTTAATAATGAATTAAAAAACATAGGAATGCTGGTAAGCTACTACAAACAGCATAGTGAATACATTATTGTGGCCAAGTTACATATGAAGTCCATGGCTACCACACTAGAACTAGTTGATATGCCAATTAGCTCCACAAATGATGAAAAGATTGATGAAATGTATGATGAGATAAAAGAAATTACTCAGATAGTGAAGGGTGACAAAAATTTAATAGTCATGAGTGACTGGAATCTGATGGTAGGAAAATGAGGAGAAGGAGACGTAGTAGGTGAATATATAAGGGGGGTACGGAATGAAAGAGGAAGCCGTCTGATACAATTTTGCACAGAGCATAACTTAACCATAGCTAACACTTGGTTCAAGAATCATAAAAGAAGGTCGTATACATGGAAGAAGCCTGGAGATACTGGATGGTCTCAGATTATGTAATGGTAAGACAGAGATTTAGGAACCAGGTTTTAAATTGTAAGACGTTTCCAGGGGCCGATGTCATTATAAACTGTAGATTAAAACTGAAGAAACTGAAAAAAGGTGGGAATTTAAGGAGATGGGACCTGGATAAACTGACAAAACCAGAGGTTGTAGAGAGTTTCAGGAAGAGCATTAGGGAAAGATTGACAAGAAAGGGGGAAAGAAATACAGTAGAGGAAGAATGGGTAGCTTTCAGAGATGAAATAGTGAAGGCAGCAGAGGATCAAGTAGGCAAAAAGACGAGGGCTAATAGAAATCCTTGGGTAAAAGAAGCGATATTGAATGTAATTGATGTAAGCAGAAAATACAAAAATGCAGTAAATGAAGCAGGCATAAAGGAATACAAACATCTCAAAAATGAGATAGACAGGAAGTGTAAAATGGCTAAGCAGGAATGGCTAGAGGAGAAATGTAAGGACGAAGAGCCACATGTCTCTAGGGGTAAGATAGATACTGCCTACAGGAAAATTAAAGAGACCTTTGGAGAAGAGAGAACCACCTGCATGAATATCAAGGGCTCCAATGGAAACCCAGTTCTAAGCAAAGAAGGGAAAGCAGAAAGGTGGAAGGAGTATATAGAGGGTCTATACAAGGGCAATGTTCTTGAGGACAATATTATGGAAATGGAAGAGAATGTAGATGAAGATGAAATAAGATATATGATACTGTGTGAAGAGTTTGACAGAGCACTGAAAGACCGAAGTTGAAACAAGGCCCCGGGAGTAGACACCATTCCTTTAGAACGACTGACAACATTGGGAGAGCCAGGACTAACAAAACTCTACCATCTAGTGAGCAAGATGTATGAGACAGGCAAAATACCCTCAGACTTCAAGAAGAATATAATAATTCCAATCCCAAAGAAAGCAGGTAGTGACAGATGTGAAATTTACCAAACTGTCAGTTTAATAAGCCATGGCTGGAAAATACTAACACGAATTCTTTACAGACGAATGGAAAAGCTGGTAGAAGCCAACCTCAGGGAAACTGACCCTACGACTTATCTTACAAAATAGATTAAGGAAAGGCAAACCTACGTTTCTAGCATTTGTAGACTTAGAGAAAGCTTTTGACAATGTTGACTGGAATACTCTCTTTCAAATTCTGAAGGTGGAAGTGGTAAAATGCATGGAGAAAAATGCTATTTACAATTTGTACAGAAAAAAGATGGTAGCTATAAGAGTCGAGGGGCATGAAAGGGAAGCAGTGGTTGGGAAGGGAGTGAGACAGGGTTGTAACCTATCCCCAATGTTATTCAATCTGTATATTGAGCAAGAAGTAAAGAAAACAAAAGAAAAATTCAGAGTAGGAATTAAAATCCATGGAGAAGAAATAAAAACCAGGAGGTTCGCCAATGAGGTTCAACAAAAGCAAAACGAGGATAATGGAATGTAGTCCAATTAAATTGGGTGATGCTAAGGGAATTAGATTAGTAAGTGAGACACTTAAAGTAGTAAATTGCTATTTGGGGACCAAAATAACTGATGATGGTCGAAGTAGTGGTGATATAAAATGTAGACTGGCAATGGCAAGGGAAGTGTTTCTGAAGAAGAGACATTTGTTAACATTGAGTATAGATTTAAGTGTCATGAAGTCATGTCTGAAAGTATTTGTATGGAGTGTAGCCATGTATGGAAGTGAAACATGGACAGTAAGTAATTTAGACAAGAAGAGAATAGAAGCTTTCGAAATGTGGTACTACAGAAGAATGCTGAAGATTAGATGGGTAGATCACATAACTAATGAGGAGATATTGAATAGAATTGGGGAGAAGAGAAATTTGTGGCACAACTTGTCTAGAAGAAGGGGTCGGTTGGCAGGACATGTTCTGAAGCATTAAGGGATCACCAATTTAGTATTGGAGGGCAGCATGGAGGGTAAAAATTTGTAAAGGGAGACCGAGAGATGAATACACTAAGCAGATTCAGAAGGATGTAGGTTGCAGTAGGTACTGGGACATGAAGAAGCTTGCATAGGATAGAGTAGCATGGAGAGTTGCATCAAACCAGTTCTGGACTGAAGACCACCACCACCACCACAACAACAACAACAACAACAACAATGTAAATGTAATGTTGACGAGTCTCCAGTACATCAGATCTGTGACTTGACTTTGTATGTTATGGGATAATAAAAATTCTGATTCTGATTCATTCCAACATTTCAACTATAATTTACTTTTTTGTTTATCATGTAGTATGACTTAATAACCACAGATATTAAATTTGAAAGTAATGTAGTATGTCAGGTTATATTAGTATGCACTTTGTGTCAACAATGTAGTCACAATGACTACTGTAATAATAAATTAATTATGTTCACCCTTGTCCTGTATCATGTGTACAAGCAATATAATAATAATGATTCTTAGACTACATAAGTAAATAGAAAATATATTTTTTTCCTGTGCTTGTAGTGTATATGTATAACTTGGTTTCTTATGTCCTATTATGTAATACATTTATATGTCCACTATATTATGCATTAACAAAGGCAGTTTCAGATCCACTTGAAAATGGCCTGGATGTGAAGGCTTACTTAAATGAAGGATACATCAGCAACTCGAGTCGCATTTCATTAATTTACACATTTGGTTAAGTGCTCACCTAGAAATATATCTATTGATATACTGCTTTCCTTCTGCAATTATGTTGGGAAAATCAACAACAGAACTTGAGTTCTAAGAGTTAAGTAGCTATTTCAAATAATTTCTTTTATCTGAATCTTCCAGAAAATTAATACTAAAATCCAAACAGACCATAATTTTCTTCCCTTTTGTCCCTAGCGTAATAATGACTCAAAGTGGCTAGAAATATTTGAAAATTTTCCACGGGTGGATCTATATAATGTAATAATTATAAATGAGTTGTCTGGTAACAGCAATTCACAAGCAAAAATTTAGAATTTGTTAACCATAAAAGAAACTTCTGGTTTCAACAGATTTCAACTTGATATTTTTAACATATGTGACAACTTCCCATTATTTTCCCAATAGAAATAGTCTGCTAATTTATAACATAACACATCAACTTCCTTTTGACATTATAGATCATGGAAGCAAACACAGTTACTGACCTTGAATTTTAGGTTCTAATGTTCTGCTAAATCACAGTAAGCTTATTCAAACAAGTTTCTTGTAGTGTGCAGCAGTTCATTTATCTGAGTTTCTTAAAGCAGTCTGTCTGAATAGAGTACTTAGCAAAGGCTCACCTCACACACATGTAATCACAGGTAATCTACCACTGATGACAGTGCCATCCCTATATTTTTGTTAATCTATTTTTCCACCTCTTGTTAATGCATAGGCCATATATAGTTAACATCCCTCTCCAAATAGCAGCAAATGACTCACTGATGGGAGTCTCACATGAAGTCAGCAGCAACTTGAACAGTTACTACTAACTTAACACTAAAAATAACAATAATAATAATTGTAATAACACAAACAGCTGTTCGCACCCCTAAGGTTACAATCACTATAGATCACTTTATGGGGAACAAATGTGGATGACGTGCTCACCACCTGATATTGCATACAATATGGTGAGTTATAGCACGCTATCCTTTAAATTAAAAATATTGTTAATGACACAAAGTCTGACTGATTGTGAAATAATGATAGTGAATGACGATTTCACGGCTCTGTTGGCACATGGTCAGGATACGTACTAATCATGTTGATCTTACACACAGAGGTTCAGAAGCACTGTTGTCTAGACTGAGAACCCTGCAAAAACAACTCTATCAAGGTTTAGTATTGTTTACATATATTGTCTAAGTATTTAGGCTCTGGTGGGCTAGTATTCCATGGGAACATTTGTCAAATATCTGACTGATATGTGTGAGTTCCTGGGGCCTCAGTATTCTAGCCCAAATGAAGGAATATTAGGAGTTGTAAATGAAAGAAACTCAGCTAATGACTTCAGACCACAGGACATGCCTAGTTACTTCTCCACCCAAAGCTTGTTCCATAATGTTTGGCTACATAAATAGTAATATGAACCTCAGAATCCAAAATTCTTCAACTACTTTTTATTTAGGGGCAATAAATATCAGAACTTTTGGATCTAAAGGTAGGTTAGAGACATCAGAAGAGAAAATAAATAAAATCAAGTGAGATATAGGATAGTTATCAGAAGTAAGGCAACAAAATGAAGACCAAATATAATTAAAATCAGTGCATAATTTTTACTATAGACTATAGAGGAACAAAAAAGGGAGGAAATTAAGATGTAGGCTTCATTGCAAACAAGAAAATGGAAAACAATATTGCAGATGTTATGGAAATCTCACACTGAAAGGTGAGAAATAAACAAAGGTATTTGATGAGAATCATAAAAGTGCTCACACTCAGATGAAAAGCTATAAAAATTGATAAAATTATTCCATTACAAGAGGATAAGGGAG
This sequence comes from Schistocerca gregaria, assembly GCF_023897955.1. Lineage (NCBI taxonomy): Eukaryota > Metazoa > Arthropoda > Insecta > Orthoptera > Acrididae > Schistocerca > Schistocerca gregaria. The sequence goes on along the minus strand of NC_064920.1, from coordinate 739,493,426 downwards.
AATTTCAATGCAAAACAGTCCAGTAACTAAATAATAATTCTTCAGGTGGTAGTTTGGATATGATACTAGAAAAGGTAGGGTAACATCTTAGAAGAATTTGCCACAAAAAATATATTTGTTCTTAACGTAGTCTACCAGGAGGAAAAACCAGAATATGGAACTTTGCTAGGACCTATTGAATCTGACTAAATCCTGCTAAACAGTAAAGGAATTACATATATACACACAATTATTTAATATAGGTTTTGTGTAAAAAAAAGTTTGCTGGGTGAACACACAATAGTAGGATTGTAATTTGGCAGGTTGAATGGGCTGAAGGGTTGTGTCAGGTGGGTTGGGTAGAGGGAAAAAGAGGTGAGAAGCAGGAGGAAAGGTGTGACTTGGAGGGAGGCAGCAGGTATGCAGAATAGGGATGTGAGAGGGAGAGTAAGTGGTTGTGCAGGCACCAGGGCCAGTGAATTCATGCGGCACAAAATGATGTTTATAATGATGAGAAGGCATGGACTGGGAGGGGGTGACAGGACAGAGGAATGGAAGAATGTTGGTAGAGGGTGTGGGTGCAGTGACTTAGTACAGACTGAGGCGAGGATGATTACAGAAATGAAGCATGTGTTGCAAGAATAACTACCATCTGTAGTTCAGAAAAACTGGTGTTGGAGTAAGGATCCACATGGCACAGGTTGTGAAGCAGCCATTGTACTTGAGCATGTTGTGCTCATCAACTCTGTTCTTGGCTAACGTTCAGCACTGGCCATTTATTCTGGTGACAAGCTTGTTGGTAATCATATCCACATAAAATGCTATGCACAAATTGTATCAAAGTTGGCGTATGATATGGCTGCTTTTAAAGGTGGTATTCCGATTTTCTTTCTTTCTTTCTTTTCTTCTTCTTCTTCTTCTTCTTCTTCTTCTTCTTCTTCTTCTTCTTCTTGTCCATAGTCTCCTTTATAGATGATCTACACTTTCCCAAAGTTCTCCCCATAAACTAAAGTCCATCATTCATCTTCCCTAACCAGTCTTTACAAGCTCATTCCATTTCATGTTGCTTTGAAATGTTACACCCAGATATTTAATAGATATCACTGTGTCAAGATCTCACCATTAATACTGTATTTGCACACTTAACTTATATTTTCCCACATTTAAAGTAAGGTGTTATTCATAATACCAAACAGAAACTCTATCCAAGTCATCTTGTATCCTCCTTTTTGTCATCAGTCTTCTGACTGGTTTGATGTGGCCTGCCATGAATTCCTCTCCTATGCCAAGCTCTTCATCTCAGCATAGCACTTGCAACCTACAACCTCAATTATTTGTTGGTGTGTTCCAGTAGTTTCATTAATAATAATTAAAAAAATTATTGTCATTCGGCTGATTACAGCAGTAGACAAAGTCAAGAGCATATATTTATACATAAACTACTATATTGATGTAAATTGGTTTACATAAAATAGGTACACGTTAGAATACAGTATTTTAATCTTCAAAAAATTAATCAATGGTGTAAAATGGACTGTTCACTAATAGCTTGTATAATTTCATTTCATTTAGTCAGAAGCCATTAAATTTGAATCATAATGAGGACTGAGCAAGGGTATTTTCAGTCAGTGTTTTCAGTGTACCTACATCAGAGCTATTAAGTAGAGCTATTATGTAACATACAATACTGCGTGAGAATTTATGAATGAGGGCAGGTCATTAATCATTAGTATAAACATAAAGGTCCAAGCACTGACTCTTGAAGCACTCCGTACCTAACATTAACCAAATTTGATTTCTCCCTACCAACTCATATAACTTGTTGACGGTTCTCTAGAAAAGACCTGAACATATTTATACTGTTATCATCAAAACCATAGTGAACTAGCTTATCCAGCACAGCGTCATTCTCTACACAGTCAAAGGCTCTGTTCAGGTCACAAAATGTAGCCTGGGCATAGTCCCTAGCCTTGAACACATCTAGGACTAATTTTACGAGGGAGTCCATTGCATCTGTTGTGGATTTACCTTTCCTAAATCCAAACTGTTTATCACTAATTATATTTAGTTTACCCAAGTAGATACTAACTTGCTCATACATAATTCTTTCTAAAATTTTTGAAAAATCTGGGGTTATGGATATAGGTCTGTAACTAGTGGGGCAGTTCTTTTCCCCTTTTTTATACACGGGCACGACACTAGAAATTTTTAGTATGTCGGGGAACTTACATTCAACTAGGCATTTGTTAAAGGATAAATCACACAATCAATAACATCTTTCAACAAATTACATGACATATCATAGTAATCAACACTAACTGAAGGTTTGAAATTTTTCACTATTTTAAGATATTATTTGGGCTCACTGCTGTGAAAGTGAAGGTGCCTGGGGGAAGCTTTTCAAAGCAGCTGTCCATATCACTAAGTGCATTTTCAGGCGGTTTGTTTATTGAACTACTAATTTCTTCAGTGGACTGAGTACAATATTTATTAAATTCTTCTGGGGTAATGGCGATTTCCTCTTTGTGTTTAGTGTGTGCAATGGAGTTTATTACACTCCAGGCCTTTTTGCATTTATTGTTAGATTTTTCAATGTTTACTACATTATGCAGTTTCTTTGCTTCATTTATTGCCTTCCTAACTTTTATTTAGCTTTAGCATACAGTTCTGACTTACTGGTTTTGTACAGACTAGAATATTTTTCACTTGCCCTAACTCTGGAGCATACCATTCCTTCGTTTTCCTTCTTTTTTACAATTACTACTAATATTCACTGTACTTTTTTTCCACGGGGTGATATTTTCAAATATATTTAAAAATACAGAGAACAACTTGGTGAAAACAATATCAGATGAACAGTGTTGAAGCCTAGTGAAACATGTGTCCTAACTGAAATAGGTGAGGGCATGTCTAAACCTATCCATCCTCTCTCTTCTCGCTGGTCTAGTAATCAGAATTTTAGATTCTGGTTTGGTGCAGTCTGAAGTGACATTATTAAGACTAAGATGTACTTCATCATGGTCTGAGTAAGGGAAACTAATTACATCAGTAAATATTTGTAAATATATTGTCTAGACAGGATGAGCCTCTGGTAGGTTTGCAGTTAACATAGTACAGGTTAAATTGTCGAAGCACATTTTTGAGCTCTGTCACAGTTTTTGTGTCCTGCAGGACATCAGAACTTGAACTGATGTCCCCTCCAATGACAATATTGTATTTTTTCCATTTCGGTATACATATGTACATTGAGAATTCGTCAAGTTTCTCCAGAAAGATATGGGGGTCACCACTAGGTGGCCTGTACACTACTACTACTACCATTAGCTTAAGGCTCTCAATTACTAGACCTGATATTTCAAAATGCATTTTATCACAAAGGGCATTCAGATCTATCCTGCCACAGTTTGGTGCAAGAGGTGTTTTTGCATATATTGCTACCCCACCACGTAAGTCCACCACGTAAGTGCTGTTTTCTGCAATAGCAACTAATCATCCACTACTTTGTACACAAGCTCATCCTCTTTCCACCGATGTTCACTTAAACATACAATATCTACCACGTTTTCATTTGAAAATTCATTTACTATTAATTTTTAACTGCCATACCCTGAATATTGAGGTAGCATATTTTAAACTCTACTTTGGGCATTTCTTTTTTTGCACATTCTCTTAGTTGACACAACCTAATATTACCACATAAAAGTTGACCAGGTTGTGTCCTTACGTTACTAGAACACCCAGCCTGGCCTATGGATACAATTTTTTTGACATCTCAGTTGAAACATAATCCAAACACATTACTAGTCTTTTTCCTTCTCTAGCTTATCCAATACTATTCCGAGAATTGTATCACTTAAAACATGTTTACCTAGAGTATTGAAATGCTGACCATGCTTGGTATGCCATTATCTGCTGCAACTACTGGTGTTAATTAAGGAAACATTCTCAAAGTGCTTACAGAAAGCTTTGTACTCCTAGTTGGTCTGCTCCATTTCCTTATGCACACATGGCCACTGGGGCAAATAATGTCGATGAGGCACATTAACGACAATCATATTGGTGCAAGTTAACACTCTGAGAGTCTTTTTCAGTGTCGAAGTAGCTATCTTGCTATCGATTCTGCTGACATCATTTGCTCTGGCCTTTACCACTACAAAGTCTCTGTCCATGAGGGCTGTGCTTTCTTTCTTGATTGACGTTGACATGTCTTGTAAACCAGCTCCAGATTTAACAGTACCTTCTATTTCAAACTCGTTAATCACACGAGGTCCGCTTTCCATTAGCCTGACATAGCTGCTAATCCTCTGGCGTAACTGTCTGAATAAATCTTGATTTTACATTTTTTCTTATATCTTACTTGGCTGTTTGCTAAGTTTTGAGTGTCCTGCACCACCTTATCAGGTGAGTATGCTGATACAGTTTCTATGTCATCTGTGTTTTGAAGTGAATTATATTTGTTATTTAATGGTAACACAAAGTCCTGCCTAAGTTTATTGTTAATATGTTAGTAAGAGCTCCCCTTCAATTTTACAGTTACCCATCTACTGCTAGGCCTGTTGTGAGCCATTTTAGTCGTAGCTTCACTTCCTGGCAATCCTTCCACGGGTTTGGAGATATTAAGACATACCTGATGATCACTTTCTTCCAATTTAAGCTTGAGTCTTCTGTTTTCATCACTCAGAGTTTTCGTGTCCTCTCATACCTCAGCAATAATTAACAACAGATCTTTTCGGAAGATGAAGCACCGATTTTCACATCTTTGGCCATTGTTTTACCACGCCATTGCTCCAACTTGTGTGGATTTAATTCATATTTCTCGTACAGTTTTTTTTTTTAATTTGTCCTGCAAGAGTCCAATAACTGTAATATATGATAGGTTTTCCTTTTTGATACTGTTGGTCTTCCTTGCTGCATCACAAGTACATGTTTCTTGATCATTAAGGGATGCAGCCTTTTGTTTAAAATCAGCACAGTTCCACATAGCCGCACAGTTGTTGTCGATTCTCAGGAAAGGATCAACCTTTCCACAACAAAAATGAAATTTATGGTTACACTGGACACATACGAAGCCACTTTTAACAGGTTTCATGCATTTTTTTGCAAAATTGACACTGTATAACATTATTTTTGCGAACTTCTATATTCAAAACTTCTACAACTGACACCATCTTGACTCACTTGCAGTCTCTGTCTTCCTCTATAGTTTTTGCCCTCTACAACTCTCTCTGGTACCACAGAAATCATTCCCTGAAGTCTTAACAGATGCCCTATCATCCTGTCCTTTCCACATATTCCTATCCACTCTAATTCTACACAGAACCTCAATATTCCTTACCTTATCAGCTTACCTAATTTTCACAATTCATCTGCAGCAACACTTCTCAAATTCTTCAAAAGTCTTCTCTTCTAGTTTTCCCACAGTCCATGTTTCAGTATCATACAATGCTGTGCTTTAAACGTACATTCTCAGAAATTTCTTCCTCAAATTAAGGCCTACATTGATACTAATAGACTTCCCTAGGCCAGGAATGCTCTTTTCACCAGTGCTTTTCTGCTTTTGATGTCCTCCCTGCTCTACCTGTCATTGGTTATTTTGCTGCCTAGGTAGCAGAATTCCTTAACTTCATCTACTGCATGACCATCAGTCCTAATGTTAAGTTTCCCACTGTTCTCATTTCTGCTACTTCTTATTACATTTTTCTTTCTTCAATTCATATTCTATATTTATTAGACTGTTCATTCCATTAAGCAAATCATGTAATTCTTCTTCACTTTCACTCAGGATAGCAATCTCATCAGCAAATCATTGACATCCTTTCACTTTACATTTTAATTCCACTCCTGAACCTTTATTTCCATCATTGCTTCTTTCACATAAGAGATTGAACAATAGGGGCAGAAGACTACAAACCTGTCTTACATCCCTTTTAAATTCAAGCACTTCATTCTTGGTTGTCCATTTTATTATTACCTCTCGCTCTTGTACATATTGTATATTATCTGTCTCTCACCCTAGCTTACCACTTTTTTTCTCAAAATTTTGAACATCTTGCACCATTTTACATTGTCGAACGCTTTTTCCAGGTCAACAAACCCTACGAACATGTCTTTATTTTTCTTTAGTCTTACTTCCACTTTCAACTGCAACATCAAAATCATCTCTCTGGTGCCTTTACTTTTCCTAAAGCCAAACTGATCATCATTTAACACATCCTCAATTTTCTTGTCCATTTTTCTGTATATATCCTTGCTGGCAACCTGGCTGCATTGTGTGATAATTCTCACACTTCTCGGCTCTTGCAGTCTTCGGAATTGTGTGGATGATGTTTTTTTGAAAGACAGATGGTATGTTGCCAGACTGATACATTCTACACACTAACATGAATAGTTGTTTTGTTTCCACTTCCTGCAATGATTTTAGAAATTCAGATGGAATGTTATCTATCCCTTCTGCCTTACTTGATCTTAAGTCCTCCAAAGCACCCATAAATTCTTATACTAATACTGGATCCCATATCTCTTCTAAATTGAATCTTGTTTCTTCTTCTATCACATCAGACAAATTTTCATACTCATAGAGGCCTTCAATGTACTCTTTCCACCTACCTACTCTCTCCTCTGCATTTAACAGTGAAATTCCTGTTGCACTCTTAATGTGACCACCTTTAACTTCAATTTCACCATATGTTATTTTGAATTTTCTATATGCTGAGTCAGTTCTTCCAACAATCATTTCTTTTTTGATTTCTTCACATTTTTCATGCAGCCATTTCATCTTAGCTTCCCTGCACTTCCTATTTATTTCATTCCTCAGTGATTTGTATTCCTAAATTTCCCTGAACATTTTTATACTTCCTCCTTTCACTGATCATCTTAAGAATTACTTATGTCAACCACAGTTGCTTCACAGTTACCCTCTCTGTACCTATGTTTTTCTTTCTAACTTCTGTGATTGTCATTTTTGGAAATGTCCAATCCTCTTTAACAGTACTGCATACTGAATTATTCTTTATTGTTGTGCCTATAGCCTTAGAGAGCTTCAAGTAAATCTCATCATTCCTTAGTACTTCCATATCCCACTTCTTTGCATACTGATTCTTCCTAACTAATCTCTTAAACTTCTGCCTCCTCTTCATCACTACTACATTGTGATCTGAGTCTTTATCTGCTCCTAGTTACACCTTACAACCCAGTATCTGATTTTGGAATCTCTGTCTGACCATGATGTAACCTAACTGAAATCTTCCTATATCACCCAGCCTTTTCCAAGTATACCTCCTCCTCTTATGATTCTAGAACACAATATTTGCTATTACTAGCTGAAATTTATTATATAACTCAGTTCGTCTTTCTCCTCTCTCATTCCGTGTTGCAAGCCCATATTCTCCTATAACCTTTTCTTCTAATTCTTCCCCTACAACTGCATTCCAGTCCCCCATCAGTATAAGACTGTCAACTCCCTTTACTTACTGTATTACCCTTTCAATATCCTCATATACTTACTCTATCTCTTCATCTTCAGCTTCGATGTTAGCATATGTTCCTGAACTATTATCATCAGTGTTGGTTTGCTGTCAATCCTGTTAAGAACAACCCTATCACTGAACTGTTCATAGTAACACACTCTCTACCCTATCTTCCTATTCATAATGAATACTAAACCTGTTATATCATTTTATGCTGCTTCTGATATTACTCAATACTCATCTGACCACAAATCTCTGTCTTTTTTCCATTTCACTTCACTGAGACCTACTAAATCTAGATTGACCTTTCCATTTCCCTTTTTGGATTTTCTAGCTCTTCTACCACGTTCAAGATTCTAAAATTCCATGCACCAACTAATAGAATGTTATCCTTTTTTTTGGTTATTCAATCTTTTCCTTGTGGCCACCTCCTCTGTGGTAGTCACCTCCCAGAGATCTGAAATGGGAGACTCACCCAGAGATCTGAATGGGAGACTCACCCAGAGATCTGAATGGGAGACTCACCCAGAGATCTGAATGGGAGACTATTCTGGAATCTTTTGCCAATGGAGAGATCATAATGACACTTTTATTTTCAATTACAGGCCACATCTCCTGTGGATACACTTTGTGTGTCTTTAATGTAGTGGTTTCCATTGCCTTCTGTATCCTCATGCCATTGATTATTGCTGATACTTCTGCCTTTAGGGGCAGTTTCCCACCCAAAGGAAAAGAGAGTGCCCTGAACCTCTTTCCACTCCTCCACCCTCTTTGACAAGGCCTTTGGCAGTATGAGGGTCACTTCTTATGCTGGAAGTCTTTGGTTGCCAATGTTGATTATTAATCAAAATATAAGAGGTGGAGGTTTTGAACCTGGGACTGAGGAAATTTTGATTACTAATCAAAGACACTACCCCCAGACCACTTATGGAATAGGATAAGTCTGTGACAGGACTAGAATGGGAGAGTAGACTTGCTGAGTGGATGAAACAGACAAGTCTTGAACCTGGGACTTCCACAGGGATAGGATCCCTATGGCAAGGCATTAAAAGTAAGAATGTCATAGAGACAGACCAGGATGTTGTGTAAGATGGGTGGGAAACAGAATATCACTTTAGGAGGGGTGGGACAGATTGTGTGTAGGATGTCCCTCATTTCTGGACATGATGATAGATAGATTAGACTTTTGTTCCATTAGATACATTATGAAGAGACCCTCCAGGATGTGAAACAGGTCATAAAAAAGAATACACAATAAATATGAACAAAAAAAAAACCTAATATTCTAATGCACCTTCCGCAGATCCCAAGTGAATTGGTCCTCACTGGTGTAGAGTAAATATATTAAAAACATAAATGAATCTCAAACATATTTTTATTTAAAAATAATAAATAACTTGTCACAAAATGTGTAAATGCTCAGCACGCAGAGGGGCATATGATAATTCTTTGGCTATTGTAGCCAGGCATCGCCAAAGCCAAAGCCAAAACCCTGCAGAGGACATGGTTTAGTCACTCCAGCCCAGTCAAAATAGCCACTGTGTCAGATAATGATTGTTGATTTTAGAAATTAATTAAAACCCTAGTGTATCCAGTTATCTAAGTGCCAGTGCTTTGCAGTTAGTGATACAATGCTATCTCAAAGTGTCTGATTGAGTATGAAAAAGCTTTGAAGTTTATATGTTTTTCCCTATGGCAAGTGTCGTAGCTCTGTGTATTATGAGAGTACCAGCTCCTCTTGTGTGTAAGCAGCCTACACAAGCTGTGGTGAGCTGATGCAATGGCTCACAGTCAGCAGAACCAGTTGCAGTTCAGCAGAAGCAGCTGTACTTGCAGCTGGCAGCATGTTGTGCATCTCATGTATGCCATATCAACTGTATGGTGCAGCATATCAGTGAGTGTTATGTTGAATCACCTGCTTCAGCCAGTCTCAGTACAGCCCATAAGTTGGTATGCAATTTGCAACATGGCACACAAGGACACTGGAGTGGTGAACAATTCACATTCCTCTCGGTCAAGTGACATGAGTACTGAGGTGAGATAACAGCAGCTTTCCCACTTCCTGGATGAGGAATTCATTGTTGGACAGAAGACAATGGCAGCTAAAATGTTAGTGCTTAAAGACTGCCTATCATTGTGGGCTTTAGCACAGGCAAAACTTGTTGGCATGGTGGAGAATATGGAAAAAGTCTTCCACATCAGTGGGAGCAACAATGTTCTCATGATATCGGGCCATGAAGGAAAATATAGAAAAGGCAGTGAGAAAGCAATGCACGATGGTTTTTATCAAATTGAAGAATGGGAAAGACATCAAGAAAGTCCCAAATCCTGTTCAGTATCTCCTCATTAGCTACATGATGCACCCATCTAATCTTTAGCATTCTTCTGTAGCACCACATTTCGAAAGCTTCAGTTCTCTTCTTGCCTCTACTATGTATCATTTACATTTCACTTATAAGCAAGGCTATACTCCAAATAAATACCTTAAAAAAGCATTTCTAACACTTAAATCTATATTTGATGTTAAGAAATTTTTCTTCTTTGGAAACATTTTTCTTGCCCCTGCCATTTTACATTTTATATCCTCTCTACTCTGCCTAGCATCAGTTATTTTACTGCCCAAATAGCAAAACTCATCTACTATTTTAATATCTCATTTCCTAATTTAATTACATCAGTACTGCCTGATTTAATTTGGCTACATTCCATTACCTTTGTTGTGTTTTTGTTAATGTTCAGCTTACATTTTCCTTTCAAGACACTGTCCAATTCTTTTAAACTGCTCTTCCCAGTCCTTTGCTGTCTCTGACAGAATTACAATGTCATCAGCAAACCTCAATGTTTTTATTTCTTCTCTCCGAGCTTTAATTCCTTTCCCAGATTTTTCTTTGGTTCCCTTCACAGCTTGCTCAATGTACAGACATAACATTCGGATAGACTACAATCCTGTCTCACTCCCTTCTCAATTATTGCTTCCCTCCCCTGCCCCTCAACTCTCCTAACTCCTGTCTCATTTTTGTACAAATTTTAAATAGTTTTTTACTCCCTGTATTTTACGCTAGTTACTTTCAGAATTTCAAAGAGGGTATCCCAGTCAGCTTTCTCTAAATCTACGAATGGTATAAACATAGGTTTGCTTTCTCTTAACCTATCTTCTAAGAGAAGTTGTAGGGTCAAACATTGCCTTGTGTATTCCTACATGTCTTCGGAATCAAAACTGATCTTCCCTCAGGTTGGCTGCAACAAGTTTTTCCATTCTTCTGTAAATAATTCAAGCTAGTATTTTGTGACCAGGACTTCTTAAACTGATGGTTCAGTAATGTTCACACCTGTCAGAATCTGTTTGCTTTTAACTTGGAATTATTACTTTCTTCTTGAAGTCTGAGGGTATTTTGCCTGTCTTTTGCATCTTCCACGCAAGTTCTATCACGGTTGCCTCCTCCAAGAACATCAGTAGTTATGACAGAACTTTACCTGCTCTTTAAGTTTCCTACAGGCATTATCTGTCTTTTTGCCAATTATATATGCTTCTAGAGCCTTACATTTGTCTTCTACCTTCTCCTGCTATCTGTCAATCTCATTTTTTAGACTTTTATATTCCCTTTCACTTGATTCATTTACTGCACTTTTCTCCTTTTATTAATTAAATTCAATGTAACCTTTGACATCCAAGGATTTCTACTATGTCTTGTCTTCTTAACTACTTGATCCTCTGCTGTCTTTACTATTTCATATCTCACAGCCACCCATTCATCTTCTACTGTGTTCCTTTCCTCTGTTGTAATCAATCATTGCTAATGCTTGCTTTGAAATTCTCAACAGTCTCTTGCTATTCCAAATTATCCAGATTTCATATCCTTAATTTCCTACCTTTTTGCAATATCTTTAGATATAATCTAGATTTCATAATCAATAATTTGTGGCCAGAGTCATCTGCTACTGGAAATATGTTACAGTTTAAAATCTGGTTCCAAAATCGCTCTCTTACCATTATACAATCAATCTGAAACCTTGTGTTGTCTTCAGGTCTCTTCTGTGTATAAACTTTCTTTCACAATTCTTAAACCAAGTGTTAGCAATGATTACATCATGTTCTGGTGTGAAAGGTTGTTCCACCTTTTTCTCACAATCAGATGAAAGATGTTCAGTTAAAAATGTTGTTGAGGTAGCTATCATGTAAAGGGTATCCAATACGCACTTCAGTTTAGATCTGTGCAGAGAAAATGCGAGAAGCATGAGCATAGGACATCAGCAAGGCACAATGCTGTCGGGGGTCTCTGAGTGTTCTGGAGGTGGTGTTTACACTATGGCATTATAGCTTGGCAGTGTTTTGGGAGGCACAGAGGAACCACCTCTCTGACAATGTAGACACCTAAAAACAATTGATAGAATCTCGACAAGTGTCTTTCTCTGATGTACTGTTATGAAATTCATTTCAGAAGTGTTGTTCTGACAAAGAGAGGTCCCCAGTGATGCAATCAGCTTTCTGAAACTATCTATATGGTGATGCAGGTTGTAAACTTATCCACCCACACATCATCATTAAAGTTCTATGTCTCTGCAAACAGTTTAGAAAGCTTTGAGAGGCGTAAGATATAGAAAAGAAAAACTTTTAATTATATTGAATTTCTCTTCTCATTGTTGACTCTAATACTTACTGTATCTAGGAGTACACTCATGAGGCTGCAATTTCTATAACATTACAGGTTCTTGTTGAACTAAATAACTGATAAAGATTTGCCTGTTGCTATGAATATATTTTTATTTTATCCCATTCTTCTAACTCACACTGACTTAATAATCTTCACTTCTGTCACATAACAGATGACGTTATTGGCGACACAATCAAAAACATGTCTGATTTCATCAGAGGCATGACCACTACTCCTAACATTCTGCAGTACTCACCTCATTCCAGAGAGTTTACAAAGAAAAAGAGTTCACTAACCTTTTTTTTTTACCGAAGAAGAATCTTTGCTAAAATATATCATTATTTTGTAAATCAATCCAGTAATAAATTTGATAATTAGGGTTAGATTGTGAAATTAATAATATTAATTTTAAGTATGCCAGAAATTTTGTAATTTCAAATATTTTTAAAAGAAGAGTAATTTTAACTGTATGTATAGAGTACTAACAAATTAATTTCTTTTTACATATTTTAGCCCTAAACATCACACATCATATATAAAATTGCACAAAGTCCATTCAGTTAGACACTGATATAATGTTCACCTATACAAGAATCGATAATATACATGGTGTTGGTTATTTCTAAATAAATTTAAAAAAAAGGAGGTAATGTTAGAGGAGGGTGACCCATTATAATATCCCCCTCACAAAATTTGTAAATAGTATGTTTACAATATACAGCATACAAAATGATGCCCAGAATAGCAAATAGACATATCTGATAAGAACATTATTACAGAAAAATATCTACTATACAAATCATAATCTACACATGTATCAGGATATGCCATTCAGATTTTCAGATCTGTGGAACTTACTGTCACATGACAAATAATTTAAAAAATCAAAACTATAACATTACACCAGTAAACTACAGAAATAATTACAGATACAAAGTAAATTACTAGAATCTATAGAATCACGATGACATAGGATACCCAAAACAGTGTTAAGTACGAGTCTGTCCACAACTCAAGATCCAATAAGATACAATATTGCACTATTCAAGATGGATTCAGGGAAACATAATCATAAATCAGTTTTGAACAATGACACAATGTAGTAGCTTGAGAACCAAAATCAAGAGTATCAAAGCAGACATGTATACCTCTTGTTATATTGTCCATACAACTAACCTACGTACATAAAGACCAAGAAGATTCATTTACAAATGATTCAAAAAAGGAAATACTGATTTGAAGTTACATAATGTATTGTAAAGTTAATCCCCCTACAAGTATTTATGATGAATAACACCGTCATTAGCAGTTTGGTTAACAATTCACAAATACTAGTCACAACACACATCCAGTCGACTGATGCTAGAGTATGTTACCCAGCACCCACAATCTCTTACAAGTTGACTGGTCCAGCAGGGTACTGCCATACAGCAGTGTGGGCAGTGGATCATCCCACATCTTTCAGTTTCCTCCTTAAAGTTCTCATCACACCCTTAAACAGATAGGTAACTTCCTGTCTAGCATTCACATCCAATCCTGCAACTTTGTTTTGTGTACTATAAATGCTGTTCAATACCTTCTTGATATCACTTGAGATATTCTCCTTGAGTGGCTTTTCAAACTCAATTATATGGGATTTATGTCAGGTGAAATTGAAAAGTGTTCACATATGAAACATTAATAAACAGAGTAAAATGCAAAATAAAAATGTGGACTATTAAGATATTACATACAGATATGCTCAGATACTATTCCTAATTTTTGCAGTAAATGTGTGAATATTGTCCCGTTCCAAAATTGCCAAAAGATCTACTCATTTAGCCTCTCTCTCTCTCTCTTTCTTTCTCTCTCTAAAAGACAGAACTTCAAAAATCACAACATCTTACATACTAAATTCCAGAGAAATGAAACACAGTTTTGTAGACTTATGAATCTATAGATAGATTTAAACTCTGTCAATGGATAAGACAGAACTCTAGAAAGTACATGACCTTACACCCTACATTCTTGGAAAACAAAACACAATCAAATAGTCTTATAAACCTATACACATAGTGAATATTTTCTTCTAGACTAGTTATCATTATGCATTTATGCTCATATATCTTGTTCTCTATACTAAATGTTAACAGTGCTTGACATGTTACATACTTGCTTTGCTTACCAGTAGCTCCTCTTATCTTCACACCTACAATGGGCACTCCCACAAAATTCTTACTATATTTAATCTTGTCTCTAAATCATTCACATATACCACAAATTGGGCTACCTGTATCAATCAAACAGTTCCCTTCCCACTTATAAGTCTTAATCTTAATATAAGGACATCCAAAATCTGAATCATCATCTCTGTTATTAGACATTTCATGTAAAAGATCACTTTCAATTTCATCAAATACTACATCCACACTGTTTTTGCAGGATTTTATAAACTTTACTGGTACCAATGCATTACTTTGGTCACACACGTTGTTAGGTAAAGGTTAACACACTGAAATGGTTCTGTAGCATAATTAACATCAGAAGGAACACAAAATATATTACTGTCAAAATTACATTTCCAACTTAGATCTTCTTTCACTTAATTCCACCAATTTGAATACAAATTCTGACTAACAACAGGTAACTTATTCCAGCATGCACATTTATCTATGTTATCATCAGTTTAGTCCCAAACAAATTTCAAAAAATTTTCACCTTTATTCTCTAGGCTTTCAGATAACTCACCTTTACTGTTTGGATCATTACTCTGCAAGACATTAGTGAGAAACTGCTTTGACTGGACTGGTATCCCACGATGCTTACTCACATCATCACATATTATTACTTACCTGACCTGTATTCTCAAATAACTCTGAAACTTCATTATTCTTAAACTCCACAAATACCTGATACTCATCATCATCATCATCATCAACACCACAATTCTCATCACGATCAAAGTCATACACCTCACCTACACACATTTGCAATAAGTTAACCAGTCTCAGACTTACCAACCTCAGTCATTTCACAGCTCTCATTCACATCTACATCAAAAGTACCACCAATTCAGATCCAATACAGTCATCACCTGTTTTGCATATATCAATAACAACAGAAGAAATCATTAATACACTCCACATCAAAAGTCTCATTACTCTCCCATTCTGGTTTGTGATTAGTATCTACATTATTATAACGCCATAACTGCCATCTGCTTTTCATCTCCTGTGCAGCAAGCTACATAAATTTAAGTATTAACTGTAGATTTTCTTACTTGTAACTTCTTTTTCTGTGTGTTTTTGCTTTTAGGAAGCTTTAACTTTCAAATACTACTAATAGTGTTCCACAGATTTCGTGTTTGTTTTGAATACAGTCTAGAGACAGTTAGTGTTTATTTTCATTGTTTCCAACAAGAAGTGTCTAGTAACCACAGTTTAGACATCTATCAGCCGCCTTTAGTGAATTAGCAGTCTAGTTAAAGTTGATTACTTATCTCTTTACAGGAAATTGTTGATTTCTTAGGATGGATAAGATGTGTGACTGCTGTGTATGGACGCATTAGGAGCTGGCCACTGTTCACAAACAGTTGAACGTGCTGATGGCCATGGTCAGCCACCTTCAGACTGTTGCCTCGGAGTGTAGTGGCAGTGGGGAGCCTGGTGTGTCGCATGGAACATACCAGGTGTTACATGCTTCACCCACGGTCCCTGAGGGGGGTGGTGGGTTCAACAGCGTTCATGTCGCACGAGGCGGGGGGTCAATGAGGAGGCCGGCCATGTGGCATCACCCACTCTGCCTGTGAGTCGACATGTGGCCGCTCCTTCAGCAAAGTCTGAGCAGACACATGGGGGAAGGGGTTTATTAGTGATAGGGAGCTCCAATGTTAGGCGGGTGATGTAGTCCCTTAGAGAAATAGTGGAAACATCGGGGAAGGAGGTCAGTGTTCACTGTCTGCTTGCCGGGGGCTCTCATGCAAGATGTGGAGGAGGCCCTGCCAGAGGCGATAGAGAGCATTGGGTGCACCTGACTGCAAATTGTTGCTCATGTTGGCACCAATGACTCCTGCTGTCTGCATTCAGAGGTCATCCTCAGCTCATACAGGTGGTTGGCGGAGATGGTGAAGGCAGAAACCCTCACTCATGGGGTGGAATCTGAGTTAACTATTTGTAGTGTCATTCCCAGAATTGAGCGAGGTCCTCTGGTTTGGAGCCGAGTGGAAGGCTTAAACAAGAGGCTCAGAAAATTCTGCGGAGATCTAGGGTGCAAATTTCTCGACCTCCGCTATCAAGTGGAGAAATATAGGGTTCCCCTGAATAGGTCAGGCGTGCACTACATGCAGGAAGCACCTAAAGGGTAGTGGGGTATGTGCGGAGTGCACATGTGGGTTTTTTAGGTTAGAGAATTCCCTCCCTAGACCCGACAAGACGCCTCCTGAGATGCAACAAGATAGCAGTCAGCAAAACGCAACAGGGAATGACAATATTAATGTGGTAATAGTAAACTGCAGGAGCGTCTAAAGAAAGGTCCCAGAACTGCTCTCATTAATAAATGCCCACATACTACTAGGAACGGAAGATTGGCTGAAACCAGATCTAAACAGTAATGAAATTCTAAACTCAGATTGGAATGTATACCGCAAAGACAGGCTGGACAGTGAAAAGGGGGGGGGGGGGGGGGAGTGTTTATAGTGATCAAAAGTGCAATAGTATTGAAGGAAATTGACAGAGATCCGAAAAGCGAAATAATTTGGGTGAAGGTCATGGTTAAAGCAGGTTCAAACATGGTAATTGGATGTCTCTATAGGCCCCCTGGATCAGCAGCTGTTGTGGCAGAACACCTGAAGGAAAATTTGGAAAATATTTCAAGTAGGTTTCCCAACCATGTTATAGTTTTGGGTGGAGATTTTAATTTACCAGATACAGACTGGGAGACTCAAACATTTATAACGGGTGGCAGGGACAAATATCCCAGTGAAATTTTTTTAAGTGCATTATCTGAAAACTACCTTGAGCAGTTAAACAGTGAATCGACTAGTGGCAATAACATATTAGACCTAGACCTTCTGGTGATGATGAACAGACCCGAACTATTTGAAACAGTTAACACAAAAGGGAATCAGCAATCATAAAGCTATTACAGCATCGGTGATTTCAGCTGTAAATAGATATATTCAAAATGTAGGAAGATTTTGCTCTTTAGCAAAAGTGACAAAAAGCAGATTTCACAGTACTTGATGGCTCAACGCAAAAGTTTTATCTCAAGTACAAATAGTGTTGAGGATCAGTGGACACAGTTGAAAACCATCGTACAATATGCATTAGATTAGTATGTGCCAAGCAAGATCGTAAGAGTTGGAAAAGAGCCGCCGTGGTACACCAACTGAGTTAGAAAACTGCTACGGAAGCAAAGGGAACTTCACAGCAGACATAAACATAGCCAAAGCCTTGCAGACAAACAAAAATTACACGAAGCGAAATGTAGTGTGAGGAGGCCTATGCTAGAGGTATTCAATGAAATTCACCGAGGATTCAGCAGTATATTGCTCCCTCCTACGTATATCTCACGAAGAGACCATGAGAATAAAATCAGATAGATTGGAGCCCACACAGAGGAATACCAATAATCTTTCTTTCCATGAACAATACGAGACTGGAATAGAAGGTAGAACCAATAGAGATACTCAAGGTACCCTCCGCCACACATGGTCCGGTGGCTTGCAGAGTATAAATGTATTTATAGATGTAGATAATTAAACACAGTTTTCCAAAACTTTTAATCAAAATATAAATGAGAAATCTGATATTCCTTCTGTTCAACTTCAGATACATGTGCCACATTATTAATACTATTATTATTGTCTACATGCAAGTTTAAATTGGGGGTCCTGTAATTGTATTTCCTCGCCCCAAAACTGTGGGCCTTCATTGAGGTGGTTTCCCGAATGGCCACCTCTATGACTCTTTCTCCTATTAAACTGTCCATGGTTATCCCCATTGTTCGTGTTCTGCTGATGTTCAAAGTTTCTGTCCCTATTACCATTTTGGCCCTGATTGAAGTTACCACTATCTCTGTTTCTGTAGTTGTTCCCATTTCGGTTATTATGGTACATGTTTTTTCTACTGTTCTATCCAGCCTGCCTACATGTCATAAACATTGTTCTAGACAGTGGTCAGGTCCATGTACTAAATCCCACTGCAACCTTTCTGGTAATTTCCTTTTGAGTGCATCAATCAACGCCATTTCATCAAACGATCTGTCAAGGTGTGCTAATTACTCAAGTTGATTCTTACAAAACACTTTCAGTGTACTGTCCCTATTCCTATAATTTGGACCATTGATAAATTCACTTTTAATTATCCCTTGTTCAGCTTCTGACAAAAATTAATTTAAAAAACTTTTTTCAAAACTTTGATATGTCTCCCATTTAGATTTACCCAAGACAGAGCTTCACCTTCAAGACATCTTTTAACAAATTTAATCTTTTGGCATCAATCATGCCTGACACAATACTATCTCTACAGAGGTGAAGAAAATCTACTGGGTGTAAATTGTCTGATGGAAATTTTTTGATTGGAATGTTGGACCATGCAATACCATCATTTGAATACAAATTATTGTGAATACAATTTTCCTGAACTACTGATATTTTTTATCTAAAACATTTACATTAGTTAGGATACTGTTTTCAAAATTTAAATTTTTTAAATCTAAACTACTGAAGTTCTGTTCCATTCTTTCTGTTACGGCTTTCTGTTCAACTCTGATGTCCTCAACATTCTCCACTTGTTGTGCAGATTGGGCCATGAACTCATTTTCCAAAACAATAAATTTATCTTCTAATACATTGACTTTTTCATTCACACTTTTTGCTCCCTCTGAGAACCCATTATTCAGTTTCGAAACTCAATTACTAAGTTAGTCTATTTGGTATTGTACCCTGTCCATTTTA
Organism: Schistocerca gregaria; assembly: GCF_023897955.1. Classification (NCBI taxonomy): domain Eukaryota; kingdom Metazoa; phylum Arthropoda; class Insecta; order Orthoptera; family Acrididae; genus Schistocerca; species Schistocerca gregaria. The sequence continues at coordinate 739,474,395 of NC_064920.1, read as the reverse complement.
TTATTATTTTCAGTTTGTATTCCTGTTAACTGATCATTGACTGCACTAAATTTGCTATTGTTATCTGCTTTTATTTCCGTTAACTGATCATTAACTGCACTAAATTTGCTATTGTTATCTGTCTTTGTTTCCTCTAATTTTACTAAAATAAGCTGTAAAATATCGGTTTCGATGTTTGTTTGCTGATGACACTTTCACTTGGTTCAAACATGTCTTGGCTGGGTTCTACAGCTTTCGCATCTGCATCATCACCCTCATTTCTATTCATTTTGCTAGCAATCACTTGAGCCCACCAAAAAACATTAATTTCACAACTGGTTAGTGCTTATCTTTTCTGATACCCACCCCTTTCAAAATTGATACAAACTGTCCCATTTACATCAAATTTTATAAAAGGTAAAAAACATTCTGCATTAAGCATAAACTTATGTATCATATTATCACAATTATGTAATTATTCATACAATATCATATCTTCTATTAATCCAATATCCTTCGCAGTTTATTAAGACTTCTTCACCCAAAGACAAACTGGATAAGAGATTACTTTCAAAGAATAGCTTAGGCAAAAATACGACCTAACTATAAATGGATGGTGGGAGAGACTGACTGGCTAGGCAAAAATAAAACCTAACTATACAAGGAGACCACATCAGCTGCTGTCAACATTACAATCGAGACCATGGGAGAGAATGGCTGGCTAGGCAGATTTAATCTTTATCACATGTTGCCACTTAGCAAATCAAAATAAGTTGAGACAACGTGGGATGAGTCATGAAGACAGGCAGGGGCACCCCTGGAACAACTGAGGACAACACCATAAAATTTCCTAGCGGGCACATCTCCCTACTCCCTAATCACTGAAGATGACTTAAATACTTAGTGGGCACAATCCTCCAACAACCGAGGACGACTTCTTCCAAATACTTAGCAGGCACAATCCTCCAACAACTGATGACAACTTAATCACATACCAGGAGCAATTTTGGGTGACATTATCACAATTCCAAACTGATATGTTTCTCTAATGATGGATAATAATATAGTATAAGTAGTAAGTGGATACTGTAAGAAGTAGGGGGCTAATGTAAGAAGTTGGGGGAATTCTGTGCAGGAAAACTTTATTGCAGAAGAAACACCGGAAACAAATAGGGATCAGACGGTTGTCACTCCACCCATTAACACAGAACGTTAACATCCCTGGGAGACAGATGTGACTCCACCCGGATCCCATGGATCTGACGTTAACCTCACTCGATTACTTACGGACCAATACTTCTTGTTAAATTTTGTGTGCAAGCCTCCCCACAACAAAACAATTACCACTTTACCAGAAAACACAACATTAAGTAAAGTTATTTTATTTTTTACTCTGTCATGGTCAGGTTTGAATGCTTCGTACAAATAGTCTATAACATTGCTATTATCCTTAAGTTTGGAAACAGCAACAGTCGAAACGTTTTGGGAGATTATCCTCACGGCAACTTTTCTATTGATTATTTCCTCTATCTGTTCCTCCACATTACTATTTATTAAGTCTGAAGTGACTATTTTCTCCTTACAGTCGCATTCCACATTATCCACTCATGCGTTAACGCCTGCAATTTGTGACTGGACTATAGGAATTAGTTTGTCCTGCTTCTCAACACTTTAAAGGAAAGTGTGAAAGCTTTGTTTTAGAGCATCAAATGTAACACTGCATACACTTTGAAATGATCCTAAGTTTCACCAAGTTCAGCTTCTAGTTTATTACATTTGTCTTCAATATCAACTTCTGAAATTGGTTATTCTGCTTTTGGCTAAGTTCAGTAACCATTTGATTCATCTGAATAGTTAAGGAATTACTTAATTCATTTTGTGAATCTAACTGCAAACTCTCCACTCTATCATTCAAGGCCTCCAATTTAGAACTTAAAACCTCACTCTGTGCTTCCAGCTTTTCACCCAGAGTTTCTGAATCTGGGCGTTTTGAGCTTTGATTAAATTCAGTACTTCAGACATGTCTGGCATTTCCCTACTCACTGTCATGGCCATGGCTGGTTCTGATATTTCCTCAATTTTTTGAGTATTGTCCATATTCTTCTTACTTTTAGATCTAGTGATCACTAAAAAAAATTCACCTCTAAGTATAATAACTATACTAAAAGTTTATTAGTGAACAGTGTCCTTAACTTCACACTCAAATAATTATTGTCTTTCGTTCACCCAGCGGAGAGTTTTATGCTGTGCTGGTATGGAATAGGTGCCAGTGAATGGCACGGGTGTCTGCAATGTCAAAGTTTGGTTTCAATGTTGGTGCCAGTGAATGAGTTTGTAGTCAGTACTGGTGAGCAGCCGTTGGTGTCGGTTGCTGGTTACAGCATCCATGCCCCTGCGATGTGTGTGAGGGCTGCTTACTCTCCACATTGGATCTTTGTCATCAAATAGATCTTGTTGTAACCCTTCTTAGTCTAAACTGTTGTGATTTTCATTATGTCTTCTCTTGTACGGTATTTATTAATTTTCACCCCTTTTTACTGTTTATGCAGAACCCAACTCTGTGAAACAATTTCCCTGTCTTGTTTCTATTGGTTGCTATGGCAACTCACAATATCTTCTTATCTTGATTTTGTTTCAAAATTCCTCTTTCTTCAAGTCCTGATCACGTCGGTCATCGCATTCTAACGTTTTCAGCAACAAGAGAAGCGAACTTCACACTTCTCTTACTACAGTTGATTACTTGAAACTTTTAGGCAATCCTCTTCTCTGGATTTGCGGATGCGTCAATCTCCACAACTTCTTCTCCAAAGAAATAATGTTAGTTAGAGGAACCAAACAACGACTCTCTCTCTCTCTCTCTCTCTCTCTCTCTCTCTCTCTCTCTCTCTCTAAGTAACTCAGTACCCTCATACTTTAAGTTCAGTTCAGGTATATTTTCATTTCCACAAGTCTCACATAAGAATACAAACTCTTGCAGGTCAACTGCGTCATTAACCATTAGATACTATTAAATATAATTACAAGGTCGTGGATTTAATAACCACCTGAGATCCAAAGACAAGTCTTGCTTCTAGCAAGTCTAATACCAAGATTAAGTAAGAGTCTCTAGACAAAACATGTTGCAACTGTCTATAACAATTACAATTATTCCATCACCAAGGAATAACACACAATTGCTCCTTGTACTTTCCATACAGGTTCTATGGCATGAGCGGCAACACTTGTCAACGTTGCTCATCTGATGCAGCCCCTGTCCTTCCATAACCAACGTCCATCCTGCGCACACAGACATGAGTTGCACAATAAATAGGCTCTCTGTCACACTTATCTTTAAAATATCACATGTTCAAGGTGGCAGAAGGTCGGGTGGTTCCAGAATTTATGTGTAAATCCTCGAATCACTACTTTCTGATTCCATCACAGGTGTGACCACTACTCCTAACATTCTGCAGTACTCAAATTATTCCAAATAGTTTACAAAAAAAGGATAGTTTACAAACTTTCTTTGCCAAAGAAGAATCTTTGCTAAAATATATCATTATTTTGTAAATCAATCGAGAAACAAATTTGATAATTAGTGTTAGATTGTGCAATTAATAACATTAATTTTAAGTATGCCAGAAATTTTCTAATTTCAAATATTTTTAAAAGAAGAGTAATTTTAACTCTATGTACAGAGCACTAACAAATTAATTTATTTTTACATATTTTAGCTGAAAACATAACACATGTATACAAAATCGTATAAAGTTCATTCAGTTAGACAGCTGATATAATGTTCACCTATTCAAGAATCGATAGTATACATGGTATCAGTTATCTCTATTTAAAAAAAGGTTATGTTACAGGAGTGTGCCCTACTATAAAGTGAAGATCCCATGTATCAAACACTGCAGCCATTCACCCTAAATGATGGGGGGAAAAAAAATCAGCATACTTTATGCATTCAATAGCATTAAAAAGTTGCATTATGTAGTCACGTTGCATGGTGTGCTGGATAGGATAACAGCTTTGCATGCAGGAGATTGTGTGGTCATATCTTGTCAGGTGCAGTAAGGATTTTTGTTTTCATTTTTAAATCTTTATTGGCATTACCTTCATCATCATTTTCTTTCAATTAATTGATTTATATGTATCTCTTTAATTCCATTCTTTTATCACATAATTATATCAACTGCTTCATTTGCTCATTTCTTTCTTCAATCATTCTTCCTCCAGCTGAAATCTTTGTTCATGCGTTTTAATTAATTTTAAGTATTTATTTCGATTTGATTTCTTTTGTTTTATCACCCTGTTTCTTCATTCACATTATTGCGTTCATTATATCTTTTTCTTATTTTACCTGAATTTTATTTTACTTATAAACCTGTCTTTCATTTAAATTTTCATCCACATTATTTTGTCCATAGTGCAATAGATATTTATGTTACGTTTTAAATGTTTTTATAAGGATTAACGTGAAAAAAAAAAAAAAAAAAAAAAAAAAAAAAAAAAAAAAAAAAAAAAAAAAGTTGGGCACCTGACAAAATTCAAAGCCACAACCTCCTGCATGCAAAGCTGATATCCTATCCATTATACCACATACACAAAATATACAATGCAACTTTTTTAACACTACTGAGTATCCCACCAAATTTCGAATTGTTTTTTGTCAATTACTCGCAAACAAGGGCCCACCTGGGTGAATGGCTGCAATGTGTGATACCTGGTGTCTTAACCTACATCACCATGTAGATATTTTCAAAACATTGATCACACTGCTGGAGACCTTCCCTCATAAGTAATAAGGGGTTTGTGACCAAATGTTGTTATATCAAATATGGGAACAACCAAATACAGAAGGGTTATCTAAAAAGGCATTTATGTCTTTTGTAGTGAATTGGTGTAAATGTGAGCTTTCTTACAGCCTTGACCATCTGTAGATGGAAACAAAGTCCCATAGCACAGTTGCATAGCAGGTCTTCTGCATCAAGAAAACATGAGAAGGTGACCATAAACCTTCAATAAGGTAAAAGTGCCTATGAACAGCTTCAAGGTGACATATCTTGAGTGAAGTAGTTGATTTAGTTACAACCTATAAACAAATCCCCCTTCTAAAGAACTTCCTTTGGCAACCATGACAGGATGGATAATTAACAATCCTCCATAGTTATTATTATTTAAAAAAAATTGGTAATGGTATGAGAAGAAGGGACAGCAGAAGCTTTTCAGAGTATTAAAGAAGCAGTAGGCAAAGTGGCTATACTGAATCACCCTGTCATCTTTGAACAATTTACATTAGCCATAGAGTAAATACCTCTGGAGTGAGCATTGCGTTCTGCGCATGTTGTCAACTTTAAACCAGGATTGTCACGTGTTTTCAGGACTTCGCTGTGCGTGTATGCTTTATGCAGAGTTTGAAGTTTATAACATCAAGAGCTTTTGTTGTGGTTTCACCGTTTGTTGATAGTGTAATAGAGATGGTGAATTACTGTTGTTGCTACGGATGCATAGAAATATATGTGAAAGGAGGGATAGTAACTTTTCATGGGTACTGTGTTTAAAAATTTTGAGACGCATTATGATTAAGGCTCGATTCTGTAGACCTATTTTTCTATGGTTTTCTGATTTTATGGCTCGTAGAAAAGCTTACAAACAATCGCTTCCTCTCGTAAATTTGCTAGTGGAACAGGAAAGGGCATTGTCAGTTGTTTCAGCAGATACTATCCTCCATGCATTTATCAGTGACTTGTTGATTATGTATATAGATTTGAAAGATGGAAGACAGATAAATTCAATAGAGGTATAGTCTATAATTGTCTTTGTATAATGTGTGTGTCCCAACCTTATTGTTTACTATAAAGTTACGGTAGGAGACCATGTTAAGTGTGTCTAGGACAAGGAGAATGATTAAGTGTGTTTTATATTTTAGTTTCCCGAAGGATGAACAACGAGTAAAGATATGGCTCCATAAAATAAGGAGGATTAATTTTGTCCTAACAAAATATTCCAAAATATATTCAAAACACTTTGAAGAGGAATGTTTAGACAGAGAAAAATTTGGACATGTGTGGCTGAAGGTAGATGCTATACCAACTATTTTTAATTTTCCACGGCACCTACTACTAATTTCTGCATTCAGCTTAAATACAATTTCTGCACAAATCAAATAAAAAACGCAATAGTGTAGCTAATCAAAGTACACATTCATCTTCTTTGGTGTATTTTGCCTTCAATTTATTTTCTTCACCATTTGATTAATAAGTATAAAATATTAGTAAACATGTCCACAAACTCTTTCATTTGTGTCACTTTCCACTTCCCTTAATGGTGTTATGTGGTTTGACTGTTACATGACCAACTGTATTTACTTTACAGTTCATTTATTCTCCGATCACCTTTTTTCCCCCCTTCTTACTCAGTCTACTATTTATTTAACAAACTGGGAGCAAATATGTAAAATGAGTTAAATAAACACATCAAAGTGTCACCAGTAAGAAAATTGTGCTTTAGGTCGCAAAAACGAGAAAATAAATACGCAGAAATAGCAGAAAAAATGGACGAATTAGCAGGGATATAATCGCTAATGTGTGGCAAATCAGTGTTTTTCGGACACTTGCAAAAGTACTAGCTTACTGTCAAGTCGTTTTGCAAGACTATCACTGCAAAAATGTACGTCAGGCTCTGTAATACTGTAAAGTGCCACATCATACCGAAAATTACCAAACATTGAGTGCATCTGTACTGTGACACCTATCACAAAGAAGCAGAATGCAATATCACTTTCCCTTAAAAGTTACATAGCTGGTTTTTCCCGGTATCAAATAGATACTGTTAAAATGTCTGTGCAACATGTATAAATAATCCACGACACGTACGAAAAGAATCCATCTGTACTAGGGATGTAGTGACATTCGAAATATACAGGACACTATACGGACAAACACACGACGTCCCGAGACAAGGCCGGCAATGTATGTCGACAACACAAAATCTGTTCTGCGCATGTTGACACTCACTCCAGACATATTTACACTATGACATTAGCAACAGAAGCATCAGAATAAACACTCATTGCACAATTATTCCAAGGAGCATGAAATCCAGCAATTGGTGAATATAAGACTGCCCCTTTCACAAGTAGGAGCCGTAACAAGCACAGATTAAACTACACTGCATTAGAGAAGGAGCTCCTAGTTATCATTTGGAGTTTATAACGGTTCCTGATATTAATTTGGGGATCAAAGATAATTATCTATTTCATGCACTGTCAAGATTACCTTTTGGTAAGACTGTAATGAAATGTAATGAGGAACTTCGTGTGATTTTTGTGATAACACAATTTCTTAACTTCAAGTTATGCCAATAACGAGGTAAGAACACCAGCCACAAGAATAAAGCAAGGAATAAAGATGTATGAATACTTTAGGGTCAAATTTCGACACAACATTAATGCAGGAAGGCTACCAGACAAGCAGGAACTGTGGACGAATGTTGATAGTATTTCATTCTGGCAATTAGACAACATCGCATACAAATGCAAGTTATGAAGACCTCAAGGTGTGGAAGAAGATTTAATATGGCTTATCCATAGCGGCTACGGACATTCCGGAATCTGCAAATGTATTCATTATTAGACCTACTCTTGCATTATTAGTACTAGATTTTGTATTTATAACCTTGTTATCAGGAGAAAGAAAACTGGTGATCTACAGATCAGAGCATGGAATGTCTGATCCCTTAATCGGGCAGGTAGGTTAGAAAATTTAAAAAGGGAAATGGGTAGGTTAAAGTTAGATATAGTGGGAATTAGTGAAGTTCGGTGGCAGGAGGAACAAGACTTTTGGTCAGATGAATACAGGGTTATAAATACAAAAGCAAATAGGGGTAATGCAGGAGTAGTTTTAATAATGAATAGGAAAATATGAATGCGGGTAAGCCACTACAAACAGCATAGTGAATGCATTATTGTGGCCTACATAGATACAAAGCCCACACCAACCAGAGTAGTACAAGTTTATATGCCAACTACCTCTGCAGCTTATGAAGAAATTGATGAAATGTATGATTAGATAAAAGAAATTATTCAGGTAGTGAAGGGAGACGAAAATTTAATTTTCATGGGTGACTGGAACTCTATAGTAGGAAAAGGAAGAGAAGGAAACATGGGATTAAAGAATGAAAGAGGAAGCCACCTGGCAGAATTTTGCACAGAGCATAACTTAATCGAAGCAAACACTTGGTTCAAGAGGCATAAAAGAAAGTTGTATACATGGAAGAAGCCTGGAGATACTGGAAGGTGTCCGATAGATTATATAATGGTAATACAGAGATTTAGGAATCAGGTTTTAAATTGTAAGACATTTCCAGGGGCAGATGTGGACTCTGACCACAATCTATTGGTTATGAACTGTAGATTAAAACTGAAGAAACTGTAAATAAAGGCGGGAACTTGAAGAGATGGGACCAGGATAAGCTGAAAGAACCAGAGGTTGTAGAGAGCTTCGGGAGAGCATTAGGGAACAATTGACAAGAATGGGGGAAAGAAATACAGTAGAAGAAGAATGGGTAGCTTTAAGAGATGAAATAGTGAAGGCAGCAGACAATCAAGTAGGTAAAAAGATGAGGGCTAGTAGAAATCCTCGAGTAACAGAAGAGATATTGAATTTAATTGATAAAAGGAGAAAATACAAAATTGCAGTAAATGAAGCAGTCACAAAGGAATACAAAGGTCTCAAAAATGAGATAGACAGGAAGTGTAAAATGGCTAAGCAGGAATGGCCAGAGGACAAATGTAAGGATGTAGATCCACATGTCTGTAGGGGTAGACAGATACTGCCTACAGGGAAATTAAAGAGACATTTGGAGAAAATAGAGCTACTTGCATGACTATCAAGAGCTCCAATGGAAACCCAGTTCTAAGCAAAGAAGAGAAAGCAGAAAGGTGGAAGGAGTATATAGAGGGTTTATACAAGGGTGATGTTCTTGAAGACAATATTATGGAAATGGAAGAGAATGTAGATGAAGATGAAATAAGATATATGATGCTGTGTGAAGAGTATGACAGAGCACTAAAAGACCAAAGTCGAAACAAGGCCCCGAGAGTAGACAACATTCCATTAGAATGACTGACAACCTTGGAGGAGCCAGGACTAACAAAACTCTACCATCTAGTGAGCAACATGTACAAGACAGGCGAAATACCCTCAGACTTCAAGAAGAATATAATAATTCCAATCCTAACGAAAGCAGGTGTTGAAAGATGTGAAAATTACTGAACTGTCAGTTTAATAAGCCACGGCTGCAAAATACTAACACGAATTCTTTACAGACGAATGGAAAAACTGGTAGAAGCTGACCTTGGGGAACATCAGTTTGGATTTCGTAGAAATGTAAGAACACGTGAGGCAATACTGACTCTACGACTTATCTTAGAAAATACACTCCTGGAAATGGAAAAAAGAACACATTGACACCGGTGTGTCAGACCCACCATACTTGCTCCGGACACTGCGAGAGGGCTGTACAAGCAATGATCACACGCACGGCACAGCGGACACACCAGGAACCGCGGTGTTGGCCGTCGAATGGCGCTAGCTGCGCACCATTTGTGCACCGCCGCCGTCAGTGTCAGCCAGTTTGCCGTGGCATACGGAGCTCCATCGCAGTCTTTAACACTGGTAGCATGCCGCGACAGCGTGGACGTGAACCGTATGTGCAGTTGACGGACTTTGAGTGAGGGTGTATAGTGGGCATGCTGGAGGCCGGGTGGACGTACTGCCGAATTGCTCAACACGTGGGGCATGAGGTCTCCACAGTACATCGATGTTGTCGCCAGTGGTCGGCGGAAGGTGCACGTGTCCGTCGACCTGGGACCGGAATGATGGAGGCCGGGTGGACGTACTGCCGAATTGCTCAACACGTGGGGTGTGAGGTCTCCACAGTACATCGATGTTGTCGCCAGTGGTCGGCGGAAGGTGCACGTGTCCGTCGACCTGGGACCGGACCGCAGCGACGCACAGATGCACGCCAAGACCGTAGGATCCTACGCAGTGCCGTAGGGGACCGCACCGCCACTTCCCAGCAACTTAGGGACACTGTTGCTCCTGGGGTATCGGCGAGGACCATTCACAACCGTCTCCATGAAGCTGGGCTACGGTCCCGCACACCGTTAGGCCGTCTTCCGCTCACGCCCCAACATCGTGCAGCCCGCCTCCAGTGGTGTCGCGACAGGCGTGAATGGAGGGACGAATGGAGACGTGTCGTCTTCAGCGATGAGAGTCGCTTCTTCCTTGGTGCCAATGATGGTCGTATGCGTGTTTGGCGCCGTGCAGGTGAGCGCCACAATCAGGACTGCATACGACCGAGGCACACAGGGCCAACACCCGGCATCATGGTGTGGGGAGCGATCTCCTACACTGGCCGTACACCTCTGGTGATCGTCGAGGGGACACTGAATAGTGCACAGTACATCCAAACCGTCATTGAACCCATCGTTCTCCCATTCCTAGACCGGCAAGGGAACTTGCTGTTCCAACAGGACAATGCAGGTCCGCATGTATCTCGTGCCACCCAACGTGCTCTAGAAGGTGTAAGTCAATTACCCTGGCCAGCAAGATCTCTGGATCTGTCCCCCATTGAGCATGTTTGGGACTGGATGAAGCGTCGTCTCACGCGGTCTGCACGTCCAGCACAAACGCTGGTCCAACTGAGGCGCCAGGTGGAAATGGCGTGCAAGCCGTTCCACAGGACTACATCCAGCATCTCTACGATCGTCTCCATGGGAGAATAGCAGCCTGCATTGTTGCGAAAGGTGGATATACACTGTACTAGTGCCGACATTGTGCATGCTCTGTTGCCTGTGTCTATGTGGCTGTGGTTCTGTCAGTGTGATCATGTGATGTATCTGACCCCAGGAATGTGTCAATAAAGTTTCCCCTTCCTGGGACAATGAATTCACGGTGTTCTTATTTCAATTTCCAGGAGTGTAGATTAAGGGAAGGCAAACCTACATTTCTAGCATTTCACAATGTTGACTGGAATACCCTCTTTGAAATTCTGAAGGTGGCAGGGGTATAATACAGGGAGAGAAAGGCTATTTACAATTTGTACAGAAACCACATGGCAGATATAGGAGTCGAGGGGCATGAAAGGGAACTAGTGGTTGGGAAGGGAGTGAGACAGAGTTGTAGTCTATCCCCAATGTTGTTCAATCTGTATATTGAGCAAGCAGTACAGGAAACAAAAGAAAAATCGGAGTAGGAAGTAAAATCCATGGAGAAGAAATAAAAACTTTTCAGGTTCACCAATGACATTGTAATTCTGTCAGGGACAGCAAAGGAGCAACGGACCTGGAAGAGCAGTTGAACAGAATGGACAGTGTCTTGAAAGGAGGATCTAAGATGAACAGCAACAAAAGCAAAAGGAGGATATTGGAATGTAGTCAAATTAAATTGGATGATGCTGCAGGAATTAGATTACGAACTGAGAGGCTTAAAGTAGTAAATTGACAGTTTCTTGAAATGAGGATATAAGATGACCATCAACAAAAGCAAAAGGAGGATATAAGATGAACATCAACAAAAGCAAAAGGAGGATATTGGAATGTAGTCAAATTACATCGGATGCTGCTGCGGGAATTAGATTACGAAATGAGAGGCATAAAGTAGTAAATGTGTTTTGCTATATGGGGAGCAAAATAACTGATGATGGTCAAAGTAGAGAGGATATAAAATGTAGACTGTCAATGGCAAGGAAAGCGTTTCTGAAGAAGAGAAATTTGTTTACATCGAGTATAGATTTAAGTGTCATGAAGTCGTGTCTGAAAGTATTTGTATGGAGTGTAGCTATGTATGGAAATGAAACGTGGACAACAAATAGTTTAGGCAAGAAGAGAATAGAAGCTTTGTAAATGTGGTGCTACAGAAGAATGCTTAAGATTAGATGGGTAGATCACATAACTAATGAGGAGGTATTGAATAGAATTGGAGAGAAGAGAAATTTGTGGCACAACTTGACTAGAAGAAGGGATCGGTTGGTAGGGCATACTTTGAGGCATTAAGGGATCACCAATTTAGTATTGAAGGGCAGCAAGGAGGGTAAAAATCGTGGAGGGAGACCAAGAGATGAATACACTAAACAGATTTAGAAGGATGTAAGTTGCAGTGGGTACTGGGAGATGAAGAAGCTTGCACAGGATAGAGTAGCATGGAGAGCGGCATCAAACCAGTCTCTGGGCTGAAGAACACAACAACAACAACAACAACAACAACAACAACAACAACCTTGTACTCACCTGAACAGAAGTCCTAATCCCTCTATACCTAACTTCAACCTATCCATCTCTCTTCTTAAATTTTCTAACATACCTGTCGCCCAACTACGGGATCCAACATTCCACATTCCAAACTGCAGATATATCAGTTTGGTTTCTCCTGATGATGGCATCCTCCTGAGGAGTCCACATCTAGAGATTCATATGGGGAACTGTATTACTTCTGAAATATTTTGCACAAGAGGATCCTATCATCATTTAGCCTGCACTTTGTTGGCAGAACACTTAGAAGATGTGACAAACCCATTAAAGAGATAGCCTACATTAGACTTGTCCGTCCTCTGCTGGAGTATTGCTGTGTGGTGTGGGATGCTTACCAGGTAGGGTTGATGGAGGACATCGAAAAGGTGCAAAGAAGGGCAGTTCATTTTGTGTTATCGCACAATAGGGGTGAGAGTGTCACTGATATGATACGCAACTTGGGGTGGCAGTCACTGAAACAAAGAAGGTTTTCTTTGCGGCAAGATCTATTCACTAAATTTCAGCCACCAACTTTCTCTTCCGAATGCAAGGCAGAAATGATCATCACAATAAAATAAGATAAATCAGAGCTCAAACAGAAAGATTTAGGTGTTCCCTTTTCCCAAGTGCCATTCGAGAGTGGAATGGTACAGAAATAGTACGAAAATAGTTCAATGTTCCCTCTGCCAGGCACTTATGTGTGAATTGCAGAGTAATCATGTAGATGCAGATGTAGCCATAAGGAGAGCTGCTTGTCCTCAGAAAAAAATTACAGCTGTAGTTTCACATAGCTGAAAAGCCATTCACAGTACCAACACAGCAAGGTCATGTTAGCTGCTGTTAGATGGCCATCTGTCTCCCAGACAGATGTCCCTGCACCTACTAAAAAGACCGCTGCCTCTCTTCAAGAACTACATCTTTGTTTGTCCTCTCAACAGATACCTCTTTGTTGTGACTGCACCTGTGGTACTAATATCTTTACTGTTGAGGCATGCTAGCCACCCCATCACAACAAGGTCCATGGTTCATGGCGGATTATTAGTCCAGCAGAAATGAAGTTTTATAAGTTCTTTAAGAGCTCGCAGCATTCCAAGCTGTGTTTTTAATAAATACCTATTCCTATATTTCACAGAGTAGGGTGATAGTTTTCTCTGGGCATAACTCGTTAATGGATCCCCAAATATTAAAAAGTTTTTTATACCATAGCAGGGACTAAAAGTGATTTAGCAGGTCAGATGCACCACATTTTGCTCAGGTTGAAAGCAGCCACTATCGAGTTGAGAGGAGATGTCCTGTTTGCCATTCATTCTGCCAAATGAAAGCTGGACCCCTTGCCAGTCAGGAGTGAGTGATAGTGATACAAGTGCTAGTCTGTGCTCTGCCTCGGATACCATTTCTAAATAGGCTAGATTTCTGACTCCACAGTTTTGTCAAGTAGTTGGAGCACAGTAAATCTTATAAACTGTTTCTTGCATAATGTCAATGTATATTACCATGTGACAAGTGGATTCATTTAAGATTGTTGTTGTTGATGTTGTTGCAGTGTTCAGCCCTGGGACTGGTTTGATGCAGCACTCCATGCTACTCTATCCTGCACAAGCTTCTTCATCTCCCAGTACCTACTGCAACCTACATCCTTCTGAATCTGTTTAGTGTATTCAGCTCTTGGTCTCACTCTATGATTTTTACCCTCCACACTGCCTTCCAATACTAAATTGGTGATCCCTTGATGCCTTAGAATATGCCCTACCAACCGATCCCAACCGATCCCTTCTTCTAGTCAAGTTGTGCCACAAATTTCTCTTCTCTCCAATTCTATTCAATACTTCCTCATTAGTTATGTGATCTACCCATCTAATCTTCAGCATTATTCTGTAGCACCACATTTCCAAATCTTTTATTCTCTTCCTGTCTAAACTATTTGTCGTCCACATTTTATTTCCATACATGGTTACACTCCATACAAAACTTTCAGACACGACTTCATGACACTTAAATCTATGTCATCATCATCATCATCATCATCATCATCATCATCATCAAGACTGATTATGCCTTTCAGCGTTCAGTCTGGAGCATAGCCCCCTTATAAAATTCCTCCATGATCCCCTATTCAGTGCTAATCTATACTCGAAGTAAAAAAATTTCTCTTGTTCAGAAATGCTTTCCTTGCTATTGACAGTCTACATTTTATATCCTATCTACTTCGACCATCATCAGTTATTTTGCTCCCCAAACAGCAAACTTCATTTACTACTTTAAGCCTCTCATTTTCTAATCTAATTCCTGCATCATCACCCAATAAATCTTGACTACATTCCATTATCCTCATTTTGCTTCTGTTGATGTTCATCTTATATCCTCCTTTCAAGACACTGTCCATTCCGTTCAGCTGCTCTTCCAAGTCCTTTGCTGTGTCTGACAGGATTACAATGTCATTGGCGAACCTCATAGTTTTTATTTCTTCTCCATGGATTTTAATTCCTACTCTGAATTTTTCTTTTGTTTCCTTTACTGCTTGCTCAATATACAGATTGAATAACATTGGGGATAGGCTACAACCCTGTCTCACTCCCTTCCCAACCACTGCTTCCCTTTCATGTCCCGCAACTCTTATAACTGCCATCTGCTTTCTGTACAAATTGTAAATAGCCTTTCGCTCCCTGTATTTTTTCCCTGCCACCTTCAGAATTTGAAAGACAGTATTCCAGTCAACATTGTCAAAAGCTTTCTCTAAGTCTACAAATGCTAGAAATGTAGGTTTGCTCTTCCTTAATCTATTTTCTAAGATAAGTCGTAGGGTCAGTATTGCCTCACGTGTTCCAACATTTCTACAGAATCCAAACTGATCTTCCTCAAACTCAGCTTCTACCAGTTTTTCCATTCGTCCATAAAGAATGTGTGTTAGTATTTTGCAGCCATGGCTTATTAAACTGACAGTTCAGTAATTTTCACATCTTTCAACACCAGCTTTCGTTGGGACTGGAATTATTATATTCTTCTTGAAGTCTGAGGGTATTTCGCCTGTCTTGTACATGTTGCTCACTAGATGGTAGAGTTTTGTTAGTCCTGGCTCCTCCAAGGTTGTCAGTCATTCTAATGGAATGTTGTCTACTCTCGGGGCCTTGTTTCGACTTCGGTCTTTCAGGGCTCTGTCAAACTCTTCACTCAGTATCATATCTTTTATTTCATCTTCATCCACATTCTCTTCCATTTCCATAATATTGTCCTCAAGAACATCACCCTTGTATAGACCCTCTATATACTCCTTCCACCTTTCGGCTTTCTCTCCTTTGCTTATAACTGGGTTTCCCTCTGAGCTCTTGATATTCATGCAAGTGGTTCTCTTTTCTCCAAAGGTCTAATTTTCCTGTAGGCAGTATCTATCTTATCCCTAGTGATATGCACCTCTACATCATTACTTTTGTCCTCTAGCTATTCCTGCTTAACCATTTTGCACTTCCTGTCGATCTCATTTTTGAGACGTTTGTATTCCTTTTTGCCTGCTTCATTTACTGCATTTTTATATTTTCTCCTTTTATCAATTAAATTCAATATCTCTTCTGTTACCCGAGGATTTCTACAAGCCCTCGTCTTTTTCTTACTTGATCCTCTGCTACCTTCACTATTTCATCTCTCAAAGCTACCCATTCTTCTCCCACTGTATTTCCTTCTTCCATTCTTGTCAATCGTTCCCTAATGCTCTCCCTGAAGCTCTCTACAACCTCTGGTTCTTCCAATCTATCCAGGTCCCATCTCCTCAAATGCCCAACCTTTTGCAGTTTCTTCAGTTTTAATCTACAGTTCATAACCAATAGATTGTGGCCAGAGTCCACATCTGCAACTGGAAATGTCTCACAGTATAAAACCTGATTCCTGAATCTCTTTCTTACCATTATATAATCTACCTGACACCTTCCAGTATCTCCAGGCTTCTTCCACATATACAACCTTCTTTTATGATTCTTGAAACATATGTTAGCTATGATTAAGTTATGCTCTGTGCAAAATTCTACCAGGAGACTTCCTCTTTCATTCCTTAATCCCATTCCATAGTCACCTACTATGTTTCCTCCTCTTCCTTTTCCTACTATCGAGTTCAAGTCATCCATGACAATTAAATTTTTGTCTCCCTTCACTACCTGAATAATTTCTTTTATCTCATCATAAATTTCATCAATTTCTTCATCATCTGCAGAGCTAGTTGGCATATAAACTTGTACTACTGTAGTAGGTGTGGACTTTCTGTCTATCTTGGCCACAATAATGCATTCACTATGCTGTTTGTAGTAGCTTACCCACACTCCTACCTTTTTTTCTTCATTATTAAACGTACACGTGCATTACCCCTATTTGCTTTTGTATTTATAACCCTGTATTCACCTGAGCAAAAGTCTTGTTCCTCCTGCCACCGAACTTCACTAAATCCCACTATATCTAACTTTAACCTATCCATTCCCCTTTTTAAATTTTCTATCTTACCTGTCCGATTAAGGGATCTGACATTCCACACTCTGATCCGTAGAACGCCAGTTTTCTTTCTCCTGATAACGACGTTCTCTGAAGTAGTCCCCGCCCGGAGATCCGAATGGGGGACTATTTTACCTCCGGAATATTTTACCCAAGAGGACACCATCATCATTTAATCATACAGTAAAGCTGCATGCTCTCAGGAAAAATTACAGCTGTAGTTTCCCCTTGCTTTCAGCCGTTCACAGTACCAGGACAGCAAGGCCATTTTGGTTAGTGTTACAAGGCCAGATCAGTCAATCATCAAGACTGTTGCCCCTGCAACTACTGAAAAGTCTGCTGCCCCTCTTCAGGAACCACACATTTGTCTGGCCTCTCAACAGATGCCCCTCTGTTGTGGTTGCACTTATGGTACGGCTATCTGTATCATTGAGGCACGCAAGCCTTCCCACCAACGGCAAGGTCCATGGTTCATGGGGGGAGGATATAATAAATAAATGAGTAAAAATAATAATTAAGCTGTACTGATGGAAGAAGAATAGATAAATGTAAATAGACTATAAGTAATGAACCAGTAATTTTAGAATAACTACAAGGGGAGTGTCTGGATAAGGGAAGATTAAATAAAATAGAATACCTCAAAGGGAATCAACCCAAGAGTTACTGCTTGAAGTGTTGCCAATTATTCCCCATTATAAAATTCTTGTATAATAAAAACAGAGCATGAGGACTGTCAACTACAGGCGCCACGAAGTGGGTCATGGAGGGCAATCTGTCAGGCAGGTGTGCAGTCGCGCCAAAGTCTGATGGAATAGTCCTGGGGAGGGCACGACCGCCACAAGGGGAGTCACAGTGTGAGTGGCTTAGGCTCAGTGCAGAGTGATCCCCTTGATAGTAGCTCCAGATATGATATTTTTTATGAAATAAAAGAGGACCAGTTCGCGTTCGTTCTACAATATTACTTTTATTGTTAACCGGTTTTCGGCTTACAAGGCCATCTTCAGACCTTTACTGAGTATTATCACCAAAGAAGTTAAATGCTAGCAGACAACATTGGAAGAGAAGTAACACATGTAGACTGAAGTAGAAACATACAGTAAATAACATCTTTGCAATGAAATAGTAAAAACTGAACAGTACATATACATCAATGGAGTTGACAGGAAAACCTTTAGCACAAAATAGGAATAGCATGCCTACATAACAGTTTCTATTAATAAACAAAACTAATAAAATAAAATAAAATAAAATTAGTACTAGACAAGTCTGCATCAGGAGGTATGAAACATGGAGAGTGATACACAGCCAATTAAAAGAAGAGACAGTTGTCAATGTAAATACAGAATACATAAGGAACTTAAGCAATATCAACAAGATAAACAGGAATTAATAAATGCAGGAAAATGGAGGTGTTTGAGGGAACCTACAGTTTGAGAGAGTGGTGGTACTGCATTTCAACATTAACATTATAATCCAAGCAGTGGCTGTGTACCAGTTTTCATTAAATAAATGAGCAAAGTAAAATATGAACAGTATTTGATGAGACAACTACAAGGGGTGTTAAGCATTGACAGTAATACAAGTGCCAGTTAAAATAAAGCCTTAACTATTGAAACTACAGTCTTTGTGGAATACAAAGACAACTTGAACAAATAAAACAACTTAATGAATACAGGAAAATGGGAATATGTGGGAAGAGAGAGTGGGAAGTAATGAACAACAAAGATGATTGTATGAAGTTTAGGAGAGGGGAAGTGTTGAGTTGTGTCTGGTCATTTAGGATGAGATCTGGACTGTGAGCAAGATGTTTGTTAATTTCCAAGGCTTCCAGCAGGTTGAGTTTATGGCCTTTGTTTGCTAAGTGAAGTACATGGGACACTGGCTGGTAGTTGTGACCCTCACTCAGTACATGCTCAGCAAATGCAGAGTCTGAATTCTGCAACCTCCAGCTGTGTTCATGTTCAGCCAGCTTAGTTGATATGGTTCTGCCTGACTGACCAATGTAAAATTTTTTACAATCAGAACAGGTGATTTTGTCTTTGCTATTAAAAATGCACTGGGCTGTCTTGTCCCTCACAGAGTAGGAAAGCCTATACTTGCAGGATTTCAGTGCTTTGGCTACAATCTGTGATAGCTGACCTAGAAATGGTAGTGTACACCATTTCTTGCAGACAGTGGATGGGGAAGCAGGTGGGGCATAGAGGAGGGATATAATTTCCCGTTTTTGTTTCCTGTGCAAGATGTGGTCAATAAGGACTGGATTGTAGCCATTGCCTGTGGCAATAAATTTTATGTATCTATATTCTGACAGAGCTGATGCACAAGCCTAATGTCAGTCCTGTGGAATTGAATGACATGAGACTGGCCACAAAGACATGCTTCGCACAGAACTATTTCCACTTCCAAGGGACTCTATAAACAATTAGATGGCTTAGCTATGGATCCCCAACTGTCTCTTATTTTATTAGTTTTGTTTATTAATAGAAACTGTTATGTAGGCATTCTATTCCTATTTTGTGCTAAAGGTTTTCCTGTCAACTGCATTGTTGTTTGTGTACTGTTCAGTTTTTACTATTTCATTGCAAAGATGTCATTTACTGTATGTTTCTACTTCAGTCTACATGTGTTACTTCTCTTCCAATGTTGTCTGCTAACATTTAACTTCTTTGGTGATAATAGTAAGTAAAAGTCTGAAGATGGCCTTGTAAGCCGAAAACCGGTTAACAATAAAAGTAATATTGTAGAACAAAAGCAAGCTGGTGCTTTTCATATATTATAATGTTGTTCTACCAAGAACCAACACAAGATTCTGTTAATAAAATAAAAGAGGGTTATATTTTTGGGATTGCAATTTTAATCAGTGAACCTGAACAAAATGTGGTGAGACAAAAAGCCAGTGCAACAAAATTTAATTGACAAATTTGGGATCCCTGGGCTCTGAAAATTGACTTGGGAAAGGGTATGGTTGCACATGTGCCCATGAGACATAGCTCAGAACCTGATAAGGTGGAACAACTGAAAAGCACAGAAGTACCTGACAATGAAACAAAAAGTATATACAGATTTGTACTCCATGAAAAGTCTGAATGGGAACTGCCCTTCAGGCTATTAAGTCATGGGGGCTTGGGGGGGGGGGGGGGGGTTATAATTTGCAAGCTGCATAAGTTTTATGTAATTGCATTTAAAAATAGAATTCATGTTCCAAAACTGGTCATTGAAATAAAGAAATTTTATCTGTGGTGACAGGAAAGATATGTTCCTACCAATTTTCCTTCACTGTATATGATAATACTGTTCTATGATGGGATTATGTAACGACATTGCAGACATGTGTCAAAAACTACACTTCACGAATAATACAAATGAGCTTAAAGGCATATGCAACTCAAGTGATAACAGTTGTGTTACAACCAGGGATAATACAATAAATATATCTGCATTCTATGGTTTATTGACATAATACTGATACAAATAATTCTGTTACCAAGCACCAAGTTGTAGATGGACACTTTACCAAAAATTATACAAATTGATGGCAGTTATAGCAATGTCCAGGAAGTGCAAGTGAAATTCAGAATTCTGGCAGAATCACAAGTCTGTTGACATACTAACCTAGAGAATACTGAAGTACAAGTTCCAATAGAGCATTCAGATTCTAAGTTCAGAGCACAGCCACATCAACATCGAGCAGCAATAACACTGCAAAGCAGCACTTCCAAGTTGTGGAGTAGAACATAGCACGATAAGAATTGGCTTGTAGATGCCAGTAGCAGTGTTAATTAAGGCTCCATAGATAATGGAGCCAGCAGCTGGGGTTGCTGTATATTCTGGGCAGCCAGTTGCTGAGTGTTATGGGTGGCCAAACGCTGTGGTTTGAAGCATGTGCATGCAAGGCAGTCTACAATGTTAGCAGCATGCCACACACAAAGAAGAGCAGCCGATGCATGTAATGGAGTGTGCAACTGCTCAGTGTGGAGTTTTTATGGTGGTGGATATGGCAGATATCACAAGTTGTTGATTGGCAACACTGTACTTTATGCTGCACACTGATGTTGTACATTGGTGCTGTGATAGAAGATGTCTAAAAAGCTGTATTAGTTTCAATAACTTAGACATTTGAAACAACCATGCTGCATTTCCATTCCCTGTTAGATTACAGCAAACTAGCTACACAAACATCCTCTCAGAAAAATTCTTATTTAGCCTTCTCTTGAATGGACATACACCCATAAAAAATAGTGTGACAGTACATAAACTCATATTTGCTCATATATGAGCTATTCAAAGGAACCATCCCAACATTTGTGAGTTAGGGAAAAAAAGGGGGAGAAAGAAAGAACAAATAAATCTGGAGGCCAGACAGTGATTTGAAAGTTGCTTCTAAAAGTGAATCCACTTTACCAAGTGCATTTCTTGGTATCTGTTCTTTAAATCTGCCAGTGCACCACCCACCATTCATTTGTAGCTGAGTGGCTGACAGTCTTCATGTTTTCTAAGTTATGTTTGAAGGACTGACCAAAAGTGCTTGGTTCCTTTTCTCTCTTTTTAGCTTGAGCATTACTGAGCAAACATTAATACAAGGTCTGTCTCAAATCATATATCATTATATTTTTCCCTTTCTTAAATGGTTTGTAGGTACTTTGTCAGGCAGACTATGAAATCAATATTCCATTTTCTTCGCAATATTTCAAAGAGGAATGGTGGTATTAAGAATATGTCAGCTCAGATACCTAGTTTCTCTATTCTTGAACCCAGTGAGGTGAGCTACATTAGGTGCAGTTGAAACAGATAAATTTTAAAAACAAACTAAATTTTTTGGCTAAAACAATTAATCTCTTGTACTAAGTAACAGAGTTTTGAATTACAATGTATGTTTATTTGAACAAGGTAGCAATATTGGAATGAGAGGACCACTTTCAAGAAAAAAGAAAAAAAAATGTTTTTATTTTTATCAACAAAGGAACAATAAGGTCACCACTGTGAAATAATTTACAGAATAATTTTAAACATACCTTGAAAAAGTCTTCATGCAACTGTTTCAACATTTCAATATTTTCTTTCATAGCATCATATTTTTCTTTAGCTGCCTTCATGTGTCTGTGAAGTAATGTAAATAATTTCTTTTCCTGATGGTAAAAATTGTATACATAAATTAAAAAATGAAATAGTTTTCGAAATTCTGTACAATATTGGCACTAATGAACAGAAGTCTTCAATTTCCTTACTTCTTCTTTAAAATTGTCTAGATTTGATTCCCACTTCTGGCGAACTTTTTTGACGTTTTCCTGAAAATCATTTAAGTCAATCTTCCGTTTCTCACGCTGTGCTGTCCAAAGCTGTGTAATTTTGTTTTGGATGACTTTTATTGGTCCTATTAATAAGAAATTATAATGTTACTTATACATAACAGGAAATAAATGAACAATGAAATTAAATTGCTGGAAGTAAAATAATATGTATTGCCCAATAAACACCTATAATCATGGAATTTCCAAAATTTTGGATAATTTTTTTAAATTTTCTTCGCACTGTGAGATATAAGTAAGAAAAATAAGTCATTTAGCCTAGAAAACAAGGGTTTAATCATGTTTCTGTAGACACTAAATAGTTTTGAAAACTGGGAATACAGGCATCTAAATTCAGTTCATTAATGTTCCATTCTAGAATGAACTATAAAATTCAACATAACAAATAAAAAAAATGAATCTCAAGTTGGAAAAGATAATGGTTCAGCATAAAGTGACTTTTTTATTATACTACGAATACAATCTTCAACTACCTGAACAGAATAAAACTATTAAGTTTTGCTGTGAGCAAATGTAGTACAATAAAATTCGCTGACATTGGTTTGTAAAATGTGATCATAAATTTCATTGTATTTTCATATTTAAGAAACACAAATCTTAAGCTTTTGCATTATGTGCCCCTTCAGAAGTAATGCATAACACCTGTTGTCTCCTGAGACCATTGCAAGTGAGGTAGCAGAATTTGGAGACAATAGTGACTCTATATTAAGACTGAGTTAGTTCATAAGGAGAACTTCATCCATAAGCTAAGCAGTTTTCACAATTTCTACATTGTGCCCACATCCAACACTCAGCACCAATCATTTAGTGCATAATGGTCTATTCTAACGAATTTGGGTGTTTTTTTTCTGCCATCAAACAAACATGTTGTGCACAACAATATGTTCTTCTGCAGCAAGTCATTGTTACTCTTGACCACAGTTTGACAGTGGCTGATCACTTGTATGAACAGCTAGTTGATGGCCATGTCCACATAAAAGTCAGTCCATAAGTTACGGCATAGCTGCAGTATGATAGTACTGCTTTTGCACTTGGTTCTGCCTGTGATAAGGTCTAGTCTGCCTGTGAAAGGTGCACAGGACAAGACTTCAGTAATGTATGAATATAAACTCAAGAATTAGAGATTTCAACTGTGGGGATTGTAATGGAACTGATAAATAGACATAATTTTGTTATGTTATACACTAAAGTCGTGTTAAAAAAGCTTTTGATTAAGATAATACTAAGTTAGGTGTTGTGATCAATAACTGATATTGAAATTGTATGTTCTTTGTAGCTTATGACCGTGATCTTTGGTCTACAACGGGTTTTCGGCACTTGAGTATTGGCCGCGGTTGAGTGTAGTTGTTTATCTAGTTTTGGCAATAAAAATGTGTTTTTGTTGCAAATAAACTGTGGAATACTGCATCATGATTTTGATAGTTCAGTGATAATTAAAAAACCCGCACCTTTTCTTGTACCCAGAGCAGCAGAGGAATCATCGCATAGACAACGAGAAGCCACATGGACAACGCAGACTCAGCAGCATCAACAAAGGAGACATCATGGCCAGCTCTACTAAAGTATTATACAGCCATTAGCCAGACCGTAATGGTGTCATGGAGATAATTTTTCCAGCACAGTAGAGAGGGTTCATGACAGGATGCCACTCAATTGTGAACAAGTTAAAGGTTTGCTGGACTAACTATAACTAGAAATGTAATTAAAGGCAGACCTTAATATGTGAGGCACAATCAGTGTCACTTGGATATGTGAAACCATGTGAACCACTTCTGATCACTTTACACCAACTAAAATCAAAAGGCAGAAACCTGTTAACTTCACAATACCCATACTCTTGACCTATACAAGTGTAATGTAGGCATCAGAAAGGGTACTATTTTACCTGTTCATAAGGTCATTGTGGAGAAAAAAAAATCAACTAAAACTTTCACTGTTATAAGAACTGTTCTTTCCAAAACACTCTGCCCATAAGCTTTAGAAATTCAATTGGCAGGAATGAATAATTCCTATATTTTCCCTTACAAGTTAACTACAGGAATAGATGTATGAATTAAATACAACAGAAACACTCATTGGGGTCATTACAAAAGATGTGAGTCCATTGTATTAAATACTGAGTCAGCTCCCTCTGTTAATCATTTGGCATTCTGTAGCATATCCTATTTGGGTGTACAGTGGAAACTAGTTGGAACTCAAGACTTTTAAGCAGTGGCCCTCATTGATCATTATTAACAATGTGCTGTGGATGTCGTCTTCTTAATAATGACATCATATCATTCCTATCTGGAGTTTCCATTATTTGACTGCATCCATATCTTATTTGGTATTATTTTTACTTTCTTCAAGTTGAACTTTTGTGATGTTACTGAATATCTGTTACGCGAGATGTAAGGGTTATGTTAACACTATACAAAAAATATGTAAACATTTAATGTCTTTAAAGATGCATGCAATCCATTATCAGGTGCTAGATCATAAAATGATACATTATGGTGCCAGTATATATAGTGACATTAAATTGGTGCTTACATATACTCCTACTTATTTAGGGGAAATAAAATCACTTTTTTTAGATTTTTCAACAACCACAAGCAATTATTACCTACATCTTTACAGATCAGCTGTAAATATTCATAAACATCACAAAAATTTTAATAGGAAGGATGATGACATGGTGCTCAACAAGACACGAACAATAGTTCCGAGAAGCTGGTGTACACAGTCAAGGATAGTTATCCGTGATCACACGATACCTACATCTGTATTCATACTCTGCAAGCCACTGTACCATACATGTCAGAGGGTACATCAGACCTCCATTATTGATATTTTTCCTATAACTCTCCCATAATGAGGGAGGAAAAAACGACTGTTTGTATGCATTTGTACATGCCCTAATCTCTCTTAATTTATCCTCATGATCACTATGCATGATATACAATGGTGTCAGCATAATGGTCACACAGACTTCGTCAAATACACATTATCTAAATTTTCTTAATAGGATTTCATGAGAACTACACTGAATATCTTCCAAGGATTCCTATTAAAGTTGCCTGGGCATTTCTGTTACGCTTTCTGTTGGCTAAACCAATCTGTTGCAATCTTCACAGTGTGCCTCTGAATCTAGTTAATGTCTGTTGTTACAAGCATCTATTAAGGACTCCTAACAATGGCACAATACTCTAGAATTGGTAATCCCAGAAAATTGCAGGCAAATCCTTTACAGGTGCATTGCATTGCATTATTTCAACAAACCTAAGTCTTCCACTTGCTTCCCTAATATTGAATTTACATGATCCTCCCATTTCATATAGCTTCTTAGTATCACCCCTAAATACTTATATGATTTGATGAGCTTAAGATGTCCACCACTTACACTATATTTCCAATTATTTGGGGTAATGTGAGGGAGAAGATGCACAAATAATTGAAAAACATGAATAATAAAGGTATTTTCAAACATCTATTCTTTATTTGAACATTTTTCCAAATTCTGTGTATAGGTACTGTAGGCCTGTTTATTTCCTAAAATGGACTGTAATGTTGGCCTGCTTTTTTTTCTTTCTTCTTTTTTTCTTACAGCATTTAAAATCTTTCTTGCAGCAATAATGTTACTGTGCCGAAACCCCATCTGGCCCACATAATCTACACGAGTATCAACACATTTGAATGTGGTACAGTGACAGACAAAGTCACTGTCTACATCTGCACTTTCACATTCACTGTCATCTTCTTTGTTTTGTTGTACAGCACCAGCCATAATTTTGGCAGCACTCATACACTGGAGGTCAGGTTGAGATGCACCGATCTTCAGCCTCTCATTCAGATTTTCTTTGACATCTTCCAAACTATTTAAACTCACTGCCAGATTCATATGTGTGCAACTGCTATTTCTTCATCAGTGAAACCTTTCTGGAAGAATTTTCCTCCACAATCAAACTAGAGCATGTGGCTTGACTTCTGCCAGGCATCAGTAATCCTGAGTATGGCATCTATAATAGTCAGTTTCTTCCAGAAAAATACCAAATCAATCTCATCAACTAGCATTTGGAGCAGACCAGCATTTAGTGCCTTTGAACTGACACAATTACACCTTGGTTCATTGGGTGTATAATTGCAGTCACATTATGAAGTAAAAACTTAATTACGATGAGACCACCATCAGATACAAGAATCTTCTCATTCGGATGCGAAGGAGCATTATCAAGCAATAAAACATACCTTACGTGGCAATCCTTTCTCTTCTAGAAGTCACCAGATTTGCGGTATAAAATGCATGTGGAACCAGTTTTTGAAAATTTCACTATTCATGCATGCTCTTTTTTGGTTGGAATAATGCACAGGGAGATTCTTAGCTCTGATAACCTTGAATTCTTGCCCCCCATCGACACACAAGTCGCCGAAGTGGCGTCAACTCGAAAGACTTGCACCAGGCGAACGGCCTACCCTACGGGAGGCCCTAGCCACACGGCATTTCCATATACTCTGCTAAAGAGTTACCTCCTTTTTGTTGACCAATAGCACACCATCATGAAAGCCATGTCAGCTCTGTAATTATTATGTTGCTGTCATCAGCAAACAACACTGTTTAACATTCTCTGACATATAGTCTGAAGTTATTCATATAAATAAGAAACAGTGCTGGGGCTAACACACTGCCTTGGAGGACTCCAATGTTCCAATATTCTTGATGTGAAACATACATCACTTTACATTTTGTGTCACTTGAAATTTTGGAGATCTCTTCTTCTGTTTGCTAGATAAGATGTAAATCATGTATGTCACACCTCCTTATTCCCAGCACTTCAGGTTTATGTGGAAGTATTTGATGATTAGCTGTGCTGAATGCTCTACTGAGTGTAGGCAAATTTCTATTACATGTTCCCCTTGATCCAGGGCTTCAAAAAAGTATTTTTGTGAATTTTGCTACAGGAACTTGTTCCATTTCCAGACCTGACACTAAACTGTTCATTGCACAGAAGTTGGCCTTTATTTAAATAATCCACAAGTCTGTTTTTCATAATAGTTTCCATTATTTCTGAAAAAGAAGACAGTAATGAAACAAGTTTGTAAATCTTTATATTTTGTATCTCCTTTTTTGATGGACAGGAAGAACTTTTTCATCAGATAAGCAACTAGATGTGATGACTCATTTATAATGTCTGTTAATGGTGCTTTTATGCTGCTGATGGAGTCTTTTAGTAGAAATATTGGAAACTTGTCTACATCTGTGGACATTTTAATCTTAAATATGCGTACAATCCTACTCATCTCTTTCTCAATGGTGGGTAGCAACAGCATTTTGTAAGGTACGTTGTTATTTGTAGATGTATGGTGTATTTTTGGAAGATTTTCTTGCAGTTTTGATTGCTGTATTACAAAAGTAATTGTATATGAAGTTGGTCAAGTCCTTAGGGCTATCTATTAAGCCAAATTTATTTCTGATTAGTATGTTTACCTGTGTTGGCTCTGGACTACCAATTTCTTGCTTGATACATTCCAAATTGCTTCACTTTTATTATTTTGAGTTCTGTGTGGTCTTATCATTTTGCTTCTGCTCGCATCCTGAGGCAGTTTACTGTACATCCTTTTGTACTTGAGAAAAGTTATAAGAAATCTGGGTCACTCTCGTTATCTTTTATAGAACTGAAATCTGCAAAGTTGGTATTGTTTTGTGGATTTTGGCATTGTCAGTGACAGATGGTGGGCGGATGCCCTTCCTGGTGGCATCACTCTCCGCTATATGTAACTCTTAATAAGCAGCTCAAGCAGTGGCTTATCCAAAAATACCCATGTAACTCAGATTTAACATGAATAATAATGTAAGACAGAACCTGTACCAGAAAAAGTATAGTATTTGTTGCATATTGTAAAATATTTGTAATGTGCAACTGTAAAAAAATTATAGTGTTAAGAATGACACGCATGTAAAATTACATGTTGCTGAATAGACAATAATAATAATAATAATAATAATAATAATAATAATAATAAAGATCATTTACAGTAGACCCTTGTTATTTCAAAATTAGATAAACTGGAAACTTGATTAATCCATACTACCTGATTGCTCTGAAATGAAACAGCTTATTTTTATTAAGATTTCAGAGCTAATTTTGATTGCTTGATTAAAGGTTATGTCATTAGGTAGGACCCACATAAGTGATTTCTCCTACTGAACCCTGTAATGTAGTTTTCAACAACTACGTGTCAAAGTACTCACTAATATTACTTTAATCCAGTGACAGGTACATATATTGTCAATTCATTTAAATACAATTAGGGCTTTTCATTTACAAACAATTGAGCAACAAAAGGGATACCAACTATAATATCATTATAATGTCTGAAACCTGTAACAACTTTATTCATCATACTGTTGGCTTACTATGCTGTCGGCTAACATAACAACATCCAATTACCTCATATTTATTGTAATTCATAAAATGAAACCAGATTAACAATGTAAACAAAGTGTTTATTTGGGCTGCTGTATTATATGTTGAAATTCTGTTCACACTAAAAACTAATGAACTCATATTTGAAACACAAATCATGATAGGAGTATTTTGGATAATGTGGTTTCAGTGTAATTAGCAAAAATGTTATCAGCATTGTTTATTGACATCATTTCACTTATTTTTCTGTGGAAACAAGAAATTTGCAATTGTCTTTATATCTTATTTTATGCATTTCAACTATAACCACAAGATGATAGCACTTCTTGTAATTACTGACAACTCTGTAATCATAATTAGCAAATTTACTACACACAACAAATCAATTGATAGGAAGAGTATATAACACCCACAAGAAATCATGTGGAGAGTCCAGTATGATGTAATATCTTAAGCTGCACTGTGTGACGTAATAAATTGTACACCTGAGACAATAACTAACTTTTCGTGTCTTTTGACAACCACAATATTCTCTGGGCTGTCTTCACTGAAGAAACTTACAGGATGAATCATCTGCAGCAAATGATCAAATTGAAGCTAAGGCCTGGTCAATGTTTATTATTTTCAACAAACTGAGTTCAGTCACTCAACTTTAAGGACCTTTATTTCAGCCACTGCTGACAAAATTAATATTTCATAAACACATTTACTTTAATTTTTTTCTTTCGATGACATTTATCCCCAGCAAGGCGATTACATAGTAATATCATGGAATGAGCTGGAATGGTGCTTTAACTCATGTCAAAAAACTGAAATCAATGTTTGACTTTCAGATGTATCATTTTTAACTTCAAGACCGAAAGACAATTTCATTTGGAAAGCAAAATTTTGGACTGGACACAGAGATATTCTGCAACCAAAAAATATGTTGATGAGGAAATCAGACTGTAGAACTGTGAGTACCAACAACTCCAATCAACTTGGACATTGCAACAACCAAATTACACCATATACAATTACTTTGTTTTATCTAAGACATTGTCAGCTCAGTAGGCCATGTGAAAAACTTAGAGAGAGAGAGAGAGAGAGAGAGAGAGAGAGAGAGAGAGAGAGAGAGAGAGAGAGAGAGAGAGAGAGAGAGAGAGAGAGAGAGATCTTAAAATATTTTCATGCTACGTGATAATAGCAGGGTTGGAAATTGAGAAATGGAAGAGGTAGAAAATTTGATACAAGGTAAAGAGGGGGCAGATGAAAATAATGTCTGTGACATTTAGTGAAAAGACGAAGAAATAGGTGGATTTTCAGACAGTACTTGTTCACAGATTCTATGTTCTGACCAAGGGGAAGTAGTTGGTGATAGTGACGATCTTTTTAATATTCTTGCAAAACACATTGGGGAGAAATTAGGTGAACAAAGTTGGAAGCTAGACAGCTGCATTAGGGTAAAAAAACTCGACAAATTAAATCATTTAGATAGAAACTTGTCAAAGTCAAGCACTAATGTCAAAGTTCAGGCAGAAAAAACTGCAGAGACAACTAAGGGATTAGAAGTAGATTTAAATGATTTTAAAACACAGGTAAACACAGAGCACAGCAAATCTGAAACATGTATTATTCCTGCAGAAAACAGAGAAGGTTGAAAACAAACAAATCAATGAGATAGAGAGCAAATGACAGAAGCCTAAAAATCTTAAATTTTATGGTTAAAAATGAAAGTGACAGTATTAGTCTGAAATTGAGAGAAACAAAAAGAATGTTTATCAAAGAAGGGTAAGATGTAAAACATGACGATGGTGCATATCTTAGTAATATTGCAAATGTTATGGCAAAAGTAAATGAAATTGAGGAAAATGTTGCATATAAAATGTTTTTAGTACAAATGATATATAAACATGAAGAATTTTCCTGGGGGGAAACAAAAGGCACCCAGTGGACTTCATTTTCCAGTGTAAGGATAATTTTACTAATATTATGTCAGATTACTCTAAGAATAAATCTGCAAAGAAATTTTTGGATGAGGTGACACTGCCATGGGCTAGTCTGAAAACACATACAGATATGGCTTTTGCAGAATCTGAGAAATGTCTTTTGAATACATTTTGGTCTAAAACCAAACAAGCCAGGATCAAATCAGAATTTTTGAATGGGCCATGTTTCAGAAAAGGTGGAATTCACCTGAATGAATTTTGAGAACAGCAACTTAAAACACTTGTATACTTAGATAAATCATTTGATGAGATAATACAAATAGATGCATTAAAGAGGAGACTACCACATAAAGGACAGTGAGAGTTAGTATATGGACCAGATGATTCCATTGGACAATTTTTAAAACATGTTGATAAACTATATACAGGATATGAAATAAATGAGAGACACAGGGATAGGAAATGAAGACATGGATTTTATCAGAATGATGGTGGACTAATAATCATCATGGAGACAGAGAGAGGGGAACAGATAATAGGAGCAGCTACCATGATGATAATAACAACAGAGATAATCATTGGAATGACTGACACAGAGATGGGACAGGAAAAATAATAACTGGAATGACAGATATAGGGACAATCGGAGGGGACACGAGCAAAGAAGTAGGTGATGTGAAAGTAATGATAGAAGGTCTGATGAAAGGAATTTTGAAAACAAAAGAAATGGAATGAAAAATGGACCTCATGGGGAGTTTGACAATTTGGGTGGGACAAACCAGATACCAAAAACAGGCTAATAATTTTAGGAAATGGAGAGGCAATTGTGGTTCCACCATAGAGATCAATGTAGTTCACACTAGGTAAATAGTGTAGAGTCCAGCAGGGAATTTTTGGGAATATATATCGAGGGAAATGTAAGAGGAAGAAAACAGAAAGCTGATGATGATGTCTTGACAAACGTACTTGGTGAATCTATATGCTACTCAAAGATAAAATGTGTTAATCTAAATAGTGCTAAATACTGTTTTGTCACTGTTCTGCTACTGGAATAGCTATTGGGGTACTTGGGAGGAGAGGGGCAGTGGATGGGCAGAAAGCAATTCCAATGGTGTCTTCTTCTGGCATGGAGCTGTGCCTCATTGTTTATTGCCATTGGTACTATTGCCATTGTGGGATGCATATAATATTGCATCAGCTGTTATGGTGTGGTAATTGCAGTTTTCTCATAATTGAGAATTAACTTATTCACTTCAAGCCAGTGGGTGATCATTTCAACTGTTTGATTACTTTTACTTATGGCCTCCTGTAAGCTTAGTCTCACAGTTATGCTTGTTGTGTCACCTGCAAAGAGTATCAATCCACTGTCTACGTTACAAAGTAAATCATTTACATATATAAGGAAAAGGAGGGGTCCTAGAATATTACCCTGTGGCACCCCATGTTTTATATCTTGTAGTTCTGATAGCTGTTTCCCTTGATTGTCTGACACTTCCACTGTTTGTTTTCTGTTCTGCAGGAATGACTTTATGATATCAAGAGCAGTTCCTCTAATTCCATAGTGGTGTAGCTTAATTATTAATATGTGGTGACTGACAAAATCAAAAGCTTTATATAAGTCACAAAAAACGCCAAACAAGATTTGACCTTGATCTAGGCCTGCAGATACTACAGTTCAAATGCAGCTGACACTGTAGATTTTTCCTTCTGGAACCCAAACTGTCTACCATTTATGATAGAGTTTTTATCAAAAAATGTGATTAACCTAACAAATTTTATTCTTTCTAGGATCTCTGACAAAATGGGAAGGAGGTTAACTGGCCTTTAATTATCTGGGCATATGTGATCACCTTTTAGTGATTAGTGGTAGTACTCTGGCACTCTTCATTCTATCTGGGAAGATTCCTTTTTCGAGACATGAGTTTACTAAGTGACAGAGGGGTTAGCAATTTCCCTAGAAGTTAGCTTCAAAACTTTATTTGACAGATCATTTATGTCTGTGATTATTTTTCTTATCTCTTGTTCAGTTGCCGGATACAGGTAACATGAGTTACTGGGTGACTTTTCTTTATTCTCAACTAGTTTTTGGGCTTGCAGAGAATCACTATTGTTACCCTGTGTAAGTTGTTGGCAGGTACTGGAAAAATATAGACCTTTTGTTAGCCATGGCAGATTTCCTCACTTTTTCTTTATTGGCTTAGTTTTGGTAGGCAAACACTCTTCAATGATTTTTAAATAAATATCTAGGAACCTGTTATATTTATCATTAACACTATTAGATAAGTACATTTCTGGCCACTTTTCATTTTGTAGTTTTATCTTTAGGTCTGTTATGTTAGAACTTCTCATCCCTCTGTAAGGGATAAAGCTGAGTGAATCTAATTTCCCTGCTTCTTTTATTATTACTATCTGTGAGTTGTGATCTGATAAATTCATGTCTTCTATAAGGCAATTATATCTGCCAGAATGAATATTTGTAATTATGTAATCAATGGCAGTTTGAGCATGCATACCTATTCTCGTATAGTTTGGAACTGTGTTTTGTAAACCATACATTATAAGTAAGCTCTCTTGTTCAGTTTTATATTTTGATTCAGATAGGGAGTCAATATTCAAGTCTCCACATAAAATTAACTTGTTTTCCAAAATTGTGATAGCGGCCTAGCAAAGTTTCTTATGACCACACTGAAATCACCACTGGGAGCTATGTATAAAGACATTACTACATAGGTTACATTTTGCAGATCAGTACTTATACAAATACACTCAAAATGTTTTTCAGTTGCATACCTTTCCAATGGAATTGCAGTTACAGGGCAGGAGATTCAATCTTTAACAAATATGCAGCTACCACCATTTTTTAAATTCTCTCTGCAAAAGCATGATACTAACTTATAACTGTCTAACTTTATACACTTCCCCATGGACCTTGCCATTGGTGGGGAGGCTTGCGTGCTTCAGTGATACAAATGGCCGTACCATAGGTGCAACCACAACAGACAGGTATCTGTCGAGAGCCCAGACAAACGTGTGGTTCCTGAAGAGGGGCAGCAGACTTTTCAGTAGTTGCAGGGGCAACAGTCTTGATGATTGACTGATCTGGCCTTGTAACACTAACCAAAATGGCCTTGCTGTCCTGGTACTGTGAACGGCTGAAAGCAAGGGGAACTACAGTCATAATTTTTCCCAAAGGCTTGCAGCTTTACTGTATGGTTAAATGATGATGGCATCCTCTTGGGTAAAATATTCTGGAGGTAAAATAGTCCCCCATTCAGATCTCTGGGCGGGGACTACTCAGGAGGACGCCGTTATCAGGAGAAAGAAAACTGGCGTTCTATGGATCGGAGCGTGGAATGTCAGATCCCTTAATCGGGCAGGTAGGTTAGAAAATTTAAAAAGAAAAACGGATAGGCTAAAGTTAGATATAGTGGGAATTAGTGACGTTCGATGGCATGAGGAACAAGACTTTTGGTCAGGTGAATACAGGGTTATAAATACAAAAGCAAATAGGGGTAATGCAGGAGTAGGTTTAATAATGAATAAAAAATTAGGAGTGTAGGTAAGCTAACACAAACAGCATAGTGAACACATTATTGTGGCCAGGATAGACATGAAGCCCACGCCTACTACAGTAGTACAAGTTTATATGCCAACTAGCTCTGCAGATGATGAAGAAATTGATGAAATGTATGATGAGATAAAAGAAATTATTCAGATAGTGACGGGAGATGAAAATTTAATAGTCATGGGTGACCGGAATTCGAGAGTAGGAAAAGGGAGAGAAGGAAGCATAGCAGGTGAATATAGATTGGTGGTAAGAAATGAAAGAGGAAGCCGTCTGGTAGAATTTTGCACACAGCATAACTTAATCATAGCTAACACTTGGTTCAAGAATCATAAAAGAAGGTTGTATACATTGAAGAATCCTGGAGATACTAGAAGGTATCATATAGATTATATAATGGATAATGGTAAGACAGAGATTTAGGAACCAGGTTTTAAACTGTAAGACATTTAGAGGGGCAGATGTGGACTCTGACCACACTCTAATAGTTATGGACTGTAGATTAAAACTGAAAAAACTGCAAAAAGGTGGGAATTTAAGGAGATGGGACCTGGATAAACTGACTAAACCAGAGGTTGTACAGAGTTTCAGGGAGAGCATAAGGGAACAATTGTCTGGAATGGGGGAAAGAAGTACAATAGAAGAAGATTTGGTAGCTCTGATGGATGAAGTAGTGAAGGCAGCAGAGGATCAAGTAATTAAAAAGATGAGGGATAGTAGAAATCCTTGGGTAACAGAAGAGGTACTGAATTTAATTGATGAAAGGAGAAAAAATAAAAATGCAGTAAATGAAGCAGGCAAAAAGGAGTACAAATGTCTCAAAAATGAGATCCACAGGAAGTGCAAAACGGATAAGCAGGGATGGCTAGAGAACAAATGTAAGGATGTAGAGGGCATATCTCACTAGGGGTAAGATAGATACTACCTACAGGAAAATTAAAGAGACCTTTGGAGAGAAGAGAGCCACTTGTATGAATATCAAGAGCTCAGATGGAAACCCAGTTCTAAGCAAAGAAAGGTGGAAGGAATATATAGAGAGTCTATACAAGGGCGATGTACTCGAGGACAATTTATGGAAATGGTAGAGGATGTAGATGAAGATGAAATGGGAGATACGATATTGCGCAAAGAGTTTGACAGAGCACTTTTTAAAGACCTGAGTCGAAACAAGGCCCTGGGAGCAGACAACATTCCATTAGAACTACTGACGGCCTCGGGAGAGCCAGTCCTGATAAAACTCTACCATCTGGTGAGCAAGGTGTATGAGACAGGCAAAATACCCTCAACTTCAAGAAGAATATAATAATTCCAATTCTGAAGAAAGCAGGCAGTGACAGATGTGAAAATTACTGAACTATCATTTTAATAAGTCACAGCTGCAAAATACTAACACGAATTCTTTACAGACAAATGGAAGAACTGATAGAAGCACACCTTGGGAAAGATCAGTTTGGATTCCGTAAAAATATTGGAATACGTGAGGCAATACTGACGTTACGACTTATCTTAGAAGAAATATTAAGGAAAGGCAAACCTACGTTTCTAGCATTTATATACTTAGAAAAAGCTTTTGACAATGTTGACTGGAATACTCTCTTTCAAATTCTAAGGGAGGCAGGGGTAAATACAGAGAGCTAAAGGCTGTTTACAGTTTGTACAGAAACCAGATGGTAGTTATAAGAGTCAAGGGACATGAAAGGGAAGCAGTGGTTGGGAAGGGAGTGAGACAGGGTTGTAGCCTATCCCCAATGATATTCAATCTGTATATTGAGCAAGCAGTAAAGGAAACAAAAGAAAAATTCAGAGTAGGTATTAAAATCCATGGAAAAGAAATAAAAACTTTGACAGAATTACAATGTCATCGGCGAACCTCAGAAACAGCAAAGGACTTGGCAGAGCAATTGAACGGAATGGACAGTGTCTTGAAAGGAGGATATAGGATGAACATCAACAAAAGCAAAACGAGGATAATGGAATGTAGTCAAATTAAGTCGGGTGATGCTCAGGGAATTGGATTAGGAAATGAGACACTTAAAGTAGTAAAGGAGTTTTGCTATTTACGAAGTAAAATAACTGATGATGGTCGAAGTAGAGAGGATATAAAATGTAGACTGGCACTGGCAAGGAAAGCGTTTCTGAAGAAGAGAAATTTGTTAACATCGAGTATAGATTTAAGTGTCAGGAGGTCATTTCTGAAAGTATTTGTATGGAGTGTTGCCATGTATGGAAGTGAAACATGGACGATAACTAGTTTGGACAAGAAGAGAATAGAAGCTTTCGAAATGTGGTGCTACAGAAGAATGCTGAAGATTAGATGGGTAGATCACGTAACTAATGAGGAAGTATTGAATAGGACTGGAGAGAAGAGAAGTTTGTGGCACAACTTGACCAGAAGAAGGGATCGGTTGGTAGGACATGTTCTGAGGCATCAAGGGATCACCAATTTAGTATTAGAGGGCAGCGTGGAGGGTAAAAATCGTAGAGGGAGACCAAGAGATGAATACGCTAACCAGATTCAGAAGGATGTAGGTTGCAGTAGGTACTGGGAGATGAAGAAGCTTGCACAAGATAGAGTAGCATGGAGAGCTGCATCAAACCAGTCTCAGGACTGAAGACCACAACAACAAGTTTATACAAGTTATTTCATTGTTTTTAGCCTATTTTCAGTTACACAGAGAACAGTAGGTCTTATATCACTGCTTTCTAAAGCTACTTGTCAGTTTAAGAGTTTGTTTTTGATAGATTGAATGTTTTGATGTGTAATTATTAATGTATTAACTGAGGTATTTACTCCTCCTGTACTTTTTGTCCTTTTAGAGGGACCCATCAGAAAAAAAAATCACTTAAGTGAGCTGGAGTTACTGCATTCCGCTTCTGTAGCTGAATCATTGTTGTGTCTTTTGATACTGAGCACTTCACTTCTGGTGGAACTGCTGTCTTATTCCTCTTCCGTTCCCTTTCATTAGATGGTGATTTTGCTGTCTCAATTTTCTCCTGTAGAGGATTATTTGATGTTTTTGATGTCTGATTCACTTCTTCAGTGGCTTTGGATTGTTTTATATTATTAGAATTGTTTTCCGTTTATTTTGTTTGCTCCAAGGAAGAATGACTTTGTAATTTTTCTGTGCACTTGAATTGAGAGGGTAATGCCAACAAAGAACCAGCTTTTTATCACAGGATTTTTTCTGCCTTTCTGACACAATATTGGCTATTTGTTTGGCTATCCCCAAAAAGTTAAGATGTAGGCCATGCACAGTATGAAATCTTCAACCAATATTGCTAATGACTATAGTCAGCACATTTGTGAAATGCTTACATACTCCTAACAGACGTTTATTTGCCTCTGCAATTTCTTTGTTCTCACAGGACCATTTTGGTAAGTCATATCTATGTGGAATATTGCATTCTACCACATTTGTGTGAGTAAGGTGGCTTGCATCTTTTCAGACTTCATATGGCCTTTTCAGTTTCATTTTTATATACATCGTTTGACCCTTCTAATAATACAACAAAAGCATTTTGATTAAGACTGGTACAATCACCATTGTGCATTCGAACTGGCTCCAGGAACACTTTTCCGAGTTTAAACACTTCCACTGGTCACCAAATTACCCAGACATGAACATTATTGAGCATATCTTGGATGCCTTGCAACATGCTGTTCAGAAGAGATCTCCAACCCCTCGTACTCTTCCGGATTTATGGACAGCCCTGCAGGATTCCTGATGTAAGTTTCCTCCAGCAATACTTCAGACATTAGTCAAGCCCATGCTACATCATGTTGCAGCACTTCTGCATGCTCGTGGAGACATACATGATATTACGCAGGTGTAGTAGTTTCTTTGGCTTTTCAGTGTAGTAGATCATTGGAAAGAGATGGAGGCTCAGAAAATTACATTAAGAGAGGATTTCAGTCCATAGTTAGAAGTGATTTGATTTCTTTGAGTGAAGAAAAAAAAAGAAGTTTTGAGCAATCAGTGGTAGAGTTTAAAACATTTCAGCTCCTCAACACCAAATTAAAACGTTCCACTTCAATTTGTTTGCACTTATAGCAATCCCAGCTTCCTCAACCAAATTAAAACGTTGCATTAGGAGGTGTCTGCTTCGTGCAAAAGGTCTTGAGTTCATATTGATGACAACAAGTAATTCTTCATTACAGACGTTTATTTACAAACAGAACTGACAGACTTCACAGACTCAACAACTGACTCTCCGAGCTAACCGCACTGCATATCCGAACTGGCCATTGACAACTCCTAGGTGTACTAATATCCTTCCAAACAATGAGAGTCTTTGACAATGCTTTGTTCACAATACGATAGCAATTCACGACTTAAAACCAAATCAGACATTACAGAACTTTAGCACAGATTAAAGCAAGTAAAAGGATCAGTACATATAAATTCTTACAAGCATAATTTCCAAATAGGTTTTATAACATTTTTCTACCAGCTTCTGGATAACCTTCACCAGACTTGCACCGACGTTTCCAGAAATATCTTGACATTTGATTCTGGATATTTCTTGAGTGATTTAGAACAACTATTTATATGTAAAATGATTTAAATCGTGTTTCAAAACGTAAATAAATCTTTTTAGCAATATTTCTTGATACAAATCATCTTTCGAAATTAGGTTATGAAACAGTTTTCACAAGTTTTCGTATTTTTGCGATCATAATATATAATTTCTCCACAGAAAGTTCCAGAAGTGTGCATTAAACATTCATTTACAGACTTTCTCTTTAGCTGGTGAGTTTTTAAAAGTATCTTGTCCATATTATACGAAATAATTTAGCTCAAAACTGATAATTTATACAATTAATCAGAGCTACAGCAAACAGTGAGTCTTTCTTTTACAAAATGAAATATAATTACAAAATTGAATGAAAATAGGTTACTAACACTAATATATATTTACATTAATTCTATTTTTGTTCTTTCTGTGCAAAATGTCCTAATATTGACACAGTACAATATTTAAACGTCACCAAAGTTTCCCTTTACATTTTGCATATCTGTATCGACATCCCCTAAAAGTCTACAGTATCGAATACTTCAATATGTCCCAATATGTCCTGTAATGTTACAAGTTAAAAGAACAAAATACACTTAAAAACTGACTATACTGTTAATTTGTATTATTCGGTTTCCAGTTACAGATATTTATTTTGTGTTTAACATATTGCAATATGTTTCAAGTGCATTTTGCTCATCAGGCGTTTATGAACACATATATATGTTACTTAAAGATAAAATGTCTAAATCTAAGTTAACATATAATTATTATTCAACTATGGGCCTAATAGGACTACTCGAGTTACAACCAATCAATGCCCCTTTTGATGGTTGGCCTTCCTTTGTGTCCAAATTTGTTTCATCCTTTCAGAATGAAGTCTCTTTCTTTCATCAGACCATGGTGTTTCATTCCGTTATCTAATTTCGCTCTAACCAACTTTCCAATCAAGCATCTTTTGCCTGATGATGTTTCTCTATCTGCCTGAGTTATACTGGCTACTTTAAGTTCCTCCGTAATTGCAGCAATCCATTTAAATGGCTCAGTTGTGGTCTTACTTCCGTTTTCATAGAATTGTACTATTTGTATTGTCAACCCAGTGTGTGCCATTCTTTTAATGTGCACATAAAATTCATTTTCTCATGTCACTATGTGTATGTGTATTATTCTATTTCATTATTACTTCTCAGCCTATAAGTTTCTTCATCAGTAAAGTGCTACACCTAGCTACTTGTAAGGCCTGGCTGATTCCGACAGTGACTAATTGATATTGTAGTCATAGGATGCTATGGTTTTTTTTTCTTTTTGTGACAAGTGAAATTTTACATTTTTGAACATTTAAAGCAGGTTGCCAATCTTTGCACCACTTTGAAATCTTATCAAGATTGTACTCAATATCATGCAATATCTTGATTTGATTTTATTTGATTTCTTTATTAATCCATGTAACAATTTACATTGTGTGGATTTCGTCAGCAAAATCATATACAATACAATATACCTACAAATCATGCACATAAAATTAATATTTACACAAATTTTTAAAGTATGTTACATTAGTTTTATATCCTTATGTAATTTTCTTATAGTACTGTAAAATTTTGGATTTCATATTTTAATTATTTCCTCATGTATTACAATGCAGGCTACTTTAATTTCACTACATGTTTTAATTCAGATAGTCCATTACTGCATAATAACTTTTATTTAATAAAAATGTTTTTAGTTTTGTTTTGAACTGTCCAATTGTGTCAATATCTTTTATATTTTGGGGTAATTTATTATACAATTTAACACCATTGTACAACAAGCTCTGCTGCGTTTTAACTTTATTTTTTCTCTCTAGATGCAGATTGTATTGGTTTCTGGTTCCATAGCTGTGTACTAAAGAATTTTTAACATAGCAGTCAATATTTTTCTTTACATACATAATACTTTGAAAAATGTATTCACAGGGGACAGTTGGGATTTCCAGCTTTTGGAAATGTTCAAGGCAGTGAGCCCTACTGCCATTCTTGGTTATTATACGAATTGCTCTTTTCTGTAATTTGAAAACTATTTGAATATTTTTACTGATATATTTGGCAAACTATATAAATGATCTAACTAATTAATGGAAAATCTCATATAAAGATGTGAAACAATTACTAACAAAGAGCTAGAGGGGCTGGCCAGTACTTACCTCAGCTCAGTACAGCCGATAGAAACACAAAAAACAACCGAAAATTTAAGTTCCTAGCTTTCGGAATAAATGTTCCTTCATCAGGGAGGAGAGAGGGGAAAGAAAGGGAAGAAGGGAAAGTGGATTTAGTTACTCACAACCCAGGTTATGAAGCAACAGGGAAAGGAAAACAGGGAAGGTGTCTACAAAGCAGTCAGCAAACTGAAAAACAAAAACTCAGCTGGTCTGGATGAAGTCCCCATTTTTATAATTAAGGACTGTATCAAGAGCCTACTTCCACCTTTAGTTGATATTATAAATCAATCTTTCAAGCAGGGCTACTTTCCAGACTATTTAAAATATGCTAAATTACTATCTCTCTTCAAAAAAGGTGATGCAGGAAAAATTGAAAATTATAGGCCAATTTCTCTACTCTCATGCTTTGCAAAAATATTAGAAACTATTATGAAAGATAGGCTAATTAATTATTTAAATAAATACAACTTACTGTCTGTTGACCAGTTTGGATTTCGATCAGGGAAAAGCACAGAATCAGCAACAGCACACCTCACAAAACACATTCTAGAAGCGTTAGATAAAGGGAACTACACAACAGGTATATTTCTTGATCTAACTAAAGCGTTTGATACAGTAGACCACAAC
Organism: Schistocerca gregaria; assembly: GCF_023897955.1. Taxonomy (NCBI): domain Eukaryota; kingdom Metazoa; phylum Arthropoda; class Insecta; order Orthoptera; family Acrididae; genus Schistocerca; species Schistocerca gregaria. Next base: position 739,433,130 of record NC_064920.1, on the reverse strand, counting down.
ATATTGTTAAATAAGTTAGATGAACTGGGAATAAGGGGACTTGTGAAAAAGTAGTTCCAGTAATATCTAAAAAATAGAAGACAGATAACTGAAATCTCACATATTTCAAGTCGCTCAAACTATATTGTAAAGTATACTTCAGACCCAAATTATGTAAATATAGGTATCCCACAGGGTAGTGTCCTTGGCCCAATACTATTCCTCATTTACATAAATGACTTCCCACAGAGCATCAAGCATGGACAAACAATATTGTTTGCAGATGACTCAAATGTACTAATCAATGACAGATCACCAGATGCACTGAAAGAAAAAGCCGAACAAACACTAAACAGTGTACGTGAGTGGGCATCCAATAATAAACTAACACTAATTTTTTAAAAAACAAATCCTGTAAACTTCTATGTCTGCAAAAAACCACACTATAACAACTTTAAGTTAAACGATGAAACTATAGAATGTGTAGACTACACAAAATTTCTTGGTATGCATGTTGATAATCAGTTAAAGTGGGAGGAACATATTAAAATACTTAGTAACAGAATCGCTACAGCATGCTATGCTCTTAGAATTCTGACTGCAGTGTGTGATACTACATGTGTCAGATCTGTATATTTTTCTTATATCCACTGTTATTACCCATGGAATAATATTTTGGAGTACTTCATTACAGGTAACTGCATCCCTGAAAAAGGGCTGAGGTTACTATTAATATTGTCTGCAAGGTTATTAATACACAATATGAACAACAAGGATCCCAACACTCTTCCCTGGGGCACATCCGAAGTTATTTCTACATCTGATGATGACATTCTATCCAAGATAACATGCTGTGCCCTCCCTACCATAATATCCTCAATTTAGTTATAAATTTCACTTGAGACCCCATGTGATTGTACTTTTCACAGTAAGTGTAGGTGTGGTACTGAGTCAAATACTTTTCTGAAATCAAGAAATACTGTGTCCACCTGATTGCCTTGGTCCAAAGCTTTCAGCAAGTCTTGTCAGAAAAGTGTGTGTTGGGTTTCACATGATCAGCATCCTGATTGGCATGGAATAAATCATTCTGTTTGAGGTATTCAAGATACCTCCTTATGTTTAAGCTCAGAAAATGTTCTAAGATTCTACAACAAATTTATGTCAAGGATAGTTGGCAAAGGGTTTGAGGATCACTTCTACTACCCATATGTGACCTGTACTTATTTCCAATAACTGGTCAACTGGCCATGGTTTTTTGTTCAAGGTATCTCCAATAGATTATAGTTAGAAGAGGGGCTAATTCAGCAACAAATTCATTATAGAATGTGATAGGGATTCCAGCCGGCCCTGGAGATTTGTTCAATTTTAATGATTTCAACTGTTTCTCAACACCACTGATACTAAGTTGTATTTCACGCAACTTTTCAGTGGTACAAAGATTAAACTGGAGTAGTTCCCCTGATTTTCCTTTGCAAAGGAAGATTTGAAAATGGAGTTAAGCATTTCAGATTTCTTTTTGCTACTGTCAATTTCAGTTCCTGTCTCATTTGGAAGGGACCGGACAAGAGTGCTGGTGCTTTATAAATGACCAGAATTTCTTTGGGTTTTGTACAAGATCATTTGACAATATTCTGTTATGGTAGGTACAAAAAAACTTCACATATCACTCTCTTGACAGCCAAATGCATCTCTCTGTCTATAGGCCTTTGCTTTGTTTTTACCTATTATTCATCCAGTACTATCTGTTTCCTTAAATGTTTCTTCACAGTGACTGTTTACCATGGAGGGTCCCTCCCATTATGAACTGTTCTGCTGGGTACATATCTATCCAGTGCATGATCAATTATTACCTTAAATATTCTTTTAAACTTGAGCCGTAGTTCCTCTACATGTTACTGCTCTATGCTGAAATTTTTAAGTTCCTCACTGAGATATGACACTACTGATTTTTTATCTAGATTACTGAACATACATATCTTTCTGCTTGTTTTAGTTGTCCTTTATACTTTGACAATCATTGTGACAACGACTGTGTCATGGTCACTGATACCAGTTACAATGTGGATGTCCTCAAAGAGGTCCGATCTATTTGTTGCCATTAGATCCATTACATTTCCATCAGAAGTGAACTTCCAAACTAACTGTTGTAGGCAGTTTTCAGAGAGGGTATTTAGTAATGTTTCATATGTTGTCTTACCATGCTCACCAATAACTGTAATTTTCCCAATTGATTATTGGATGATTAAAGCCTCCACCCATAATTACAATGTGATTGGGGATCTTACATAAAAGTGATCTGAGGTTTTCTCTGAAGTTCTCGGTTACATCAAGAGATGAGTCTGATGGACAACAGAAGGATCCAGTTATCATTATATGTCCACCCCTGATAGTGAGTCTTGCCCGAACAATCTCACACGCAGCTTCAACTCCTGCCTCGGTGGATCTGAAATTCTTGTCTACAGCAACAAATACACCACCTCCATTTCCCAGTTGCCTACCGTTCCAATATATACATAAATTTTCCCCAGTAATCTCACTGCTATCAATTACAGGTTTCGACCAGCTTTCTGTACCTAGTATTATGTGAGCTTCGCTGCTTTTCATGCGCCCTTCAAACTCTGGCTCTTTGTTGTGAATCCTTCAGCAGTTTACAATTAGGATTTTAATACTCTCACCCATGGGAGGCATTTCTTTCAATCACATGCTGATACTTCTGGATTTCCTACAGCTATTGTAATCTGGACTGGATGGAGAGTCGCCTAATCCAAAATCGCATTTGTGTGAATCCCCACACATTCATCTCCCTGGGTTGCAGCATTTGATATGTAATGCACACCTGACTTGTATAAGAGAAGCCTACAGTTCTCAACCTCGTGGCCCAAGTCCAGGAAGTCGCAACCTAGCTTGTCACAGAACCTCTGAAGTCCTTCCACTTGACTCAGCACACCCAAGAAGAAACTGGTGCCCCGATGACAAGCATCATTTGTTCCAAAGTGCACCACAATCTGCAGTTGCTTGCATCCTGTTCCCTCAATGGCTGTTGGAATAGTCTCTGCAAAATGTTGAATGAGACCCCCAGGAATATACACTGAGTACACCTGGTGTCCTCTGCACTCCCTTCCTGCCATTTCCCTAGGAGGTATCATCATTTTCTGTATGTTTGAACTGTTGATGATTAACAGGCCCTACCCTTTTGTGTTTGGCTCCTCTTGACACCAGACAAAACAGGTTTTACAAAAAAAAGTGTGTTAAATCTTATGGGACTTAACTACTAAGGTCATCAGTCTCTAAGCTTACACACTACTTAACCTAAATTATCCTTAAGACAAACACGCACACCCACGCCCGAGGGAGAACTCGAACCTCCGCCGGGACCAGCCTCACAGTCCGTGACTGCAGTGCCTTAGACTGCTTGACTAATCCTGTGCCAGGTTTCACCAAAACAGTGAAGTGAATCCCACAGGCTCAGTTTCAGTTTCAGTGAAAGACAGCACCTCAAACTTGTTGGTTAGGAGGACTGGTAAAATTCCCTCCCTGGTCTGCATCCACCTTGAACAGAGCACCTCACTCTGCCACTGAAACACCACTTGCAGGCAAATGGATGACTAATGACAGATCCCACACTTTCTGCTGAGGGGACAGGATGTACAGGAGTGGACAGTACTTGAGCCACATTTGGTACCAGCAACACAGGCACATAACTCTCATGAGCACTGTCAACCAACTCATTCCGTGTTTGAGAACAGCATTCATGGTTGGTCTGCATTTTAACTGGTGCCATGTGTTACAGGGCAATGGACAAATTACTTTACATTAAACTTCCTGGCAGATTAAAACTGTGTGCCGTACTGATACTTGAACTCACGACCTTTGCCTTTCGCGGGCAGGTGCTCTACCAACTGAGCTACCCAAGCACGACCCACACCCCGTCCTCACAGGAGAGCTTCTGTAAAGTTTGGAAAGTAGGAGACGAGATACTGGTAGAAGTAAAGCTGTGAGGACGGAGCGTGAGTTGTGCTTGGGTAGCTCAGTTGGTAGAGCACTTGCCCATGAAAGGCAAAGGTCCCGAGTTCGAATCTTGGTCCAGCACACAGTTTTAATCTGCCAGGGAGTTTCATATCAGCACACACTCCGCTGCAGAGTGAAAATTTCATTCTACTTTAAATTAATCTGTTGAGCTAAAAAGTTCCAAAGTCCCTATAAGAATTGAAACAAATACACAAAATGAGATTACTATTAAGGCAACAAAAAACTATGGTAAAAATTACTAGTATCCTAAAATTTTTTGAGGTTAATTATTGTTGTTAGTAAACTGAAAAACAGAGTTAATTTACAATAAATGTAGGTAATATACAGGGCTACTTCTCTTCAAGAGGAAACTAGATGTAACACAATATGTTAGTTAGAATAACTGCTACAGTAACTAATCCACAAATGCTGATTTACTAAAAAGTAGATTCTGCAGAAGACAATGATAGCTTCCGAAAAAACCCAAAAAATGCCCTTTTATTTGTGTTGATATACAACAAAATTCAGGAGTGAACTATTCTTTGGCAGTAAATGTGAATCACAAATGCTGACTTACTATGAACTAAGTAAAAAATAGGAAACAAAATTAAAAGTTATATAAAAAGGAAAAGACGTAATATCACTTACATTATTTAGGTGCTTGTATTGTATTTTTTACCACATTCTAAAAATCATAAACTCAAGCCTGTTTAGTTAGTACACAAGAATTTAATTTTAAATTGAGGAATGTAGTGTGCTATTGTCGAGAAAGGTGGCGGATATTTGATGATGCCCGCACCCGAAGACAGTAGACCAATCTTAGCCGACGCCAACTCCGGGACGATGAAGATGAAGAAGAAGATATGACTGCAAGACAACATAGGTCACCATCGCTACAAGCTAGCCGCTCCACAACATGCCGATCAAGGTCTCCATCGCCGTTTAGAAGCTCCAGCCAATAACCTAGCTGCCGCAACCTGGAAAACTAAAAGGTACGACCTTCCTTGGAGGTAAGGCCACTGAAGAGAAAAATCCTCTGCCATTGATCACTATGGAAATGATATGAAACTGTCGATATCCTCATGGATGGCCAACCAGCCCAAGCTCTTGTGGAGAATGTTGTATCATATACAGTCATTTCGGAGAAGTACTGTTGCCAGTTGCAGAAAACTGTATTCGTCGACAGCAAAACATCTCTGCTGAAGGTGGCTAATGGGAAATATGTAAAACCTACAGCAAAATGTGTCATTCGAGTGGGTATAAGTGGCCATACACAGCCTTTCGAATTCATCATCTTACAAGAGTGTAGTCATGACATCATTCTCAGATGTGACTTTTTGAAAGCTTCTCAGGCAATTACAGATTGTGGTCGTTCGAAGATTATGCTAGAAGAGATGAGATACTGTGGACAGGAAGATGCGCATCCAGATGTGTGGAGACTATGTGTGCTGGATGAAGTGATCACTCCTGCAGTCAGCGCTAGAAAGTTACTGTCATGTGTCATGCCATGCATCAACCCATGGAATTTGTAGTGGAATGTAAGAGAAGCATACCACTGAAGAATAACTTGGTCATCCCAGCCTCTGTCGTCTCATTTAAGAATGGATTTGGTGAACTGTGGATAGTTAGCTGTCGCTGAGAACCGCATATCATTCCAAGACACATGTGCGTAGCAAACAGTGAGCCATTAATTGCTGAACAGCTGAGTGTCATAGAAACCTCCCATGCCGAGTCTGTGGGTACAATTAGCACTACCTCTATGAGACAAGATCTTCTAGCTATTCTATCACCAGATCTTACTAAGGAAAAACAGAAGAAGCTACTTGTCATTTTTCAAGAGTTCTCTGAATGCTTCAATCCACAAGTGAAAAGCAAATTAGACAAATCGACAGTGAAACACCGGATTAGCACTGGAGACCATCAACCAATAAGTCAGAGAGCATACCGTGTGTCAGCAACAGTACGACAAATAATTTGCGACGAAGTAGAGAAAATGACGAAGAATGACATTATTCAGCCTTCGCAGAGCCCATGGTCACCACCAGTGGTTCTCGTCAGGAAGGATGGCATTTGGTGCTTTTGTGTTGATTACAGGAAGCTTAATAAGACAACTAAAAAGGACGTTTACCCTCTTCCATGAATTGACGATACACTAGACTGTCTGAAGGGGGCCAAGTTTTTCTCAACCAAGGACATGTTCTCGGGATACTGGCAAATCAAAGTAGATGAGGCTGATCATGAGAAAACTGCATTCATCACTTCTGAGGGCCTGTATGTGTTTAAGGTAATGCCATTTGGTTTGTGTGATGCACCAGCAACTTTTGAACAGATGATGGATACTCTACTTCACCTGGAGTGGTTGATGTGTCTTTGTTATTTAGATGACATTATAGTGTTCTCAGAAACATTTGATGAACATACAAACAGACTGAGGCCTGTTCTTAAGTGTCTCCAACTAAGCAGACTTAAACTTAATCCAAGAAAGTGTCTCTTTGGAGCAAAAGAAATCAAATTACTTGGACACATTGTGTCAAACAAAGTCGTGCAGCCAGACCCAGAAAAGGTGAGCTCTATAATGGAATTTCTTATTCCTAAAAGTATTAGAGATGTGAGAAGCTTCCTCGGATTATGTTCTTATTACCGTCGTTTTATCAAAGACTTTTGTATCAAAGTCAGGTCACTCCACGAGTTGTCAAAAGCCGATGCTAAATTTATCTCAGGTGGTGCTCAACAAGATTCTTTCGATGTGCTGTGAAAAGCTCTGACAACTGACCCTGTACTTGGTCCGTATGATGAGAGAGCACCTACAGAACTACAAACAGATGCCAGTGGGTATGGGATCGGTGCTGTTCTGGTGCAGATTTCGGGTGGAAAAGAGAAGGTTATAGCCAATGCTTCTTGCTGTGATCTGGACCATGTGCAAATTTCAACAGTATCTCTATGATGATGATGATGATGATGATGATGAGTATGATTATGATGATTTGACTGTGGAGGGCTCTACTGTGCAGCTATCAGTGCACGTAGAAATTGCCTACCTTCATGAATGAGAATGAAATGATGAGGACAACACAAACACCCAGTCATCTCGAGTATCTCTATGGAAGGCCATTCACAGTTGTTACAGACCATCATTCACTTTGTTGGTTGGCAGGTGTTAAGGATCTAACAGGACGACTTGCCAAGTGGCCAATACATCTTCAAGAGTATGACATTACCATAGTGTACAATAGTGGAAGAAAACACCAAGATGCCTACTGTCTCTCAAGAAACCCTGCGCAAGACCAATACTTTGATGAAGATAGTGACCGTCTCGCTGCACTCCAGGATCTCTCTGTTGAGCAGAAGAAGGACGGCAAGATATCTCAAATTATGTTTGCCTTAAATCAGTCAGGGGATGTGAAAGGACAATTTAAGGAAGTTAATGGATGGCTTTGCAAGAAAAACTTTGATCCGTTTGGAAAGATGTGGCTACCGGTGATTCCTAAACATATGAGTTGAGATGTTCTACAGAAATTCCACGACACACCTGAGGCCGGACATTTAGGATTTATTACGACATACGACTGTCCACAAGAGATTTTTCTGGCCAGGTTTATTTAAGAGTGTCTGTCACCATGTGTCCCACTGTCGAGTGTGCCAGAGGAGAAAGGCAGTTTCTCAATAACTGCCTGGCAGAATCATACAAATTCCATCAGCCAAAACGCATCTCCAGCATGTTGGGATTGGCATCCTCGGATGATTTCCATCGTTTGCTAGTGGCAATAGATGGATTATTGTTTGCACTGATTATCTGACACACTATGCCATTACAAAAGCCATTAAAACAGCCGAAGCATTCGAGGTAGCCAAATTCATCGTAGAAGACATTGTATTAAAACACAGTGCCACAAGGTTGTTAATTACGGATCAAGAGAAAGTTTTTCAATCAAATCTTGTGACAGATATAAACTGTTGGTGCAACATCACATGATGACTGCCTACTATCCACAAAGTAACGGGCTTACTGAAAGTCTTAATAAGACCTTGGTCAACATGCTATCAATGTTCATCAGTGTTGAGCAGAGCAACTGGGATGAGGTGCTACCTTTCGTGACATTTGGATACAACACCACCAAACAAGACACCACAGGATTTACGCCATTTTTCCTGGTACACGGGTGTGAGGCGACGACGACGATGGACACTGTGTTTCCATTATATTCTGATGACATGGATGACAACTACATCGGCCAGGTAGTAACCAGAGCTGAGGAAGCTCAGCAGTTAGTTTGATTCTGCATGCTGCAGGCTCAAGAAAATGATCGCCAAAGGTATGCGCGAGCCACCACCCTGTTGTTTACCAGCCTGGTGACCTCATCTGGATCTTCATTCCAGTTCGGAAGGTTGGTCTCTCTGGGAAGCTCCTCAGGCACTACCTTGGACCTTACAAGGATGTAAGACAGTTGTCTGACGTTACTTATGAAGTTGAAGATTTCGACCTCCCACATAAGATCACAAAAGATCAGAGATACTGTCAATGTCCTTCGAACGAAGCCCTATAAGGATCCTGGAACCCAGGATAAATTTGAAGCTCCAGCAACAGGCAACAAGCAGATAGGTGACGAAGAATGTAGTGGCGAGGGAAGTTCTAAGAAGATCGCCGCCAGGGCGAACATCAGTCATCGGGAGTCGGAGTATGCAGGACTGATGACTTGTTCCCGGACTAGGAGGACGTAACACCGAGACACTGTTCTCTTAAGGAAGGAGCAATGTCTTAGAGGAAGCTGAGTAGCACAGTCGCCATAGTGTAGTGGTTATATACTACACTGTTGCATGGAGGGTTGCGAGTTCAAAACTCACCTGAACTGTAAAATTTTAATTTCTATATTCGGTTCAAGTACATTCTAGAAGTATCCACAAATGTCAAGAATCATTATACTGGAATGTTCTGTAGCTGTATATATACAGTATGTGTTTTGGCCAGAGGCAGTTCTCTCTGCGCTCTTGTATGTGCAAGTGCTGAATAAACCTTTGTTAAGTGAAGTTAGTGTTCAAATATGGCAAAAATCACAAAAAATTGGGAACTTTAAGAATTTCAAACCCAAAAACAAAATGTCCAAAGCACCTACAATTTTGGATTTTACCTAATTTTGATAAATAGAATAAAATGACAAAAAATTACAAAATTGTAAATCATCCAGGGTGAAATTTATTTTTTTATTCATTGATTTCACATGGATTGACCCATCTGTTGAAATGTGTTTACCGATTGGCCACATGGTGAGGCGTAGGTTTTTAATAAATACCTCCATACTTTCTTGATTGAAGTTCCTACATCTTTTGTTGTGCAGCAGGAATATAATTTTGATAGTGATACAAATAAAGCTGCATGGTCTAATACTCCTAAATCTAGAACAATGTTTTATTTTATACTGCACTTGTAACTACTTACAATAGCATCAATTCATGTTGTAGCAGTTGGTGTAACTCCTGTGCATTGATAGTTAATTTCTGGCTTTAAATATGGAGCAGATTTATCATCACTTCTTATATCTATATTGAAGTCAGCAGATATATAAACAGTTTCTTAGATTTTCAGTTTTTAATTTATGTAACAATGTTTCAAATTTATCCATGAATACAGAGCTTATGTGGTAACCAGGGATGCAATACATACTGACGGATAATATACTCTCTACATTATATACACCAACTTTCAAATGTAAGTTCAATATCAGGTTATGGACTGGACTAATAGGAGACATCAAGTCTCTCTGAAAGTTTGTGGTAGATTAAAACTGTGTCCCAGGCTGGGCCTTGAACTTGGAACACTTGCACTTCACAAGAAAGTGCTATTGAAGCACGACTCATGATCCACTCTCACTGTTTTACTTCTGCCCGTACCTTATCTCCTACCATTCAAACTTCACAGTTCTTCTGCATACCTTGCAGGACTATCACTCCTGGGAAAAAGGATACCGTGCAGACACGGCTCAGCCACAGCTCCAGATCAAATTTTTCACTCTGCAGTAGTATGCGTGCTGATATGAATTTTCCTGCCAAATGCACCCCAGGTATGAGTCCTGGTTTAACACAGTTTTAATCTAACAATAAGTTTCAAATCAGTGTACACTTCGCTGCAGAATGAAAACTCATTCTGGAATCAAAATCTCTCTCACAGGAAATAGGCAAGAAACTGCTTATAAAATTGTAAGAACTGGCTTTAGGATCGAATCAACCCCCACGCCCCACAAAGAACAGGAAACATAATTTCGGCTTAATAGCAGTATGCATGTTGGGTATAGTTAATCATTTTTTCCATTTGCATCTGCGATTGGAATATGTGACGCAATAAAATGTGTCACCGTTGTGTATTTTACAGTTAGTCACAGACCATCATAATTGCAGAGCCTTTCTTATGCTTAAAAGTAAGCTATTACTCAGACTGAACGTTATAGCTGGTAACGTTCTTTTAGACGTGTTTGGCTTACAGTAGGTCATCAATCCTGTTAAACGTCAAAATTATTAAGCCTGTGACCCGTATAGATTAAAAAAGATGAAAATCATTTACCTGATGCAAATTCTTGTAGGCGTTTTCTCTTCGCGTTTAATGCACGCTGCATACCCGATTCGAATGATTCTAACATTTTACTAACTTCATCATCCAAGTTTAAATTTAAAGTATCTTCGTCAGCTTGTATGGGATACGTGTCCTCCGCTGCTCTTTTTCTCACAGGCCTAACATTTTCCATCGGTTTTATGGGCATCTTGACTGGCTTTGATTCCAATAAATCATCGTCTGAGAGATCACTGATCGTATCTGAAACTGTTGACTTCTTTTGTGGGAATGACGTTTTTTTAAAACCAGCTTTCGGCATGTTTCCTTCGAATTTTTCAAACTTGCCGCTACGGTTTACCCTGCAATCCAAAGATCAAAGATGTATCAATGTTCAAAATTTCAAATCTTTGAAAATGCGTTTCATGTAATCAGAGAGAATCGAGGTAAAATTGAGGAATAAAAAAAATAAATGAGTCATATCTAATTTTTTTAACAATGATTTGTTTTAGGGTTTCTTAAACATAACTGAACCCTATGTTATTTTGGACATTTTTTTTAATACGTCGCGTGTTTTAGTAGTGTGTAATTTTGAAAACTATAAGTTGAATTTAAGAAAGTATAATGGTTCTAGGATTTCTCTGTAACCCTTTCTCGTGCAACTGCAGAAATTCGTATTTAGTTTAATAACCGAACTAGTTCCAGAGATACACATGCTTATTGGCGGCACAAGTTTTATGGGCAGCTTGGACAGAGCCGGTTTGAAGGTGGATTTGAGTGATCGTGTCGTACTGTAGTATGGGTGAAGTGGTAATTATTAGGTAGTATCACAGTAGATTAGTTTGTAATTAACTGTATTCGTATATATTATGAACGGCTTGAGTTACGTATAGGTAATTTTGCTGACTTCGAAAAGGTGGTTTTATTGTGTAATGTCAATAATGGAAACTGCAGTAAATGGTATCCTGTAGTACTGTTAAACAGAGAACATTTACCTGCAGGGCTTTGTAAACTGGTTCATATTCGTTCAGTTATTTCATCGTTGCATTTATTTTCAGATCTCGCACGTGTAATCGTCCATTTAGTCGCTACTTATTGTATGAAATAGAGATCTTCACACATGTTACAGATCACAATATTATTTGTTAAACATAAATCGTATTAGTTATGTTTCCTCATAGTGCTACCTATAGGTGTTTTATTCTGTTGTAGTGCATCCTAAAGCCTTCACAGCCGTGCAAATCGGAACGGTAGTTATAAAAGGTAGTTAATTTTTTGAAGCAGATAAGCGGTAGTGTATTTTATTTCTACTGATCAGCCAGACCGATATCGCGTTTGGAAACATGTGAGGCGGCCAGAATTACCGTAAACGATGTATGTTTCTCAACGTAGTATAGTTTTCTTGCAATGGCATTGTCATAACGAGACCGCGTATGTTCATGAGAATGGGTGCTCGCAATCCTAGCTGACATGAAAACTGATTGGAAACTAATGGTGTTGCACACGAGGACTCGGTGCTATAAGAATTTCGTGGGAAAGCATTAATTTCTCGTGTCCCATATATGATGCCGAAATATTAGCCTAAGTACTGTAACAATGTATATTGCATTTATAAAGTGGTAGCCTGACCAAAGGAGCACATTTCCAGTTTACAGGAATTGCTTGTACCAGGGAAACTATTGGAATCTTAACAATTTGTGTGAAAGATTCAGTATTTCCTCCTGTTTGTGTAATGTGGAGGAAAAAATTCTTACGGGTCCTGGGTGGGGGGGGGGGGGGGGTCATTAATGAAGTATAACTATATGTGTTTAATATAATTTAGAGCAAACAATTGGTAATAACTGTTTGCAAGTCAACCGTGCTTCTGCCTCGAGTTGTTTTGGGAAATTGTGATTTGAATCTTGCCCCCCCCCCCTCATTAATGAACTCGGTGTCCTAAACTATTGAATCCCCTTGTCCAGACAGCATAGAAGGAACAAGTGGTGAAAGTTATAGAGCACTTTGTTATTGTAATACAGTACTCAGTCATTCCCTCCCAAATATGATTAAAATGGAATCCACATAATGATTATGAAATTGAAATGGGATGTTTAAGCTTGCAGAACTCTGTGTGATAATGTTTCTCAGCAATTAAATGAAAAAGAGTTGAGGGGGATGGGGAAGCAGTGGACATTTCACTTTTGTTGTGCTATTTTGAAACTACTACTTAATTCTTTAAAAGTTGCCTAGATAACTGTGTGGAACCTTATCTAAGGAATGTCTTTGTAAGCTTTAATAGTTGTGTTGTAGCAGTAGTCCCATGGTCAATGCTGCTGTAACAGTAGGGCCTAATTATATTGTGTAGACCTAGCATTACACACTGCAAACTGAGGTCACGATTTAGTTTTGAACATGTATTAAACTAATGGTGTAGGTCAGCGATCTCGTACTTTGAATGGAAACCAAAGGTTTTTGTCTAACTGCCATTGTGGAATGGGATTATGCTTGCAACATCTTACAGTATCTGTGTATAGGCTTCTGCGCGGACTGAATTGCTTGCAGTAGATCTATTTATTTATGGTTCAAGTTTATAGGCCTGTTATTGAATTGTCATAATGGGTTTTGTGTGAGGGCGCATTCGTGTATGTTTGGGGGGGGGGGGTGGCTGGGTGGATACACAACTGGGGGTAAATGAAATTTGTTCTCAGCTACATGGACCAGTTTAAAAACAGTGACGTTCATGATAATAATACCAGACAAAAGAAAGACCTAACAGTATTCTTTACTCAACTTATCTTTGGCACAGACAGGTAAAATATGCTGCTATGAAAGTTTTTGTCAAATTACCGGAAAAATAAAATGTCTGACAGACAGCAGTAATAGCTTCAAAAATAAATTGAAATCGCCACTCCTTGTATACTGTAGCTGAATTCTAGAATAGGAATAAATAAATCTATAAATATAGTATATGCGTTTTGTGCCATTTAAGGGAATGGGGTAAATAATAGAAATATTAATCTTTAACTCTGTCTTGTTTCATATGTGCATTTCTTATGCACTCGACACGTTCCACATCATAACAGCTATAGTACCATGTGATTGATCAATGGAACATGCAACTAACTAACTAATTAGTTACTTTGGAAAAGATTGTACCAGTTGTGTGACAGTGGAAATGACAACCTAAAATACACTGGTTGAGGGGGGGTGGAAATAAGTATTTGAGATAACAGGTAACTAATATGGAAGTAAGGACTTTCGAGTATTAGATATGTGGCGCCATCAATAGGCAAACTAAAAAAATGGAAGCTGTGCTAGTTTTGAGAATAAATCCTAGAAATACGGAAGATTCTGATCCCGTTTGCTTTGACCCATGACATCACAAATATGGTGTAAACAACCATAAACTAAGATTCCAGTATGGCTCATATAAAGTAGCTACGTACACATTATGAGGACGAAAATACTTCAAAAACCAAACACACACACTTTCCACAAAAAGCCTAATGACACGGGACAAGCGGGAAATGGGGTGTTTTGGGGTGGGAGCAAACTAAATATAAACAAATTTAGACACCCACCCCATACAAAACGACGAAAAAGACATCACAAAACTCCCCAAATACGACTAAAAATCTGTAATCGGACACTTCCCTTGACCTATATAGCTAAACAGCAGCTCCCGATCCCATAAATTAGGATCAGTCACTTTCCTTGGCCTATATAGCTCAAAAACATCTCCCAATACCAATATCAACATACAAAGCCACACATTGGGATCAAGCACTTCCCTTGACCTGTGCAATGTTAATTTGATCTGTCATATCCATTCCTGAACAAAAACAACAGATTAATTTTACTAAAATTACCAAACGATGCACAGCGAACAACACTAAATTAACCTTCACACAAAATTGTTAACTCACTAAAACGAATTCCACTTCAAACACATCTGACACACGATCACTTCTGGATAATGAGCAAAAGCAAACTGAGCCCATTACACCACAAAAACGAAATCCTGAACATACCACCAGAGAGCACAACACGACTACATCTACAAACACGCCACACTCACAAACCAAACTCCGCGCCATCATGACGTCACAGACAACACCCTTAAGTCACAGGTCAAAGCCAACGCATGGGATCGGGCGCTTCTGTTAACCCTAAATCCTTTGTCGTGCTGGTGGAAGGAGAAACAGTTAGGTTGAAGGTATGGGGACAGTGAGTTAGTGGAGCTTACGGCCAGGGAGTTATGAGAGCCAAAGTATGTTTTGCAATGATAATCCCTTTGCATGTAGTACAGAGTAGCTGGTGCGGGAGTGATGGACACAGATTGCAGAGTAGCCATCGAGATTGAGCATGTTCTGCGCAGCAGTGTGATAGACCACCGGGGAGGGGGGGGGGCGTTAGAGTTAGCTCTATGTCCTTCGCTACAGTTTGGTGGTGGCAATTCATTCTGATGGACAGCTGGTTGATGGTTACACCCACATTAAATGCTGAGCAGAAATTGCAGCGGAGCTGGTATGACTGACTGCTTTCACAGATGGCAGAGATTGTGATGGTACATAACCACCCTGTGACAAGGTGGGAGTGGGATGCACTGGGTGGGTGAATTGGGCTAGTCTTGCATCAGGACCTTCCACAGCGACTGTAGGATGATTGAGAGTGAGGTAAAATTGATCGTGGAAGTCAAGTCTTCATGGCAAGATGAAAATGCAATGCCACGCAATATATGGAAGAAACTTAAACTGGAAGCATGTAGTGTCATTTGTGTGCAATTTGGCTCCATGGCATGCTAGATGATTTAAGTTTACAAATACACCTATGTATGGGGCAGGGACTAATTTGTTATGTATGCTGGAAACTTACCTATATTTTCTATTTTAATATTACAATCTGTATGATGAGATGAAGTTGTTTAGCAAACATGTCTATATTGAGAGAAATACTAATGATAATTCTGCACATAGTTTTTTGAGAAGCAAGGTCCTAAAGAAAGCAACCGTTGGTTGCGAAAGCTTGAATTTTGTGTGTATGTTTGTGTATCTATCGACCTGCCAGCGCTTTTGTTTGGTAAGTCCCATTGTAATAAACTTAAAAGTTTGAAAGCTGAAAGTGAGGTTATGCATATGGACATTTTTATAACAAATTTTCTTTACAGTGTAATTCTTTTTTGCTTAAGTGTTGTGTGGTTGCGACAGTACTTTACCACATTATATTAACATATTTGAGTCATTGATCCATACTGTGTAAATTAAACTGTTATTTTGTAATTTCCTTTCTTGATTCTAAACTGGTTCTCAGGTAAGAATGTCATCTGCTGAGACATCACACGTCTTTATCTCTAAACTTAAACAGAAACCAGTGAACTATGATGGATATTGATTAAGAGCACAAAAGTTTTAAATTACGAAGGTTGGAAGAAAGAAAAAAACTTCAAAGAGATGGAAGTTAAAACTGAAGGATGAGCAAGATAGGAAAAGACAGAAGTAGTACAGAGAAAATCTTAAGGCATTGGGCAAGACAAAGCACCTCCACAAGAGTTCTTATTACAGTAGCAGATCATTAGGGAAAGCAGTTACTGAATTTCCGAGAAAGCTGAATCTAGCTCGTAAATTCAAAAAGGGAGGTAAAAATCTGCATGAAGAAACAAAAGCTAATGTGGTAGTCTTCTCTTCCTCATTACATAAGCAGGACAGAATAGGCAAAAATACAGTTACCATAAAGAATGCCCGAACTAGGAAGAAAGAATCGGTGCAGAAAGGCAGATGAAGACTTGTACTCAAGCGTATGAAGAGTTTGTGAAGGACTATGCTGACTGTGAATTAAAATACAATCAGTTTTTTGTGCTTGGACCATCATTTGTATTTCGTGATACCCTTATGCTATGTAAAACGTGTGCACAGTGGTGTGGTAGGAGGGGACGTTGGCACAAACCATGCGTGTTTGTGGGCACGCACATGTGCGTGCCGCATACCATGTTAATATGCAGTTTTGGTGGACAGTGGAAATAAAACTATGGGGATACAAGAATTAATAGATCCTTGTGTATGTGAGCTAGAAAAATTTTGAGTCCATGTCAGAAAGGTGTGAAAGATGGAAACTGTAAAGGTCCCCACATGAGCAGCAGATCTCAGCTATCCGTCGCTTGCAAGATCACCAGTAGTTGGTCCCTCACCTAGACTTCCCACTCGTGAGCAATTTGATTGAGTATTGTGAAAGTCACTGTCTTGATAAGTTCTGCTATGGAAAATGAATTGCTAAGTTTAGCAGTAGTTGTAGATAATTTCCCTTATCTACATGAATACCTGCAAAATCATAAATTTAAAATGAGAATTATAATTTACTAAATTTGTTTTGAAATTCTTTTCTTGGGAACTGTAGATTACTTTACAGCATATATATTAAATTTTTCACTGACAATAGATGAGTTATATACACAGGTCTATATACAGTGTGCTAATAAGATATGTTTTATTATTATTAGCTTTATTATTTTTTTAAGTCTTATAATTACCTGGTGTTGCTAGAGAGATGGTGTCAATGGCAGAGCTACTAATTACTGTCTCTTGTTATAAATTGTATCAAGGAGATCTAATTATACAAAATGACTAGGGACTTTTAAAAATTTAGTAATGCTTACCATTATTCATAAATAACTCTGAATGGTGAGAAAGATCCCATTCCTTAATGAATGTTGCTATGAATTTCCTGTCAATTCTATATTTTTAGTGGAAGTTTCAAAATGTTTATCACTGCAAAATCAGAGGATATATCATTTCTTGATGTAAATGCCATTTTTGGCTTCCACTTCCTTCTCGGAGCAGGTTGGTTGGTTTGGAGATTAAAGAAACTATACTGTGCGATCTTCAGCCCCTTTTCTCTTTGTTGTTTATGGGCCCTGGATAACTATAAATTCGAATGCCAATTTCTTACTCAATGTGGGCAAAGTGAAACAAAACAGAACTGCACACACATGCTTAACAAATATACAGGTTATAGCCATATTGCATGTGATCCAGCAGATTGCCTGGGATTTCATATGACCAGTGATCAGTAACCAGTTCCTGTGATTTGCCCACACATTTGATCTACAAAGTGATCTGTTGCCCATGTGACAGATTGCTGTGAATTGTCACTAGTGTGTGTGTCTCTTAACTCTGCACAAATTATCTTCAGTGATGAAACAATTCATAATGAAATACCATG
The DNA here is from genome assembly GCF_023897955.1 of Schistocerca gregaria. Classification (NCBI taxonomy): domain Eukaryota; kingdom Metazoa; phylum Arthropoda; class Insecta; order Orthoptera; family Acrididae; genus Schistocerca; species Schistocerca gregaria. The sequence continues at coordinate 739,415,411 of NC_064920.1, read as the reverse complement.
GATAGATTTTGATGGATGTAAGTGCAATGAAAAATCAGTTTGTATCTGAACGCATGAAAAAATATTAGATTCAGTTGTCAGCATTCAAATTTCATTGTTATGTGAAAAGGAAAGTCTCCGCACTTTGAGGATGTAAGGAGATCTATAAATCATGATGCAGTCGTTCAGGTATAATGCTGCAAAAAACAAATGTGTGCATCCAAGTGCTTTATTTACTTCCTGACAAAACTTATTCATTTAATACAAAAATTGTAAGATCATAAGGCATTTTGTCAATTTATAATATTTGCTGTCCATAGTGACACATGAATTTAAAAAAAAAATGCTGGTAAAAAGCAGTATCCAGAGGTGCAGTGGCAGTTAACAACTTGTACTCATAACCATTTGAGTTTCAGTGCTTTCTATTAGGGCTTGGAGCTCTGGCTATTTCCCACCACAACTCTGACAATCTGCAGCTTCGTCGACAGAACCGACTGCAGTCCTTTGGTGCAGAGCCAAGTGGAGGGTCTGAATCAGAGTCTACAAAATATACGTGTTTCACAGTTTTACTGACCTTCAAAGTAGTCACCAGCGATCTGGTAGTCTTAGGATACTCTTAGCAGTGCCAGTTGTGTTGACAGTTCGAGTGGCACAGTCTATTGCCTGATGAATTTGTAGCGTTTCTGAAGCAAATGCTGTGAAGTTTCCTTCAGTGTAGAAACAGTTGAACTTACGAGGGCTTAGGTCAGGGGAGGGCAGTAGGTGGTATAGCACGAAGCAGCCCCATCAGTCAAACAAATCACTAACAGCTTGCACTGTGCATTCTTGAGCTTTGCTCTGTAAAATGGTCAGGTCCTGCAGGAAGTGTCATCACTTCTGTCTCTAAGCTGGTCGTAGGTTGTGTTCCAAAAATGAACATGAGTACTATGTCTTGCGAGTCGGTGGTTGGTAAAACAATTCAATTAATAGTTTAGTCCGATTGTCAAGTATAACCTCTGCCCTTTCTATTTCACAGGAACTATCTACTTCAATTTTACCATAAGGCAAACTACTTCTGACAGCAATAAGTACTCCACCACCAACTGTATTTAATCTATCCTTTCTCAACACCGTTAGGTCATTTGAAAAAATTTCGGTTGAACTTATTTCTGGTTTTAGCCAGCTTTCTGAATCAGTCTCAGGGGGTTCTGTGACCGTGTAGACTGTAGATCCTTTTTAGATGGATGCCCTCCCTGTGGTTTCCTTAGATCCTTTAACCGAAAAACTCACCCAGTCCCCTCCACTTGGCTCTGCACCAAAGGACTGCAGTCGGTTCTGTCGATGAAGCTGCAGATTGCGAGCTCTGCCTTAATCTCGCAAGCGAGACTGGCAGTCTTTGCCGTTTCTGCTAACCGCCCGAAACCAGAGAGAATATTCTCCGATCCAAAGCAACACACGGCATTGGTACTGACAAGGGCCACCACCTGCAGTTGGCTGCACCCTGTACTCTCCATGGCATCTGGAAGCACCCTTTCCACATCGGGAATGATTCCTCCCACCCCCGATATGCACATGGAATGCACACTGGCTTCCTTCCCCTCCTTGACAGTCTTATTCCTGAGGGGTCTTATTACGTGCCTAACGTTGGAGCTCCCAATTACCAGCAAACCTACCCTCTGAATGCCCAGACCTTGCATGCCGAGAACCTTCCTCGGGAACAAGATGGATGACTTCATCTGGCTTAGAGACTTCGTCAGCCACAGACAACACCTGGAACATGTTTGTCAAATGAACCAGGGCGGCCGTACGATTGTCCCCTCGGAAAGTCTTTCACTGCCTGCCACACTTTGGAATAAGTTCCCCCATGAATCTGGGTGAGGGGTCAACCTCAGTGCAGGCATTACCTGGGAAGGTCACAGCAGTGGACCGATTGGGGGACACGTGGGACGTGCTAGACGTCCCTCCCTCCCATTCCTTCCTATCGTGAAGTCGCTCCTGTTTGTAGCTCATAAAAATATGTAACAAACGAATGGTGTACCCACATTATTAGCGACAGGAAGTTGAGATGCTGTCTAAGTATTATTGTTTGGAGTTTGAATATTTTACTGCTCTTCCTGATCTTATGTTTCACTATCCTCAAGTAAGTGTGTTGGTAAGTCTGTGAAGTGGCACTATGTATTCACAAAACTGACAGGCAATTAGAAACATTCATCTGGAGTAAGAGCACTAAGTCTGACTCAGGCAGCACAGCAAATCATGATCAGACTGTGGATGAATGACTGCAAAGAGAGAGTGAATAGAGAAGGCTTGTCATCTTAGCTGTACTTCAGCTAGGGATGTGAGTGTTAATGGTGAGAAACCACCACTGTTTGTCCAATGTCTCTCACAAGGAAACCAGCATGCATTAATCTGTGTCCCATTTGTCCATCATTGCTCATATTGAATGGTGCCAGGGGCAACATACCCTGGCTAGTCTTGAGCTTGTAATAAATATAAGTGGAGCCTCACCAATTCTGTACTCCAGTATCTCTATTTTTCCCAGAGAAAGGCCTTAGCAACTGTGGTGAAATAGTTTTGTTCATTTAATGACAGTTATGTGACATGGCTCGGCACTCATGAAACAGCTAAGTTAACTGACTCCAATTGGAGAGGTCTATGCATCATGTATATAATGTTCATTAGTTTTAATGATATATGTTGAAATATAATTTTCACATATCACATAGTTTTGTATGGAGATGTTATGTTGGTTGTGTATTGTTTAACACATATCTGTTGTTCATTTATTTCAGAGAGCAGGCTGTACTGGGAGTTGCTGTGTATTATTTTATTTGCTCATAAAAAGCAATTGACAGACTGAGTGGAGGTAAAACAGCAACACACACTAAATATTTCCAGTTGGAGTTACCAGTGAGGCACTGCAGGACATCCAGTTACAATAAGTAAGAACATAACATGCTCATAATTGAAGTTGGGGTACAAATATCTGCAAATAGAGCTTGTAAACTATCGGGCACTTCATTTTTCTGAAACTGTAGAATTCTTAAAAGAATCACCTTGCTAAATATGTGGGCCTGGTGATAGCAAACTGCCTGACATAGTAGGAAAATAGCATTACTGATTTACCATGAGAACCAAAATTTGTCATTTAATCACAAGACTTTAATTTTACCAAATAGCTAATATGGAAGTGAAGCAAACCACTAGCATGTTATTTAAAATAATTTTAGAAGTGTAATACACTTACACATGCTAAAGATATGTCACCACTGAGAAATTTTAATCTAGAGGATGTCGGTGATAAAACGTACAAATCACTTCTTCGTTTAGCAAACATTGCATGTTAAAAGAGCAAGTTTGTAGAGTAGTAGTGCAGTTTATGAACAAAAATTATTGCTACTTTTGGACAAAACTACCAAATATAAGTTGAACTGGGAAGTGGAAAAAAACAAACTGACAGTTTGTATTGCCCTGTTAGTTTTATTTCCTATCAAAATGGCCAGATTTCCTAGGCAAATTAATAGTTATATGGCCCAACTATGTTAATTGTGTGCTACTTTCATCTCAGATTTGTGAGAATTGCACTAGATTCTGAGATAGTTTTTAGACAAAAATGTTGATTTTATTCTCTGGAATGGCATAGAGCAAATGTGAGCCAGTAGTTTGCGCAGGGACTCGCTGCAGAGTCCCAACTGCAAGTATAGGCAGCTGTAGCAGCAAATAAAGAAAACTGTTTAACCTGTCAGTTGAAGTTCCAAAAGTACTAGCACTGTTCTGCAGTATTTCTCAAATGATTTTAAAGAAACTTGATAGTCAAAGTAGCCTCATACTGGCAGATTGAAATTAGGTGAGTATATGCAGAAATCTTGCATTGCTATTCTAGGTAAGATACTAAAGGTGGTGGTTTGCTTTCCTCCACCCTGTTATAATGTGTAAAATATGTGTCTGTGTTTTGTGGATGCCTGGTGAGTATTTGTACAGTGTATTTTTGGGTTTGTGTTATTAAGGGAAAGGAGCAGTTGTAAACTGGTGCCAAAACGTAGCCTACTAGGGATGGGAGAAACCAAAGGGTTAAAAGTGATAATGTTATTTTTGTTCTGAATAAAGGATATTTTTCGTTTTTTTTTTTCTATAACAAGTCTTTTATTTTTTTATTTTTTTTAACAACTGTGTAAAAAGAACAAAATATTAATTGGTCATAGCAGTGCTAAAATTTGTGGTTCTCAAAAAAACCTTCTGTAGAAATTGAGTAATTTTTATTAGACAAATTTAGATTGCCTTGAAATATTGCTTTATAATAGAAAATGGGAAAAGCAGTCATCCTAATTTAATGAGAATGCTAACAGAAATGAGCAGCAGGCAGATGGGATAAGAATTGGTACAGCAAGGCTGAGACATTAATGTATCTGTTGCCATGTAGCCTGTGGCGCAACGGTAGCGCGTCTGACTCCAGATCAGAAGGTTGCGTGTTCAAATCACGTCGGGGTCACAGAGAAATTTTCGTGGCCTATGGTACGCATGTACATGTAGTGAGCTAAGCTTGCCCCCCTGTGTGGTCAATATGGTGGTTTCTCACTGTCATCGGACACCCATTGTATTAAAGAATGGCACAACTTCTCATCTTGGAAATATTTTATGAAATGTGTATCCATGAAGTACAGTGCCTCATTTGCTTCAAATGATTAAAAACGGCAGCCATAACAAACTTGCGAGAATTTGTTCATAGTTAACTATTAAAATAGAAAGTAGCTGAGCTTGTAGCCCTTGAAAATGGACAGATTAACATGAAACAGAGTTCTTCAGTCTCAGTATAGTGAGTAGAAAAGAAAGTGTACTGACTCCCCTTGTTCAGGGGTTCCGCACGAGATATGTTGCCCGCTTGTGACCCATGGATGTATGTGTTACTTCTGCAAAAATAGCACAAGTGCTCATCTGTTCATGAAATTTACAGTGTGGATTGGATTGAGCCTCTGTAAAGTTACACGGAACACACAGCATGTGTTCCAAACCTCTGTCTTGGTTCTTCTGTTGCTAATGTCGAGCAAACATCCGCATTTGGCTTACATATGATGTCAATGAAAGTTGACATTTATGTTAAGTTTCTACAGGGAGATACTGAAAGTTTTACAGGATTGTACTTGTGCAAGATGAGTCTATTACTGACAGATCATCACTGCAACTCGTGTATTCCATGATACCAAAACAGTGTTGCTGTACAGAAAATAGCTGAGACCCCATTGGATAAGTATAGAGATATTCCAAAGGCATTGCCAGTAGTTAGTCTTTGAAGTTGGGAGTTCATTCAGAAGCAAAGCTGTTAGTTTTTATCGGCGAGAATGCTTCTTCATTTCATTAATGGTTTGTGAAACTGTATTTTTGTATACAAAGCATCAATGCAAAAGTGCATCTGCCAAGTTGGTCATACGACTAATGAACAATCCCATTGATTTGCTGCTTTTGAATCATATTGCTTTAATTTTCTTGAAGAATTTTATTCCATTGGCTACTGAGCTACTGCAGGAATGATCTTTGGTCTGTTTGTTGAAATGACTTTGGATCAGAGTGAGTGGAAGTTAACTTGGGGCAAACTTTCAATCCTGCGAATTCTGCGAAAGTATCTTGTCAGTAAAAATTGTAGTTGTCATCATTAAAAAGTAAATCACTGTTATTACATCAACTGTTCCTTATGCACTTTATGGCATGAATATCACCTGAAAATGCCCATATTCTTCTGGTTTCATCTACTACATTTGATAGAAAGCAGGTATCTATTTTTTATGTCAGTAATTTGTAGCCATTGCCAGTCCTTTTTGTTCAGTTGACTACTGCAAGAAGAGAATGCAGTATGTTTCATTCCAGCTTGCTTTGACTGGTTAATTACTTGATTCAGTATATGTAAGAAGTCACTAGGAGTGGCCTTGAGACTTGTATGTACAGCAACAGGTTGAATCTTATTATGCAACAGAGCTTAAACACTAGCAAGTGATTTGAAAGGTTATTATTACAGTCATCCAGAATATATTCCCCTAAATCGAAGAAACCACCGACTTCTTGTGAAGTGTAACTTTTCTTGGAGCTTAACTTTATCTAGAATCAGCACACCTTTGTTTTCGTCATGTTCTTCCTGAAAATAATCCTTAATTGCTTCAACAGCATGTGTGTTAATTCTACATGAGCATTTGAGATCATTTGTTGAATTTCAGGGACTTGTTTCAGAATGCTGTTGCAACAATCTGTACTTCAGACAACATTTCTATCAATTGGACTGCTTAATTTTTAAGAGCATGCTGTTGAGAAGAAACTCATTATCATGCCACATTCCTTTGTTGTTTGGTATTTCCTTAACATAGTGGCAAGTACAATTTCTGTTTGTTACTAACCGTGAGTTTACAGTTGTCGAAGACATTTGACTAAGCCATCTTAGGCTTTTCATTCGAGAGATACTTACACATGAGATTGATTTCAGCATTCCGTGTTCTTAATTTGTTAAATAACTGCAAAACTTCCTGTTTCTTGCTCTGTTTGTTGTTAATATAATCACTGCTCTGTCTGATGACTAATCCATTCCCTACAGTTTGCTCAACAGAAGACACTGGACTGACAGACGTCGCAACTGCGTCTTGTTTAATGCCGGATTTCAGGCAAGGGTAGTAGACGTCCCCTTACGGCCTTGTCAAGTTGGGGGGTCTTGGTGGACACGCCAGAAGACATGGCTGAGGTTTTAGCTAAACACATTTTTTGTCACCACATCATTCAGATAAGCCCCTGTCAGATGTTCTGTAGGACTGCGGAGATGAGGAAGCTCAATTTCTTCTTGCATAATGGGGAAGTCTACAACCTTCTCCATGTGGAAAGTGGAATCAGCTTTGTCTACAGCCAGTGACATTGCTTTAGGACCTGATGAGATCCATTATGCCATGCTTTGTCATCAGTGCCCTGAAGCAAAAGGACAGCTTCTTTCTTGTGTGTCAGAGTTGGTTTGATGGAGAGTACCCACGATTTGGAAGGAGGCAATATTAATTTCATTCTGGAAGCCAGGCAAGGACT